>NC_050483.2:39695898-39998929 GCF_012460135.2 Molothrus ater | reverse complement strand
TGTGAGGACAGAAGAGCTGTCAGGAGCTGTGCTCTGCAAGGAGTGCAGTGGGGGTGGGGACTGAATCAGTCTGGGACCAGCTGGAGGGGCCGGCAATGAAGGCTGACCAGACACCTTTGGATTTTCAGAGGCTGCAGGCTGAGATGGCATCAAAGAACTGGTACTTCTCTGCAGCGTGGCACCAGGAACAGAGGAAGAAGCACCAGGAGGGCTGCACTGAGGTAATTTCACTTCGGCATTTAAGGAGAAGGTGAGTCCTTCTGGAACTATACAAAGATAATAAACATACTATATGAGGAAAATCTGCTTTTTAGGTCCTTTGATAATAACAACACATCAAATGCCTGCACTCAGACCCACTGAAGCCAAAATGACCTCATCTACTAGCAGAGACAAGAAGAGGCTCTACATGATAAATATCTTCTTTCAAAGCCTGCCATATCTAGATCATCCCCCCCAGGGAGGGGCAGCTAACTCTTTCCCACTACCCACTCTACAGTATCTTCTCTTGTGTTTAAAAGTACAAACTGGGCATTTGTATCTCTGTTTGAACCCAAAGGTTCCAACCTTTCTTTAAAAGAGTATATGAAGTCAATTTTTTTTTTTTTGTGATTATTTAAGTCAGTTCACTTACAGCTTGATTTAGCTTCTTTGGGTTTACAGCCTTTTAGTGCTCCTTCTGCAGACAAATCTGCAACTGAACTTTTGGAGTGATCGCCTTTTATGTTTTTCACCATCTCAGGATGCTCTATAACAAAATCAAGGAGTTAGGAAGTAGAACATTGCAAATCACTTGAACAATGCTGCAGAATTTACCCTTGTTGTGATTGACTTTATTGCTAATACTTCCTGTAGACCACAGAACTTCATTGATGACAATTATGCTGTCATGTATAGTAGTATGGACTACTAGATACATATGGCTAGCACACTCTTCCTACCATAGAATGCCTAATTAGGCTCAAATATACACTCTCTGCCCTCCAATGGATACACTCACTGCAGGCAGTAAAATTTAAGATCTTGATTTCATTAATCCCTTACTTTGTTTTCAGGATTCTCTGTTCATTTCAATTCTTATTGCCTTCGTTTGCACATTCTCATTTCAGTCATGAACTACCATATCTAGCTCCTTATAAATACCAGTCTAAGTTCAACCTATTTCACTTCAGGAAAAGAAGGCAGGAGTGAAGCTACTCTAGTCTTCACATAAGACTGAGCTAAAAAGAAGAAAAAAAACAAAAATATACGTAACCTCAGAAAACTTGAGTAATATTGTGGAGAGATTGTTCTCTTTTCATAGACATAAGTTAAACTAGATTTGTCTGGACAACATCATCTCAGAACTGCCTCCAAAACTTACCACCTTGGGGCTGCTTCTCTAACTGGTGACTGCTGTTGCTGTGTTTTGTGGTTGTGGATTTTGTTCCTAGGAAGACACTTGCTGATTTGTTTTTCTGCGTGTAAAAAGTCAGTACTTCCTCCAGGTCACTTTCACTGCAATAAGGAGAGAAGAATGGATGTAGAGTGAGGACACAGCTTTTCTGCATTCATGTAACAATCAAAGGCAATAAACGATAAGGAAACTGAAGAGTGGAGTGGGGGAAAAAAAAGGTGACACTAGACAAGCTAATGATTTGCTCAGTTCTACAGGGTAAGAGCAAAAGGAAGGCAACATGCCCTGGTTAAACCTGAGATTCCCACTAAAATATTGTTTTCTTATGCAGTAGGAAATTCAGGAGCCTTCCCAGGATAAATAAAGAGCAAGTGAATACTTTGAACACATCTGGGGAGATTAGCTCAACATGAGAGATTCCATTCGCAGCTAAATTTGTCAATCTTCTGCAGGTGCTCTTTAGAATGAGCAACTATTTTCTCATGAGAGAATTCAGCTCAGTCTCTGTTTTATAGTCACCATTAGTAGTTTCTGTTCAGCAGTAGGGGGAGAAGGGGAAAGAAGGCAAAAGCTTGTTAATTAGCCAAAACTGCAGGACAACTAGAACAGTCAATATTTTTGGGAAACTCACAAAACTTGCCTATGTTTCTTATTTTCTTTACAAGAACAAAGTGGGACAGCCCCAATATCCTAAACATCTATTGGTCCCAAACCAGTATCAGTTACTTGGCCATTCTTATTAGAGCTTGTGCAAGCTGTAGTTCTGGTTGTTTGGTATCTAAAATGCTTTCCTTTTGCTTTATAGTGTTGCCTCAGCATCAGCAAGTAGCTGTGTGGCATGGCAAACACCAAAGCAAGTAGTGTAGTGCCATCAACACTACAAGAAAACGTAACACAGGAGTATAAAGTAGCAGAGCAGCAGTTAGAATCTTTCAAAATATCCTCTGAATATCACAATTGTAACTAGCATTAGCTAGCTTAAGCTTTGGTAAAAACCACGTCTAAAGCTGATACACTGAAGTTTGCAGCATGCCCTGAAGATCCAAACTTCACTTCTATTCTGGGAGGAAAAGTGAAAAGGAAATACAAGAATGAGCAGTTGTATGTGGAAAGGTGCTTTAAGCTTTTTAATGAATTTACCAGTATGTATGTGTTTTTACAATGCATTGAGGATGTTTAGAATCACTGGTCATAGCATGCATACAACTAAACACAATGACATCCACGTGATATCAAAGTTAGAGAGTCAATAAGACCATTTCAATTAAGAAGCAACATTTATCACCCATTTTCTCCACTGTTGCATTCACTGTGCTGCAGAATGAACACTTGAAGTGGAAATCTATCCCCTTTACTTGGGTCCAAATGACTTGCTCACTGATTTAAGTCTGAAGCACCATGCCAAGTAGTGTCAGATATCAGAGTTTTCAAACACACCTCATACTTCATAAGAAGCAGAAAGATCATCCCTATAAATTGTCTGATCATTGGCAAACTATTCTATATCACTCACTCACACAACCCAGCAAAAAACTGCAGCCCCAGCCTAGACTGTGCATCAGGCCATGATGGCATGGTAGCCAATAATACCAAAACAGAAGAATTTGCAGATCTGTTCCATGCAGCTATCTCTTCTCATTTCTGTTGCAAAAAGGAAAATTACCTGCCATGGACACAGAAGATATTTCATGGCCAGAATGTTCAGAGACCCAAAAGCCTGGGCCCACATAATATGCATTTCTAGTAAGAGCAGTAGATCCTATGGTGTATGGCAGTCAGGCATCTTTATCTGAAGATTTTTCTGCAATCCTGTAAATCTGTTGCACTAATGACTCAATCAATTATATTAGCAAAAGGTAAAATACTTGTTTTCATAAGAATGTATCAAGACAGACTGTGAAACCACCTGAACTTAGGATGCCTCAGCTACCACCCACTTCTAATCATTCACTATTACTGCTATCCAAAGAGAAAAAGAAAGAACACTTTAAAAAGCAGTCACACAAAAGAAGTGACGATAATCTTCACAGAAAAAAGAAGATGGACATTGAAAAGGCAGGTAAACTCTGTCCAGATATTGACAGGGGTTCTTGCCTATATAGGCATGTCATATATTGACCAAATAATGGAGTCAAGAGGAATTGCTTTTTGTCCTCAAGAACTGGAGAGTTTGAGAACATAATTGTGGTTCACTGAATAATTTCAGACCTCTCCACAGTTAGATAGTTATAATACCATTGTTCTTCATACAATGCTACAGGCCCTAAGGAATACTCAACTATTTTCAAAATATGCTTCTTAGCAGACTTTTTAAAGTTTAAAGCAGATAGAGTGCACTGATAGAAAATGCTGCTTTTCCATTGTGAAAGTAACTGCTTGAACTGAACTGCCTTAGCAGGCCAAATGAGAGGCCTAACTCCCTTCCTTGCTCATCTCAGAAAATCCAGACCTGGAAAATTCCTGAAGAGAGGCAGCAAGCATGAGATTTGTTTCTGAGGGCAGAAACTTGAGTCAGAGCTGTGACAACTGTTCAACCACAGCAGCTCCAGATCATCTGAGCAGCAGTTCTAGTTTCACTCTCCTTCTGAAGTACTGCCTTATTTGGTCCATCATCACAGGAGAGGAAACCATTAAGCAGCAGCAGTTGGAAATTT
This sequence comes from Molothrus ater, assembly GCF_012460135.2. Taxonomy (NCBI): domain Eukaryota; kingdom Metazoa; phylum Chordata; class Aves; order Passeriformes; family Icteridae; genus Molothrus; species Molothrus ater. The sequence goes on along the minus strand of NC_050483.2, from coordinate 39,994,879 downwards.
ACACAGGCCAGGGCAACCACTGCTGTCCTTTGGGAAGTTAACTTAATGGTCAAAACATCTATTGTATGTTCTTCCCTATGCACCACATGCTGATGTTACAAGTGTTTGGTTGCTGGAAGAGACAAGAGAAGACAAGCTCTCTGTCCCTCAGCAGGAATAGGTCTTACAGTTAATAAAGGTATGTAGAGGCTTTAGATCAATCAAATCATCTTTAGAACAATGCTTCAAGGCTAAAAGATCATTTATTAAGGGGAATAAAATCTATTCCTACCTTGCTCTGGCAATGAAGTTCTGAAAATCTTGAGGATTCACTCCCTCCTCCTCTTCCTTTTTTGATTGTTTCTGAACCATCAGCTCTGTTTCCTGTTAAGAAGCAGTATCAGTAAGTGTCTCTATGTTCCATGGCATAGCTACAGCTCCCGGAATACAAAACCCCATTCCATAGGAGCTAAGAAAAAAAGAACATTGCTACATGCAACAACATGAATAAATATAGAGAGCCCCAGAGACAGCATCCTAAGCATACACTAAAGTCCATTCCTCCACCTGACACAAATGATTTGCTGAGAAAAGATCAAGTCTTCAAAAATGCGTGCTGTTCCTTCAACTACGCTCTTTGCTAGAACATAAGGAAGTATGGAAGGGAAAAAAAAATTTAAATCATTCATTACAGATATTGGGTCCCCTCTCCATTTTGTTGTTCCTGCCACAGACCTCCTCCAAACAGCTTTTATCAATGCATTTGTCCCAGAAGTAGACAGATAGAAGAAGGAAGAAAGTATAAAATTAATCTTAAAGAAACTGAAGGATGTCTGTAGAAAAATCAACAGATTTTCTACTATAAACTAGTAGTTCTCTTGAGTTAATTTCTTCTGTCAAGCAGCAAATTGAGGGCTTATACACATACCAAAACCCCACTGCTTTAGCAAAGACTAAGAAAGTAAAACAATACAGCCTATGGCAAATGTGCTTATACATTGAAATCTACTGGAATAAATGATAAGCCTTTGTGGGTGAAAACAGGAGCAAATTTTCAGATACAAACGGTCTATTTTACACCAGTAGAACAGGCTGGCACTAGAGGTTGGATTGATCCAAATATATCTGTTCATTAGAAAAACCTTCAGACCTGTCTGAAATACCAGTACCAGTTTAAAAACTTTGTCTGACCAGACTTGACCTCCACTTCATTTTTTCCCGCTGTTACCCTGAGCATTCCCAGGAAAAAAGGGTCAGGTACATATTTTAAAACATAATTCAAGACAGGGAAGTTAAAGCCAGTTTGGGACATCTTTACCATTTACTGCTTAAGTAAATGTCTGGATAATATGTGATGGGTTTGACTTAATTTGCTGGAGCTGTATTATTCTGTGTCATTATAGCTGATATACAACAGCAAGTATTAAATTTGCCGTTTAATATGTTAAATCTACTCATATTAAATCTGAAGTTACAAGCCAATGAAAGAAGTCTGTATGCTGGAATCCAAAAACAAAAAGCCTCACAACAGCCTAACAGTTTCTCAAGGGATTAAACACATATGCCCTGAAACCTCAAGTGATATGTTCTCACTTTTTATGACTGAGAAAATATGTTTATGGACTGATTTATTACCAGCTACACAGCTTTATTTTGTGAATTTACTCAAGAGTTAGCAGAAAATCCTAATGTTTGAATACAATTTGACTGGAAATTATATCCAAAGCAGCTGCATTCTTTACTCACCACAGAGCCACTCAAGTGCTTTGTGGCTCCTCCTAACAGAGTACTTCAGTGACCATTAGGCATACAAGGCACTCCCTGGAACAGACCTGGTTCAATACCAACCCTGATTAGACAGATCAAGTTACCAGATGTCAGTTCTGACAAGGCAATGTAAGTGAACATCCTCTCCTAACGAGTAGAAGCTTGAAGGCCTCTGCACAGCTGGCCCTGAAAGCTGAATTTCAATTACCCTTGTTCTAACACTGAAGAAATGCTAGGGGGCAAAGGAAAGGGGAAGCTGTCCTTGCAGGAGGAAGATTAGGTTGAAACCACTATGCTAAGAACAACACCACCTACATCTAAAGATGTGAAAATTATTTAAATTAGGACCCACAACTCCTTTACACTGAGCATGCAGAGTACATTACTACAGATATGTAGCAGTCCCTCAGTATAGCAAGTAAATCGTAAAATACATATTTCATGCCGTTCTGTATAAAACAAAATATATTTAAAGAAGCCCCATAAAAATAAGAAGTAGGAAGAGGCATTACAAAGCATTAGAATCAAAGACAAGGCTAAGAAAAAGCACACTGCCAGTTAAATTCCACTTCATTTCACCACTTCTTTTTATGCACATAACTACTGGCCTGCATATATTATGTAATAATACCGTTGTCTATCTGACAATTTCAAGAAAGTACCATTGTTGGATGTACAGCTGCAAGCAGATCATGTAAATAACAGAAAAGTGCCTTTGAAACAGCCTGCACAAAACAGTTTGTAAGAAGAAAAGAGGAACCAGAAAACCCATTTCAAAAAGTGTAAGTCACCTTGTTGTAGCAGATGATGAACTCGCCCAGCTGGCGAGCCAGGATGCGCCGCCTGTCCGTCAGTCCGACGTGACGGCTGGGGAGCAGCAGCCTCAGAGACGGACGCAGGTTGCTGGCAGCTCGCTTCAGAAAGCGGATTATGAGGTCCTGCAAGCAAGAGATGGAGCTAACAACGTGCTGTCTGCAAGGTGTGGGGAGAAGAGAATAGAAATACTACAGCAGCTAAGGACTGGCAGGAACTATACACATTGTCCTGAGAAAATGAGCTGAAACTGGCAGGCAAAGGCATTCTGCAATATGCACTTTTAATACAGCCCTATAAATCCAATGTGGGGGAGAAAAACAGTGGTGTATCTTGCCTGAAGTGGGTCAGAATTTTGAACACTTAGGAAGTGTTTGTCTCAAAAGCATAGCAGATAAAGGAAAAAATAACCAATCAGCAAAATGCAGTGACACACCTGTAAAGTCCAGATCTTAGGAGAATGTTTCCAAAAACCCACATGCAATGTGTTAAAGGCAGCCTGTGGAAAGTGCACTGACATAAAACTCTCTCAGCAGTACCACAGGAAAGGGGATCTTGGTCAGATATCTCCACTACAGTGGGTAGCCCAATTTCATCATTTTTCAACTATATGCTATTGCCACATCCTCTCCATAGCACTAGACGTCTACATCTACAGCCATGTAATTCCAGTCCCTCACCATGTCTGTTTGACCTCTGGTGGGGAAACATATGGCAAGGCAGATCCTAAGGCAAGATGCATCCTGTGGGTGTTTTGAACCCTTTCTGTCTCGCCTCTGGATTTGCTTTTGCTTAGGAGCTCTGCTAATGCATAAATGAGCAGCCTCACAGCCAAACTATTGGATTTCACAGCTCGCCTCTCACTGCCATTACTCCAGGCTGGTTTGATCTGTTATTTTAAACATTATTCTTTACAGTACAGCAGACAAAGTGACTCTCAAAAAGCCCGTTTTAATTTCCACTTGGAAAGAGCAGAGGTAACATTTTCCACTGAGTTGAATGATTATTCTTGACACACAATTTTATCTCTGAACTACATTTTCCCTGCAACACACACTCAGTGAGAATATATGCAGAAAGCTCTAGAGCCTACTGTACAAAGCTCTTTTAGGAAGGTTTGTGAAAGGATCCGGGATAGCTGTGCTTTTTAAAATGCATACATATCAAACACAGGACTTCAAAATACTGCCTTGAAAAGTCTATCACTTTTGCCTTCTCTTCTCAGTGGCTTTTACTTTAATTTCCTCTATCTAGAATGCAAGTAAGATTCATAAACACAGATGTCTGGATATATTATAACAGTACATAAGAGAAAAAGCTTAACTGGGTACCTGCTCTATTTGAATAGACAAAGGCTTTGCTTAATGCAGCAGCACAAACCAGATCCTAACAAGTACTCTCAAAGAATCTTCTAGAGAAGAATTCAAGAGCAGGTAAGCTCAGAAATCTCAACATGAGATCTGAGGAACCTGAATGTCAACAGAGTCTAGTCATTAAGAGCTGTCTCTCATTACTCTGAGGTCTGTTAGCAGTCCTACCACATTGGTATATTAAAAATACAGCGCTGGGAGCTATACAAAGATGAACAACCATCATCTCAGTTGGACTTCTGTACTTGCAAGAATAGGAACTGACTTCAAAACTCTCAAGGTAGATTCCAACTTGGCTTCTCAGTCTGGCCAACACAAAGCTTCTTACCATTTGCTCATCCTCTTTGGCAGCCCAGGCAGGATTCTGGATCTGTTCGCCAGCCTCCTTCACCAGTCGGAGCTGAACGTGCCGTAGATAGGCAGAGAAAGCTGCACGAGCTTGAACTTTGCTGGGGAGAAAAAGAATCAACAGTTGTCTTCAGAACAGGAATGGGAAGAGTTACAGCAGTCAGGCACAGCTTAGGAACCAAAGTACAGTCAGCAAGGTCCTCCTAAGTGCACTAATGCTGAAGCTCAAAGAAAGGAGAACCCCTTCACCCTATCAGCATTTTCAAGCAGACCTTCAGTTCACCAAGATGGGGTGGTAAGTATTGCAGGAGGTACAAAAGATAATACACACTCTCTCAGATAAATTCTAAAAATGGAATGTTCTTCCTGCCTTTTACAGCCTTGGTTACTCTCCTCTAAAAGCCAGTAACATGGACATCAGCAAAACCATATTTTTAAAACAAATTCAAGGCTCTACTGGGCCTCTGTTTTCACAAACATTTTGAACACCACAACAACAGACCACAAAATAAACAAAGGGCTTGGTACTGGTGCCAGAGCTATAACAAAGGCCCTGCAATTCCCATTAGAAATGAAAGAATTAAATCTGTGAAAGTGAGCTCTTCCCCTGCTAGCTCAGGGATACAAGCCAAATTTCATTGAGCAAGGCACCACTGAGGAATGAGGGAACATCAGCAAAATCTGCTGTGCAGCTGGCTGAACATGTTGGGAAGCTGTAAGCATGAACTGAGAAGACTGGGAGGGACACAGCTTCTCATTCCCTCACAATAGTAGGCACTTTTGTATATGCATCTGTTGTGAGAGAAACTGCTGAAAGCTCTGCCTAATTCTGTTCATTGTCCTCTTGGTCCAAACCTTATCCTCAGACTTTCTGCTCTCCCAGCCTCTGCTCTTCCTCATTGTTCTCCCCACAGTTGCTAGAACCTTTTCATAAGGATATAGCAGCAGATTGGCCTTAGTGTCAGCAACAGATTTCCCTTTCTATCACAGGAAGTGTCCTAATATGCTCTGTAGAATTTTAAGTTTCATCTTAAATAAACTAGAGTTTTGAACCCATTACTTTCCTGAAATATTATTCCAGAACTTACTGTTCTAATAAATAGGAATCTCCTCTGACTGCCCAGCGCAGCTTCACTTATGAGCAGATTATAATTGCTTTTTCTTTCTCCAACATTGTCCTGTACCTTAAATATAATCCCTGACAGATCTCCCACCCTGAATGTTTTTGTTAACTGAGTTACATCCTTTCATAGTTTTCCTTTTATTAATGTGAACTATCCACATTTGCCAGTGTCCTCTAACAAAGCACCCACAATGGTGACATGATGAGACCAGCAGCTCACCTCCACCTGTGCTCCACTCACAATTTGCCTTCCATGAGTATGGGTGATACAATACTCCATATCAAGTCTCAGAAGTATGTCAAGTGATAAGCCCAGGAACACATTTGGTGTTTTCATGCATGCATGAGCTAGGACTTCAGAAACTTCCTCTGATCAACCAGCATGCAAGATATTTTTCCTTATAATTAATTTCTAGTTGATGAACACCCAGCTGACAGAACTTCTGGTGTAAATTATTACTTCTTATAAGCATCCCGTTGTACTTTGTGCTACCGAATTTCATCCTAGTTATATTATTTATATCCTCAAGGTCATCCAGTTTCTCATATGTAGTCCACTACTTTTTTCTCATGGTAATAACTCCCAAATATTTTCTATCAGCAAATTTCATTAGCACATTTGTACATTTTGTGTCATTATTGAATTGGTTATATAATCAGCCTCAGACCAATTCCTGAGGAACCTCACCATATTTTTTTCTACTTGTATTCTGCTTCTTACAAATATTCTCACATACTTATATAGTCCTTATGACTCCAGGTACACAAGTCCTTGAAATGCTATTAAAAACTCTGTGCAGCAATTAAGTCTTTCTGGTTTATAGGTCTAAAAATTTCAGGAACATTATGTTAGTGTTACACAGAAATCATACCATAGCAACACTTAGAGAGATCAATGCATCCATTTAGGTAAGAATTGAAGCTAAAATAAAATACATTGGAAGTATCCATGTATCGGCTTAATCATCAACTTTTGATGCTTTTGGAAGGTCACACAGGGCCAGAGAAGGGCTAAGCCAATGACAAGTGCACATCCTGTTAATAGCTATACTGCAGCAACTATACATGGTTACAATTTCTGTCTTTGAGGAACTTCAGTGAACTCCAGAATGCACAGCAGGCCTTGTAACACCTCTGAGCTCTGCATGCTACTAATCACTACATCTACCTTTTCTTTGTACATGTGTGGAACATTGGGAGAACTCTCTGAATCCCTGCTGAGAACTGATATGCTCTACATCAGGCCACCATGTATCAGAAAAAGCTCTCACCTTGGCTTTCTAGAGCTGCCAGTTTTGGTGTAGGTACAACTCAAACATCTCATGACCAGTTCAAGATTTGTGCTTGATAAGAAGCCCCCATTATCAACATCAGCACAATAATACAAGTCTTGGCCTGCACCTGAAATTTCTATGACTAAAAACTACAGAAGGCTTTTGTTTAACACTGCCTCTCCTTTTGTGGGGGTGATATTGAAACCTGAGGCCTTAAATTCAGAAACAAGTAACTTCCTTTTCATTTTACTTCCTTGGGAATAGCAGAGTTGGTGGAACATGATTTCTTTGACTATCATTTCTTTACCAGTAACGCCCAAAGTGTGGAAGGCAGATATTTCCTCATCAGGCTGACTAAAGGAGAGAAAAGTCCTACCACTTACAAAAACTGACTAGAATGGGCCTGGTTTCTCTTGGATGAAAATTTTATTCAGCTCCTCTGCCTGTTGAGCCCATAAGCAAAGCTTACATCAATGACACCCCAGATGGGGCCAAGCCCAACACAATCTCAGAACAAGAGGTCACCACAAGCCTTATACCCTTCTGTGGGGAATTCCAACAGTGCTGGGTGCTGAGCAAGATTCTGCCAGGAACATCAGACAGAGATTATGTTCTTGGCAGGAGCCACTTTTATATATATATATATATAGATATAGACACAGCATTGCTATGTTTATCCTCAAAAGAGGTTTCAGAATCTTCCCTGTCACAGCAGCAAATGTCCTTGCCACAATTAGACATCAGAACAATCCCCAAAGCTATTAAAAAATTCATAGTTTCTCCCAGAAACTAAACTAAGAAAGCAACAACACGAAACATTTTCTCTACCTCTATTTTTCACGGAGAACATAATGCTGCTTCTTGTCTAGAAGATATAAAGTCTTCCTACTCAGGTATATATGATCATCCTTTCTTTTTGTACTTTCTGTCCATCTGCAATTAGACAGTTTTGCTACCCACATTCAAGGGGAGGATCATATTTCAAAACATCTGGTTAAAACCTTGCTTGGTGTTTTTCTATAGAATCTCCTCCAGTACCTCTCTTTTTCCAAGAAAGAGTCATGCATCAGAACATAACTCTATTCCACACCGTCCTACTCAACAACATGCAATGAGATGTTTCAGCAATTTGTCATTCTCAACTTACTTCCTAATTTTGCTCTCAGAAGGCAATGACCTTGAGCAAAGATTACTACCAGAGGCAAAAATTCTATCATCAAAAATAAAAGCACAAAATGAGAAAATTAATTTTACAGAGAGACAGCACTGAGATACTCCTATCCAACCCTTCCTGGAGAATTTAACATATGTTTATAACCACTTCTTGGCAAATGCAAAGAATGAGAAGAAAAATATTAGAATTCAGTAGCAGACATCCTGCATTAAGGCAAAGAGGCATTTTAGAAGCCTGAGCTGACAAAGAACAGCTTACATCATCAGATTAAAGAACAGCAATGGAAACTATAGGGTCATGCTTTACACTGATCCAACGGGTCAGGCACTCAGGTAAACTGTCAGACTTTGCAATGGTCTCCCTTCTCTGCCAACAAGATGTTAAGGCAGCCCACAGTTAGACAAAAATCTATGCCCTTCTCTAGGGCCTTCTTATCCCTTCACATTCATAATGTGCATCCTCCATATTTTAACTCGTATTAGCTTCAAGTCAAAACTAGAGACAATATGCAGAAAACTCTCACCTCAAATTTCCTTGATTTTGAAGAATCTGAAGCAAGTTAAACTGAGATTTTGAGTCTGGTTTTTGCAGAAACAGCTTTTCTCCATTTCCAGATTTTTTGTTATGTTTTTTTGGTAACCTCTCCTTACAAGCAGTTTTCACTGAGTCAGAGAGCTTTGGCTTGTTTTTCACCTGGGTGTCCGAAAGAGAGCAAACACTTCTATCTACATCTTCATCTTCATCCTCATCCATCTCCTCTTCCTCCTCACCTTCCGTGTCTGACTTGAGGGACAGCTTTGTTGGTTCTGATGTGCCTGTAGCAGAGGAGAAATCACTTATGCTGATTAAGAAAAAAAGGAAGTGGAGAGGACTGTCTACTGCTTATACCCTTTGGTTTACCCCTAAACTCTTTTCTTTGAGAAAAGAGGAGGACCTCTAGGAGGACAGAACACTGCCATCTCAGAACACAATCTTAAGTATGACTGTTCTATATTATTCTGTCTTTCATCTTGTACATCAGTTGAGAAGCCCATTTTCCCAGTAATACAGAATATAGAAGAACACCAAGATTCTTGTTTTAGCCTTACAAATTAAAAAAGAATGCCCACACAAAATCAAAGAGGCAAAGACATTTTCCTCTATTTTTATCCTGATTCTTACATACATACTGACATACCTACACCCATACTTGATATATATATATACAAACAAATTTTTGTATGTTGTGTGTCAAATAAAACAAAGCTACAAAAATCTAAACTTCCACATGAGCCAATAAAGATCACAGAGCTTAACACGGCAGCAAAAACCATCTTATAACATCCAATCTCTCCTACTGCAGTCAGTATCACACAGCTATTAGAAAGAGTTTAGATAAAGGCAGGAAGAGTCACTTGTGGGGATCAGTCACCTCTGTACCCCGTTCCCAACAGCTTAAGAGTCACAGCTGTCTAGGAGAATCAGTCTGAAAGATCCCATCATTCTCTGAAAAGCTGAAGAATTACAGAGGCACACATACTGTTGAATTCTTTACCCAAAATGCAACAAACAAGCTCATCTCTAAATAAGCACTGATTACCTTTAATCATACACATGGGAGTGTGGGAAGGTGGGAATGAAATTCAAGGCACTAAACAAACAAGAAGCTCAGAACTAGAATGAAATGAAAACTATTAACATTTGAAACAGAACAACCCCATTCACGCACATTTCAAATGAAAAAGTCCTTTGCTTGCCTTTTTTTCTTTTTACCAGCTGCTCATTTAAATCTCTAGCCATGCATACCTAATGCTCTTGCCTGTGCTGCTCCAACCTTGCCATGGTACCGCCGCCGCTTCCGTAACTCCAGTGAAACGAGCTTCCTCTCATAAAAGAGAGCATGAGAGCCCACAACTTCCATCCTCCTATCCAGCCTTCCATGGAGACCTGCTCTGGGAAGCACAGTACACAGATATCCCTCAGTCTCCCTTTATCTTTCTCTCCCTGATAACACAAGAGACCAAACTTGAAGAAACATTCTTGCCGATACATGGAAAAAATATTTACCATCAGTCTAACTCTACTCTACTTAAGCCTGTAAATGTTTGAAGAGAGTCTTGTATGTACCCCACAGAACATCACCTCTCAAAGCTCCAAGACACACTCACCTAGTGTCAACACTTTCATGACTGAGCAGCCTCTGCCCACCATGCAACATCTCAGGGCACAATTAACAGAGGACATTGAAACAGTACAAAATAGAGAAGGGGAATGGCAAGAGAGCATATTGACATCAATCTGGTTGTCTGAACCATTTATGTAGACAGCTTGTTCTTCACTGATCAGATATAAGCATTTTAACATAATAAAAGTGGAAAATGCCAAACTTTCTACAAGTTCGACCTAAGACAAGGGATAAGGAGCCCTGCCAGATTCCAGAAGGGAAACATCAAAAGTAACAATTTTCTGCCAGTGCACAAAAATCCAGAAAAGTGCTCCCCATTATATAAGTGTAAACAAGCATAGAAAATGCTTATTGTTTCATTTATCTTTTCAGTTCTAACAAAGTGAATATATGAGTATATGAAGTCCAAATCCTTGTGCATTACAAGATCTTTCAAGAGAGCTCAATGATGAGGCTTATCTATATGGTAGGAATACCAAAATGAGAAGTGTATGAGGAGAAATTTTAAGATCCAATGAAAACATGAGCTGTCACATCTGGGTATATTCTTTTTGCACTGTATTTATGTTTCTGAAGTTATTTTCATGGATTTCAGGTAGGAAAGGTGTTGACTCACAACTTGGAAGACGAAGCTAAGGAAATCTAAATTTATAATAAATCCTACAGAGCACAAATTATTGAATTAAGAAGCTATTTACCGGGATCTTCCAGTGATGAACTCTCTTTTCGTCTTGCTCCTACATAGAGAAAAAGGTCAAAAATTACTCTCCGTACCAGATCAGCCTTGATTAAAAAGCCTTCCTAGTCTTTCACATATACAATGTCAAGACCATATTTACAGAATTACCTGTGAGTTCTATCTCAAAGAAGAAAAAAAAAAAAAAACAGTGCTCCAAAATAGGAGCCCTGAGCAGCTGTACTACAATTGATGCTTGCATTTGTCTGGCTTAAGCTGGAGAAGGCATAATTTAGAAGAACTCTTAATACACATCCCTGAACATACACAGAGAAAAAAATTGTACAGCACTGATGCTGGAAGAACTTCTGTAAATACTGTCTCCTTTCTCAGTCACCTTGTCTTTACTTGGTAGTTACTTCATAGTGGATTTCAAATTTGCACAAGAAGAAATGTTGATAAGGAAGGGCATTAAACACACAGTGAAAGACACTGCATACGACTCTCAGTGGAAGCTCAGCTAGTGGCATGAACTGTTCCAACCACCACCCAGAAAAAGAATCATCAAATCATGACTGCACAGATCAAGACACAGGGATACTAAACCACTGGAGAAGTCAATTTCAGGGCTTACTGTACATGAAGACAAACTTTAATGTGATTTGAAATTTGAAACAAAAGGTAAGCCAGGACCACCTATAATCCTTTCATAGAGAAAAAAATCATCTATGTGCTTGAAGTTTTTTCATGTCTATAGTAATATTAGTACTCCAATGATTCCCATGCCTTTTCAGTATTGTCCTTTTTGCCCTTGGTTTCAGAAAACACATAAACCAACATATAAATATCTGACCAACACATGAATATATGACCAACAATCATTTGCACACTAGAGAAGAGATGCACAATTATCAGCACTCCTATAAATCCCAGACTTGTGTTTATAACATTGGATAAGTGAGGAATCAATCCTTTTTGTACTGTTTGTGCCCTTTACCTCTCTCCCAAACAGAGAAGCTTTCTACCTGTCCTTAAACAGACGTGTAGCCAGCATGTAGTTCATTGATGTCTTATGCTCTAGAAAAGATCTAGGAAAAGGAAAAAGAAAAAATAGGATTATCAAGACAGAGCTCAATTCAATGAAAGGCAGTACAGTGCAGAAATAAATGGCCTCTAAAACATATCCCAGAAGGGGATTCAGACAACATGCTGGACCACAACAGAAAAGACAAAAGGAGGAGAGCTATCATTTCTCAGCTGAAGTTCCTGGTGATGCAAGAGAGAGAGAAAACATTACAGACTGGAAAAATAAACTTAGAAAACTCTAATATAGTATAACTTTCAGAAGGAGTGAGTCCTATATGGCATTTATGGCCTAATGACAAGAGTGCACATGCACAGCTTGAGGATGTAAAAGTAGATGGCAAAAATCTGAAAGGAAGACATTTTTATTATAACAGAAAAGCAGTACCAGAAATAATGTCCAACAGCTTTTCATGGGGTGCAGTTATGTAAAGCAGCAGCTGATCCCTTTTTCTGAACAAGGGATCAGAAAAAACAATATTCAAGACTAAAATAAACTTTGCCAAAACTTTTAATACCTCTTTTTAAATGCCAAGATAGCTGATCTACACATTTCTAACACAGAACATTCCTCAACATGGAGCATCAGTGCCATCCTATCAGATTTTTATTCTTACCCATAAAGGTCCCATGTTAATGGGGTAGGGAATATCCGGATGAAGCCTCCTCTCCGTTCATTTTCCTCCCTCACTCGTCGAAGAACTTTGATCTGATTAAAAAGAAAAATAGAGAACAGTCAGCAAAATAGATAACAATGAAAAATAAACCTTCCAAAAATCTCCAAATTTCAGAAAACAAGACTATTCAGTCCTGCAAATGGACTGAGTAGATAATGATATCCTTAAGGAATTCTGTCTTGCATTTAAATTTGGAAGGAATCTATCACTGCTTCAAGCACATCTCTGCTTGGCATGATTGAGGGCAAGGGCAATACAAGCAGTAAAACTCAAATGCTGTTTCAAAAATTACTCTTCTTCTGTCACATTTTTCATTTACATTCACTTGCCATTTGTTGAGCAAATAGCCCCACATACTGCATGAAAGCCAAGGTAAATAAAACCTATTTAATAGCCTCCTTACCTCCTCCATGGAGAGGCCTAGCATAGAGCTGCTGTGCCTTCCTGCTGCCTTTTCCCTGCCTAAGGGCATCGAGCTTTTCACTTCAGCATCGCCAGCAGACAGAGGACGGGTATGCTGTAGAGACAGTGTGAATCCAGATTTTTTTTTTTCCTCTCTCAATTTTCATATTAAAAAAAATTACATTCAACTTCCAGGACCCCATTCCTAGCAGGATCTACACTTCAGAGCACTACAGCCAGAATTCACAATTCCACACCCTAGCTGTTGAAGAGTCCACAGCCTAAATGTCACTACATGCGAGTATTCAGATTCTTAGATTTTAGCACAGCAGCCACAATTCAGGCATCACTGCCAGTATTTACACCTCTGGCCCCTTCTGGAAAAACAGGAGGCATACCAAAAAACAGCAAAGTCAGAATGTCATACAGGAAAATCCTCACCCAAGGGGCACTGGAGTCAGCATTCACAAGAACCAAATACATTTGGATTCACACATCAATGGTAACAGAACCATGATTCTCTGTTCTAGCTGTGTTGCTATACTAGAACAGCAGAACTGTGATTCCCCGGTGAGATAAAAGCTGCAGGGAAAAGTTCACCGCCTGTTATTCTTTTGTTGCTATACTGCTGAATTTCAACTTGCTACTTCTCACACTTAACAGACACATTCTGCAGATGTACACAGATACATCATGCAAATTTGCATATATATGCAAATTTTTTAAAATAAGCAATAATTTGCAGACAATGTCACTAAGCTTATTTTCAACCTCATGGGTAGTCCTGGCCAATTCTAACAAAAGAATAGGAATTCAAAATGTCTTCAAATCATCAGGATTATAAAATTTTAAAATCCAAGCAAGAAAAATCTTTTAACTTGCTCTCAAGTACATTTAAGATGGTCTTCGGCTCAGTTTAGATAAACTACCTCTGCAAAAACAGCACTAAAAGAGTCTACTGAGAAGGTCTCAAGCATTTTTACTAAATTCAAAAGTTTATTTTAGCTTTATACTGAGCAAAGAATACACAGAAAGCCTTAATCTAGAAAGAAGAGAAAAACATGACAGAAACCTTAAGATGGGTAAGTCCAGGGAAATATCCCATACCGCTCAGACACACAAAAAAAATTCCATGGCAAGATCAGGAAGCATCTTTATTTGTAAAGACTATGGGAATTTAATTCCATTCTCTCCATTTCAATAGAAATGAGAAGCGGCTACTCAGAATCTGTAGATGAAGCAACAGCAAAAGCAACAGGCATTGCACTAGAATAGGTAATACTGCAGTGATTGGCACAGAAAAATACAAAGAAAAAACAGACATAGCAGATACCAGCTGTAACATTTTGTTAAGTCTAACTAATTAAAAAGATAAGAGAAAACAAGACAATCTGGATGAGAAGGCAGGAGACACAAACATCTGTAGAAGAAATAAAAATGCCAGAAATCAAACAGGTTTGCCTGATGATTTGGATGGCACTAAGTTTTAGAAAGAAAGACTTTTAGTCTTTCTTTCTAAGCTTCCTTCCATTTCTAATCCACAGCTCAAAAATGCTGCTTAACAACTTTCTCTAAAACCTGAGAGGTAACCTTCTCTTAAAAACCATTTCTCATTTCCTGGCACTACCATAACAATCCATCATCATGTGAGAACTGCTGTTCCAAGAGAATATTACAGGAAATTCTTCAATCTATTAAATTACCTGCTTTACTAAAGGAAACACTTCAATGAAATCATTTCATTGTCTCAACACAACAGAGATGATTGCATTAAATACAAAAGTAAACGTATGTCTACGTATCGGGAAGCTCTGACTCCTCCCTGAGAGCAAAACTACATGGCTGTCAAAATTTTAGAGAAAACTCTCTTTGCTGGACTTCCTGCACAGTTTTTTCCATGTTTCACTACAGAATACCCTCTGGCTGTAGCACAGAAATGTCTCCAATTTCAGAGATCTTGTTTCCTCTTTGACCCAGCTTATCTATACAAGTATAGATAAATCCAACCACTCTGGTATATCTCCAATTCTGCAAGTATCCTTGGTTCCCAAATCATGATTCTAATTTAATAAGCACTGACAGCAGTTGGCACAAAGATCATTCCTGTTCTCTACAATACCTTGTAATTCAGTAATACTCTTTCCTCTGAGCCTCAGCTAAACTTACTCAGAATGACAAACAGCAGGGAATAGACTGAATTAGGTTCTCAAGATGATTCCATCTACTTTTTCTTCCTGATGGGGAAACCCCATTAAAAAAATAATAATAACTCCTACTACATTTGTGCAGGAAGCCCAGCAGCAAAATAATGCCTAACATGTCTCCACGTGGCCAATAGCTTAGAATTGTAAACTAATTTTGATTTGTCTATATGGTTTGCAAGAAGGGTTAGAAACATAATACTTAGAAAGGTAGATCAGTCTCACTAAGGCTAAAAATAGTCCCATATTTTTCCATTAACTTTAAGAAATCCTTCTTTTCTCTGCATCTATTTTGACCCAGTTCACTCTCAAACTTTTGCAGTGTCCTTCAGAGGACTGTCTCAAAGAAAATGATTACTTCTCCTGTAGGGCCACCTGAATTTTGTCAGCACAGATTCTCCTGTGCTTACCTTATCATTCAGACTTATAGTCTTAAAAACTTTGAGGGATTTGATCCAGCTGATCTTGACTCTCAGCAAGCTTCACCTACTTTTTTTTAAGCTACTAGAAGCAATGTAAATATTTTTTCAACATTTGTTTTTGCTGCATGGAAACATGCTGGTGCCATGTCCTCTTCTCATGTTGACTTCCCTCTCACCCCCATCCCCCTGCCCCAGGCTACTCAAACTGTAAAATATATTTGGGGATTAACAATGCCAAAAGCATTGCACACAATAACATTTGAAAGTGTAGCCCTTACATGGGTGATGGAGCTGAAGGGTACTTACTGATCTGCTGTTTGCTCTTTGTGACTGTGCAGACACAGGACGCTGCAAGAGACACACAAAGAGAATAAAAATCTTGTGTTCTCCAAGACACTATGATCCCTGCCTGACTTGTTGAGGACTGGCAAGTACCCTAAACAAAACAGTATAAGCAAAGGGTGGTGAGGCACTGGAACAAGTTGATCAGAGAAGCTGTGCCAGCCCTGGAACTGTTCAAAGGCAGGTGGATGAGGCTTGGAACAACCTGGTCTAGTGGAAGGTGTCCCTGTCCAAGCAGTGGGGTTGGAACTTGATAATCTTTAAAGTACTTTGCAATCCAAAGCACTCTATGATTCTATGATAACTGAAGTCCAGAGATAAAGCTAACCATCTCTTATATCTCCCTCATATCCTGCACAAATGTATCCTGTCCCCATTCCAAACACAGCATTCATTCTAAGCTCAGATGTGCTCAACTGTGAAGAATGCACCTGGCCATAAGGTTTCCAAAAGCAAACTGAACTCAACTATGATAAGCAAAATTCGTATTTTTGTAAAGTAAGAGTCACCCATATAAAAATATTTAACAGCTATGCATCAAGGAGAAAGAGGTGCTGTCAAGTAAGATTGTTCACAGAACAGAGGGAGGAAAAAAGTAAAAATGCCGTAGTTTTGCAAGTACTTTCATTTAAATATATCAACAATATTTCAGTTCTCATGGAGAAAAAAGATACTACTTAACATTCTAACACAGGTGTAGAAACATCAGAATGTCAAGAAGTACCCTGTATTACTTACCTGGTATCAGGCCTACAAGTCAAACCAGTTTAAGAACAGGTTCAAAAGAAAACAAATCATCAGAGCTGAGATTTTTCTTGCCTTCAGTGGTATTCAGAGTGTCTTCCTCTTTTCCAACACCCAAGAGGAGAAAATGGTGGAAGAAAGGATTCTCAGGAGACCTATCTATCATTTCTAGCTGTACTACTGACAAGTTCCTCTCTACAGTTGGCCTACTCAAAACAGATCAAGGTCCCTCCATTGCTTACAATTAACTGAAAGAGCTCCAACCCAAATCCACAAGAAGTTACAAAGGAAGCAGCAAAATTGTTGATTTCCCTAGAGGGAGAAATGCTCAAAGAGCCAAACCAAAGAAATTGCACAAGAAACTTGCAGTCCAGTCTGGTGAAACTCAGAAAAGAGAGTAACCATCTCAAGATAGTTATTCAAGAGCACTCTCAAGAGTACAGGCACCAACAGTTCTTTTTCAAGCAGCAACTTTTACAATGATTAAAAATGGCCTATGTGAATGATCAAAACTTAAGACATCATGAAGGTGGTATGAAAAACCAAAAGATTACATATAGCCTTTGCAATAGAAAATTGGAACAGGTATTGAAAATCCAAAAATCTGAGATAGAACGTATTCAGCAAAGAACAAGCTAAAACATTCTGGGACCATGGAAAGATCTAAACACCTATCTAGCCATGGGATTTCCACTTAGGTACTTAAGAAAAAAAAATGCTGTACAACTATCACTGCATTACAAACCTGCTCCTATTAAGCATAGGATAAGTTAGGGGAACCACCTAATCCTGTCTCATAATCAATGCACTGTCATATGAATCTTTGCAATTTTCAACTGGCCAGCCTTACATCTCTTTGTGGGTATTTGTTAAGCAAAGCAAAGTTGAAAGCCTCATTAAAATTCAATTCTTTACACCAGCATAATTTTCTGAGACTGTCTTGTATAATTTTGTCAAATCATCAGGATCCCATTACTCTAAGAAGGGTAATTCTTTTGAATGGTTTCTAATTTATCTCACGTACCCTTTGTCTGCTACAAAGAGCACCTATACAGTCAGAGTGATCTGTATTCAAGGCACTATTATATTTGTCTTAGAAGTTTCAGACTCAGACATGCATCCTAAAGACACTCAAATCTCATCGTACCAGCTATTCACCTCTCTCAGTGACTAAAGACTCTTGAGTTTTACAAGAGACAAAACATTGCAATTTCTGTGAGCTTTCCCTATACCAAAATGGAGAGTGTCTTGGTACACTGTCACTGAACAAAAATGCCTTGTCATTTCCTAACTGAACTTGAGCTACACAGCCATGTTGCATGTCCATCACAGCACCACCAGCTGCAGAGATGTCAAAGAACACCATCTGCCTATTTGCCTGAGGAGAAATGAGTTGAAAGTCCAATGATGTAACAGATCTCCCTGCCCTTTGTGAATGCTCTATTTCCACAGATATTTATGGAATCCATTTCATAGACAAAAAGAGATGGAGAACAACTGTCCTTTCACATTATAGTGCTGAGAAAGCACTACCTCAACAGAAAAGACATGGGGCAGTCACAGCAAGATACATGAGGCCTCAGTCCAATGATCCATGGGAAAGAGAGATTCCAAAAGAGAATGGGAAAGAAGCCTTAAACTTCAAATGCAACAAGTTTTTTACCTAGGAGAAGGTCTTGGAGAGACATTCATAAAGCTCCAGGGTCCTGTAAGCTTGTTGTCCACAACAAAATCAAAGTGGTTGAACAGCCCAGAACACAGGTGTGTCCCCTGAGAACCACAGAATGGTTTGGGTTGGAAAGACCTTAAGGGTTATCTAGATCCAACTCCCCTGCCACGGGGAGGGAAGCTTCCAGTAGAACAAAGTGCTCAAAGCCCCATACAGCCTGGTCTTGAACACCTCCAGGGATACGGAGTCCACAAACTCTTTGGGCAACGCGTTTCAGTGCCCCACCACCCCTACAGTTAAAGATTTCATCTTCCATAGTTATGCTAGAAATCCAGATAATCTCACTCACTGCCTCTCTCACTCATGAGTCAAATTCTATGAGAATGACTTCCTCCCATGCTCCTCAGCCAGGGCCTGTAAAATTCACTTACCTGCAGCTTCTGGTATGGATTTCTTCTGACAGATTCAGACGAATGATAAATGCTCCGGCTTGACCGCTGGCCTGGGTCCTGGCATACAAAGCCTATGGGCACCAAGAGCTGCATGAGAACTTGAAGACAGACAAACCCTGAAAGATGAATCTAGCATTTCTGTTCACAATCTCAGTCTATACATGACCTTCTTGTCCCTCCCCAAGGACCAATAAGGATCCTTTTCTTTTTTATACCTTGCTTTGTTTAATCCTAAACTGTAATTGCATTACATTTTTTGAACAAAAACTTGCTTCAAGACCAAGTACTTAAATCAATAAATGAGTTACTGAATAGCAGCACTGAATCAGTTACTAATAGCAGAGATAGACTTGGTTTTTTAAACAGCTGAGCAGAATACCTGATGACAATTTTACTTCTTTCACTACTAAGGCAAATTGCATCAAGCAACTTAATCAAGATGTAAGGGACACTGTGCTCTAGACAGTACTCCAAGTCTAGTCACCCAACCAAAACTGACACATTCAACTTAAAAAATGCATGAATACTAACTCTGAAAGCTAAAGAGAGCAGTGTCTTCAAATACCAAATTAGGGACTCTTAAAACCACCTAAGCATCACAAACAGATGATTATTCTGAAGTTGAAATGTCCATAAATCACTTCTCAGTGCTAAATACAGCTGCTCTCCTTAACTAGAGGTCACATCTATTATACTCATCTAGTAACATGCAACTCATAAACCTACCTTTAACTGGTTTTAAATGAGGGAAAGACTGAAAGATTTTTTCGTTTCACTCACCTACAAGAGTGAACATATCTGAAAGCATGCTAGCTTTGATCTTCAGGTCCAAAGGAGCATCACTGTCCCCACATGCAACAGAGGATAATAGGAATTATTTGTCTGGCATTAAATGAGAGGAATGCATCAGCATTTAGTATATCTTTCAATATAGCTTCCTTGCCTTCTTAAAACAGGTAAAAACAAGAAGAAAATTAGGTGATTTTCACATACATAGGTAAAGATCAGAGAGCAATGGCTTAATCTGTTTATCCTTTTTCCACAACTTGTAGTGTCCTAATGGAGACACATACAGCTTTGTTTAACCTCTTAGGGCTAGAAACTTTTTCTTTGAATGTATGTATGTTACATTTCATGAAGTAGATAAAAATTACTGTTGTAGAAGTCTTAAAAACCACACTTAACTATGCCTCTTCCACATAAAGTTATAGCTGAGAGACCTACCAAAATAAATCCTCAATTTCCATTAGAGCATGAGGGTCAGCATAAGGGCCAAGTCAACACTCACTCTTTAGAATTTATCTGATTAGAGTACTAGACTGAGCCCAAGAACTCCTCTACATACTCAAGTAAAGTGTAACTGATTGAACTCTGCTTGGACTCCAAAATCTAAAAGCTTCTATCAGCCAAGAAGATTGAAATCCAACACAATCATCTGACAGAGCTCCAAATTTATCTATAATGAGAGATTATGAACCATTAACAGTGACAATGGAAGAGAAATAATTAAAAAGTAAATGGAAACCCAACTGGGCTCTTTCAAAACCTATTGCTGCAGTAAGTTTGTTTATCCAAAGGAAAAAAGCAAAGGAGTATCCTCTCTGCCAATCAGCTGTGGAACAAGATCTGCAGGCATCAGGAAACCATGCCCTCCTTGGACCACATGTTTCCAAGACAACCATCTCCAGCAACAGTCCCTGCCTGATATTAAATTGGGAATCACTCACCAGGCCAATGATGGGGACAGGTTCACTTCCAACAGCCAGGGTTTCAGAGTGTCATCAATAAGGACATCAAAACCATAGAGCTCTGAGAACACAGCAGACACTAAGTTTACCTCACTGCATCTTTAAACATTCACATAAGGTCCAACATTAGTTTCTACCAGGTCATTTCTATCTAAATTATATATGTTAAATCCAGTAAACTCTCTAGGGATGAACAAATAATAACATTCCTCAAGTGGCAATTTCACATCCTCAGAATTAAACTTAAATATATTCTGCCCTGGCAGCAGGGGGGAACAGGGGAACAAAAATATTAGGAAAGTATTATGTAGAAAAATAAAAATCTCTTTACTGCTCACAAGCTGTAGTTCATACAGAACTCTACTACTTGCTTTCACATAGAATTGACACAAGAATAGCAGGTTAAATCTACTTCTTCCACCGGATCCTGGAAACAACAATATTTCATTCTCCTGTCCACTTTTTAATCCCTTTATTCATTGTTCCAGTCAGCTAGAGAAAATCTTGCTTCTTTCAAGCATCAGCTTCTTTTTAATTATTCTTGTATGTTTTCTGCAACATCCCATGGGGTTACAGCAGACTTCTCCTCAGCAACTCCATCTACATGGACAACCTCCCATAATTTTTTAGCTTATTGATAGCTTGCCACTTTGAAGCAAACCACAACAGAAATATCTTTTCCTTAGTTTCTAAAACAGTCATAACATATTACATCTGCTATATGTGTTCTGCTCTGCACAGGTCAGATGGGAGCCAGCTTCCCATTCCAAATCTGATTTTACTATTTCACTCTCTATACAGGTTTTCTCTAGTTTGGAAAGAGTTGCAAGAAGGATGCACAAAGATGAGTGTAAATCAGAAGCTGGCATTAATGCAATTCCTTCCTTCAGCATTAAGAAATAGACTTTGTAATCATCAGGGAACTTAAACTTTTTTTTTTTAAACACCACAAAACAAGGTAATGGCAGAGAAGGATTTTCATGGAATTAACCAGTTCCCTAGTGCCTGAAATAAAAGCAGAAGAACTTCTTTGCCATGTTTCTTTCCTTTAATTCTGGCCCTGGCCTTTTGTCGCCTGCCTGACGTTGATGCTGGCTCTGGGGAGCTGGACTGCTTGACAAGATCTTCCTATGCAGGCAGCTGTGCAAAAGCTCATGCAGCTTAAAATGGGAAGTCAATGAGCTAGGGTCAGGGGGGAGGCTTGGAAGGGGGGAAATGGCAGAACAGTGAACATTGCCTGCTCACTCTTCTAGAGTCTGTAGCCAGACATTGAATGGGAAACAAAAACAGCAGAGAGTTAAAGAACTGGTTCACTCCAAAGAAATGAGGCTGAATCTACATTTTGCTCTCTTGCTCCCCAGACAGGGATGGCTGCGGTAGAGGGAAAAGGAGAAGGTGGGGATAGTAAGTGTAAATATTAGCAAAGCATTTTGACCAGGAGAAACTTCCGAATGACTTTAATACATTTCAAAATACAGTCTCAGGTTTGGTGAAGACCCATGACTATTAACAGCACAGAAAACTCAGCAGCTCGTGCCCAAGGCAGAGAAGCAATGAGTGGGCCTGCAGCAGCTGCTGGTCTGCAGCCTCCCAGCCCCAGGCAGGAAGAAGTGCATTTTGTTTTGACTAGCTCCTGCTTCTTTTGCTGCTGGCCATTCCCTTCCTTGGCCCCTTGGAGGCCCTTTCCTAGTGTTTTGGCTTCTCTGACTTTGTGCTCCTCTCCCACACAATTCTCTTGCAAATTGCTGGCTCTTTAAAGCTCCATCTTTCCCACCCAGTTAGTCATTCTGTCCATTTTTTCAAATACACATGGGAAACCTTTTGACCTCAGCTAGCTTTAACCATGCTGCTGGAGCTTCGCATTCCTTTCCCTTGTGTCTGCCTTATTTATTAGGACAATAAGTTCTTCAGGGTATCCCTGTTGACTCAATTCCATTGTTAAACACAGATTCTAAAGCCACTCGCAATGACTTAGGGTCTCCTAGGAAGTCTCCATTGTTGCTCTGTAATGCCCCAAGTTTCACATATTCTGAGACATGTCTACAAGCCCTAGACAGATGTCTCTGCTTGCCTCACGGCATCAGGAGCTACATAATATCCACGTTCTGGCAATTGAATCAAGCCTCACAGATTCCATGCAAGGCTTAGCACAAAGATCTGCTCAGAACAGTCAGAAGTTTACTCAGAAATATCTTGTTGCCCTCTACCACATCTGGAAAATGTACTTCCTAGATAAAACACAGTAGTCACAGTACCCCTTCCACTGTGAAACTCCACTACCACTTGAAAAAATAAATACACAGGCAGGACAAAGATGTGGAGTCACATGATAGGATATTAATAGGATAATTAAAAGTATATCCTCTGCAATTACCAAATTCAGCAAGGCTGCCATTTCCCTCTGCAGAGAGGGTAAAGAGAACGACTGAAAGAGCAAAGCATATCTCATACTGTGGCAATGCTAGGTTCATGACAAGCCACCTAGTGCCACTACTGTTATAAGGGAAGAACAGAAGAAACTAAGATACCAAGTTTCCATAGTGCCTTCTCTTGCTACGAGAATCCACAATAGCATGTTTCACCCCTAAGGTTTGCTAAAGACTGGAATTATATCAGGAGGTACCAACTGTTTCCAAGACTCAGCAGGAACAGCCTGCCTGCTCCTTCTCTAATGCCCAAAGAGAATTCACTGCTGACTGAGCTTCCCACTCCCAAAAGAAGGCCTAGCTTCAGTGTGCAGTCTAACAGCAACAGATCAGCCAGAGATTTTTTTGCCAATGACATTATCTAAGACTAAGACAAAGGCTAGAGAGATAGTCTCAGGCTTTTCGGTTCTGGTAAACTCCCATGTATTCCAAGTTTATCTTACAATCCTCTCCGAGACTGCACCAGCACTCTCTTTTACAAAATATCCCCAAAGAATTTGTTATTCTCTCTAAGTACAGAAACTAAGTCACAAGTGATAGCACAGTAGCATAAAGAAATTTTTCATGTTTTTCCACAGCGTGAATAAGCTCAGTTCCTAAAGGGTCACTGTAATTCTCGTCTTTCTTTGCAGCTTGTTCCCTAGAGAAAAAAAAAAAGCTTTACTGCAAAGTACATACTCTACAATTAAATGGAGATAACCTGATGTTATGAAGGGACACAAACAGTGGGAAAAAAATTGCACAGCACGTAACTCTTTCTTGATATTGCAATAAAAACCTATCTCCTCATTTTATGTAGGAGCATAGTTACAGACATTTCTAATGCAAGGAAATTTTGCCACTGAAATTCAAGTCTTCCATTTTTCTTTCCTATTCATTCTGGTTTTATATTAAGGATTAATTCTCTTTTTAAGAGAACTTTATTTTAACAGAAAAAGGTTTTATCTCTATCTTATTACAGAAAAGGACCCAATAAGAGAGGACAAGTAGCTTCAAGGCTAACATCAAAGAATGGGAGTCTTGGTGCAGATTCAGCTGCCTTTGCAATCCTAATCTTACTGAGTAAATAAATTATCACGCACAAGGTATAAAACACACTGTTCAACCCAGTGTGTGATACCAGAGCGAGCAAAGACGTTCATATTCCAGTAACCACTTGAGGACACCACTTAACTTCCCTTCCAGCACTGAGGAACTTAAGAGTAGATATGTGGCTACTTGGTCCTCAACAAACTCAAGTGCGCAAATTAACAAAATATAATACCAGGTAGACTACAATAAATGCCATCTGACTCTCTAGATGAATACATGAAGTGAAGGATAAAGAGAGCATGCTTCCCAACCTCATTAGTTCCGATTTCAAGCTCTTACACTCCGAGAAAGCCATGAGGCAAGAATAAACTGGTGTTCCTCACTTTGATGTCATCTATCTGGTGAAGACCCTAATGCCACCAGGGGAACCAGCGGCGGTAGAAGACAGAATGAGAAGCCAGGGTTGATTCTGACTTTGGTAACACAAGTCCATTGATGATAAATTGACAGTGCTGGTCATTTCCTAAGTGACCCAAAAACAGCCATAAAAGCTTTTTAGGTCTGCTCTAGCCTTCTGAGGAAGAAAACTGGTGCTACTAAGCTGAGAACAACTTCCTAGAGAAACAGAAAGTTTCTGCAGCAACGGGGATCTTGAGTCTTTCAACCAAGCTCTGGGTACTAAATCATCAATATCAGACAGGTACCACTTAAAGCCATGAAGTGACAAGTAAGAAAAACAGTGCAGGGACAGACCCCCCGTTCCTATAGAAGCTATGACTAGAAGACCTATCCCTTGAACTCATTTTACCCTTCACACTCAGCTGACAGTTTAGTCAAATTTGAAGATATAGTTACATTATAAAATCTACCTCGCCAATCAGATCATCAAAACACCTGTCATGAAGGGTACAGGCCTCCTGAATCTACTTGTAGCCAGAGGAGTCTACAACCTTTTTCAGATTCCAATGGCATCTTTACATACTGGCTTCAAAGCAAAGACTGATGCTAATGCTATAAAAATAGAATGGATTAAGCTTTGTAAAAAAAAAAAAAAGGTAATGGTAGGAAATAAGGAAATCCCTGTTCAGCTTTTCTGTCACATATCATGTAAGAAACTAGAAAAACATAGGAAATATGTGTGGTACATGTATGGTTGACTTAAGTCACTAAGCATAGGCTCACCTCAAATCACATAAGTGTGTACAGAAACTCCTTAAGAATCTCAAGTTTTTTGTGCCCTGGAAAACTCATGATGGAGCAGGTCAGCACTGTTCAAAACCACAAAAGGCTTCCCCTAAATATGTCAACTGCCACCACTAAGAAAGCTAAATGTTCATGAAGAACAGCAACACAGGCAGTTGAGAAACTGGTGATTTGGCACAAATGAAGACTTTTTAAATCATTTAGCTTCAGCTCACCACCACTCAAGTCATACAATAGCATATTGTTTGCTTTTATCTCAATATAGATGTGATTAGAAGCAAAAGCCTGACCAATTCAGCCTTAAGACACAGAAGCAGCTAAATAAGAAACTCATTGCTTTGGTGGGATCAATATGCCCATTACCCTATCCTGGCCTGCCTTCTTAACTGCAGACAAGCTCAACAGTGTCACAGCTGGGCTTCCTAGAATGTAAATGAAACAAGAGGACTTCAATCTGTTGCTTCTTTAGGCTCACATTTCAGTGAGTGCAGAAAATGCTGCTACCTGGCTGCTGGCAAAAATACATGCTGCACCCAGCCACCTTCATTTCCTACCCGACTAAACCAATCCCACAGGGAGATTTTTCATTCTGCCTGAAAGCAGGCCTTACTGCCTATTCTAGCCTACCCAGACATGCTTACTTCAGGAGGGAGAAAAATGCAGTCTGTAATCATCTTGGGCATGTGTACCTCCCGTTCCCACACTGAGATGTCACATCCCTTAAATAAGTGCAAAATCTATCTATCTTTCTCTTAAAGAAGGCTCCAGAGGTGACCATTGACTCAGCTGGTGACCAGCTTCAGGACAGGGCAGTGATCTGAAGAGTTGAAGCATGCCCTCCTCTGGAATTACTTACTGGTTGAAACAATTATTACTAGGAGCTTAATTTTACATAAGGAATTACTAGCTAATTACAAAGAAGAAAATAGATGACTGGGATCACTTTGTTAATAACAGTGCACGAACAAGGCAACAAAATCATGTAGTACTTGCAGTGCTTCTGTGATGCACTTCAGAGGAACAAAACTGAGCATCCCAAGTCCTTTGAAAACTGATTATTACTAGAATGCAGTAAATAGCTCACATTACATGGCCAAAATGGAACTCACTCTTTACACAAACTGTCACCAGCACTCTGTTTTGACATGAGAAAAAGGACCCTCCTGACCTAGCACTCTCTTTCTAGGCATGCATTGGTAGCAGGAATCAGCCTGTCTCAGCAGTCTCAGAAAATGAAGAAGCCATGAATAAACTCTCTTCCTTTAAATCCAGGAATCAAGTACACTACATATAAAAACACTTACTTGTGAAAGAAACTTACTACAGTTGTGCAGTACTAAACAATTAGAGAAATAAAGTGGGCAACCTCATCTAGACAAATAAGTACTTGTGATTTAATTTTTTAGGCAGAAAATGGCAATTGTACAAGAGTTCTATTCCCTATAACAGCATTACAAGCACTAGAGTAGAATACAACTTAGTTATATTTTTTAGGAGTTTTCCAAACAAGACCCATCTCTGCATCTGAATTTCAGATAAAGGTTTCTGAAGTCTGAGATACTTTTCACATGATCAGCCCTCCTCAGGACACACACTCAGTTTCATTGTTCAGAGCTCAGAATGAAAAAAAAATTTAAAAAAAGCTCTTGTCTGAGACTCAACACGCTGCCTTGAAGTCTTCGTTTGCAGCTTTCTCCTTCATGCTAACAACTATGAACTGAACCATTATGAACACTTCCAGCTAGAAAAACTGAATATTTACAAGGTTAGAAGTCATACAACCCAAAAGTGTCAGAACAAGACACACAGATGACAAATGAAACATACAGCATGATGGAAGTTCAAATCCTTGAGACAAGGACCACCACTTAATTGTGGGGGGGAAGGTGGCAGAAAGTACTGAGCTCTGGAAATGCCTAAGTCTCCCTAGGGAAGCAGTATGGCTCCTACTTAAGCTCTCTTTCCTGGGAAGCTCTTAATTTATGTTTACACTGAAATAAATGGAACAAAACAGTTTATTTGTGGGGGAGCATCTGAGAGGGTGGTTAGTGCAGCCCTGGGGAGGCAGCAGGAAGTGGGATAACCTCAGAGCCAGGCCCAGCAGAAAGTACATTAGGAACATAAGTTTCCATATACACAGCTCTGGAGACACAACTGAGGAAGGAAAAGAGAGAAGCCAAAAAAAGGGGCAGCTAAAGTGGTTTTGACATGTCTTTTTTTCAACTAGCCAATAAAGTGCCATTTCACTGAGACTATTATCTAACTCATAAATCCCCATGTATGACCAGGTCGTTCAACTTACAACAAAGGCATCAGAGTCAGTCAGGAGAAACTATGGTCAGAGAGGTAGCTAAACAACCTATCAGTCATGGCTCCTTGATTCCTGACTGTCTTATCAATCTCAAATATCCAAAGATGCATTTATGCAGGAGTGTTGAAAGCTGCAGAATTGTCAGTATCTAAGTGCAACTCAAGGACCACATAAAGGGATTTGACCTGTCACACCTAGTTTAAATATAAGTCCCAATACCTAAACACAGGATAGCCTAAGCCAAGCTTGGCCTTTGGTTTAAGCACTGACTGAGACTTCATCTTCGTGCATGCATCCACATGAGTGAAGGACGGCTAGGAGCAGGAGGAGGCCTCTTTAGGGAAGGTTGGGAAGCAGCCACTGGAAAGTGGGAGAAGGCACACTGTGGTACCAGCCGCTGCTTTCTGGAGCTGCTCCCAGCCTGTGCTGGCAGGGAGCTCTGCAGAGCCGCTGCCAGCGCCCAGCGCAGCTCCGGCCTCGGCCGCCCCCGCGCGGCACTCGCTCCATCCCCGCCAGCGGCGCTGCAGGCACTGCCTGCCACACACGGCTTCTCCCATCCTCACACACCAGGAAAAGGCAAAACTACACTGCTAGGTGGCTCAAGAGAAAATAGCAAATGCTCTAAAAACATGTTTAATCACCCACAGCCATTCTTTGCAAGGGCACTGGTAAATCACCAACTTTCCAGCACTTCCCCAAGTTCCCTTTCAAGTCCTTTTTCATCATCCTATTTTCATTTTCTTGCACGAGACTCTGATCAATGGTGCTGACACAGGGTCAACTGAGATTTGATGCACCTTGCCCTCATTGAGGCTTATACCAAAAAAAAAACAAAAAAAAAAAAACAAAAAAAAAAAAAAAAACCACCAAAACAACCAAAATAGCATTCAGCTTTCTTGCACTAGGGAATGCACTTTCTCTCTAGCATGTCAAAGCTGGAGGTTCCAAACAGTACTCAACAGGCAATCAACAAAGATGTCCCCAGTGTCTTACCGAAGCAGCTGCCACGATGTGAAAGAAAACTTTTACAAGCTGATGCAATGGACAGCTCAGCAGAAACTAGAGTCTTGATAATCAGGTCCTCCACGCTGGCCATCAGTGCTGCAAGGAGGGGAGGGAGGGAGGAGGAAAAAGGAAAAAAGTAGATTGTGAAGTAACACATAATATCCAGGAAGGCATGAGAATATGCAAATGGAGGTACACCTTTGTGAATCAAAGCAAATGAGACCCTATGGATGACAAAGCAATGATGCTTGGAAATCCATGCAAGCCTAAGTAAATAGACATGCATACATATCTTAGTGCAAAAATATTCACAAATGAGAATGTGAGAATGATGTGCAGGTAAACAAACGTATGGCAAACACACCAGCACAAGTCAGCTGGAGTCTGACCACTGCCCACTCAGAGTATAGGAAGGATTAAACAAAAGTTAGACAGGAGTGGGTTAGTGAGATAAGCCCTCAAACTACAGAGAATAAGCCATAGCACTAAGATATAAAAATGTTTCTTGTGAACTTTTATGAGATAACTGTTCTGTGACACTGCACCTTCCTCTAAAGCAGCTGTTCCCATACCAAAGTTCATAAATCTTTTCAAAATTTTATGACTGGTGACAGCTCCCAGTCCTGCTGACCTATAGTAAGAAAGCTCTCCAGCTCCTGCATGAGCCTGTCAAGAGCTCAGGAACAGGAGTCTAAGCAGACAGAGGAAGCAAAAGGCAAGAAAAGATGTACATTAGATATAGACCTGGATTCTACACTGGACTTGGGATGAGTCACGTGATAGAAAGAACACCACACTGGTTTTGTTTTCAAGGACAAGCAATAGAGAAGTGAGAGAAGGGAGAAGTGAACAAATACTGGATTCATAGTCTCAAAAGTTAATAAAGATGAAAGGACAGCCTTCCCCACCCCTCAAAGGGAGCACAAGCAAATCCACACAGACATCTGGCAATCACTACTTCAAAGAGTATCTTCTAGAAACCACTTGACTAGAGAGTTTACTTTAGTTCTACAATTACTATTTCTCATGCTCACATGATGACATGCAGGGACCTGAACAATTACAGAAAGATCATGCAAGCAAATTCAGATGTGAACTTCTGTACCAGAAAACAACTAAGTGGAACCAACACAGCATGGAAACATCCCAGCACACATAAACAACCCAGAGCACAAAAACCCTGCCAGCCCAGACAAGGCCAGCACTTTTCAGCCAGCATTCTGCCTCTCTATGGCCAGAACCAGATGCATCAGAGAAAGGTGCATGTCTTGTAATGTATAGTTAAAGAAATCTGCTTGCATTGCTCAGTAGTTTGCTTAATTATTAAGAGAGTATATTTTATACTTGAGGTTGGGGTGAGGTGTGGAGATGTATTAATATTATTAACTGCACATTCACAGCTGGCTGAACACATATGGTGCAAGCGATTGGACTGCCATGCACACACATGATGGAAAAAAAAGTCTACTTCCATCTGAAAGCCAGATTCAAACCCCTTTCTCCAGCATTGAGTGTTCCTTGGCAACATTAGCAATATGGGCCATAGCTGCTATCAGTAATTTTACTGATGCCTCAGTATCACAGGTAAATTATCCCTTAAAGGATATACCTGGATTCTACTCTGCAGATGCAGTTACTACCAGCAGACCTGGCAAAGGTGTGGAAGAGGGAGCTATTTTATATGAAACACAGACTAAATGAAAACACCCAGCAAAAACCTGAGCCATGGAAAGATGACACCACATCCAAGAGTCATTCAAACTGGCACAGCTGTCCAGAGGTTGGTCACTCATCAGACCGAACAGGCCATGGGAGCAGTAGAGGGAGGGAAGCTTTTAGAAGGAATGGAATGACCTTAAGAAAGGGGAAATGTAGGTAAAATATTAAGAAACACACCCTGAGAAAGTCTCAGAACACTAGTTGCAAAAAGGAAGGGGTTAAGCCTTATCTCTGGGGATAGGGAATAAATGCACAGCTCTCATGAGTAAGGAACAATGCTTCCCTCCACCCTGCTCTGGTGCTAAATGGGACTCACTGGGGCTCTTCCTTGACTGCTTAGAATTCACACTACTGAGATGATCAAGATCCAACAAAGAAATAACAGAACAAGATTTTTACTGACCTGCAGTGTCTCTTCCCTCTTGTTTTAAGTACCTCAGCATTGCACTCATGCTCCATTTGTTTCCATAATCCTCTACTTCAGGATCATCACAGCTAAAAATAAATGAAAGGAGGAGATTGGCCTACCTCTATGGATCAGCATTAGACCAATTCAGGTAAACTAACCCAACCTCTGAAGAATGGGTTCTATTTTCCAGCCAAGTACCTGACATAATCTCCACTCTTCTTGTTGACACTGTAGTTGGTCAGATGCATGAACTGGTTTTTAATGTTCTTGGATGCCTGGTCATACCTCACTGTTGCAAATCTGTAAAGAGAAATAAAAATTCACAGTATTTCTTGAGCAAGTGGCATTCTTGCTAAATACAGCAAGCATGTCATTACAAATCACAGACCACCATACAGACCACTCAACAGCAACACCCAGGGAGAGAATGCATGTAATGAGACTTCATCAAATGCAAAATACCATTTTATCCCCAAAGGACACATCAAGAAAAAATAATATCATAGAATGTGAATATAATGCAATAGAATAGCTGCAGCTGGAAAGGAACTACAACAGTAATCTAGCCCAACTGCAATAATTTTCTTACATCACATGTAATCCTAATTCAATACATATTTTAGGTCTCAGACTGTGGAGAAAAATCAATTTTAAAAAATTGAGGGCAGAAACCAGAGCATCTGGTAGGTAGAATGACCAGTATGAGCCACTGATAATCACCACCACTCATAACAGCAAGCATGCTCCAGTTCAAAAAACCAACAAGAGAAAAAACACCTTCACTCTGACAATCCTCCTGTACCACAAGAGCTTAAGATGCCAACGTCTCAAAAGAGATAAGGGGAGTAAGAAAGGCTGAGGGGAGAGTCAAACACATGCTACCCAAACAAGCCCCAGCAAGAGGAAAAGTATGTACCAAGCACAGCAGGGTTAGCTGTACAAAAAGGGGAGTAGATATGGGGGAAGCCTCAACGCAGGAAAAAGGACACAGGATTCTGGAAAAATGGAGAGTGAGAGAAAGTTGGATCATCTGGTTATGCAATGAAATAATGTTCAGAAAAGAATGCACCTCCAATTTTTTTTCATTAATAGTCATCTCTCTTCATCCTTCCCCAATTATTGCCCATAGCTCAGAAGAAGCTGAACTACACAAAGACAGCTAACACGTTACAAAAACAAACAAACAAACAAAAACCAAAGACAAAAATCCCCATAATCCTTCCTTTAGAAAGAACTGCCAAAAAAACAAAGACCTTATTTCTCAGTTAAAACTATGCCATTACTGCCCTCACTTGGTAGCCATTTTGAGAAATACCTATTGCCATAAGAACTATACCAGCAAATCCACAAAAATGCTTAAACTTATCCTTAAATACATGTGTGGAAGCAGGGGAGGGGAAAACAAACCCCCCATGATATAACTAATTTTGAGTGGCAAGGTTAAAAGAGGGAAAAATATTTTTCTCAGCTTAAACTACGTACAAACTCAGAGCAGCTGGCAACAAAAGCATTTGGAAGTTGGATCCCCTTTCCACATATTTCCACAGCTTAAAGTATTTGAATTTCTTTTCAGTTTAACTGTAAGTTTCCTGGATTTAGCACTTCTGTTTTGAAAACAGTGACAAAAGCCCTGTCATATATTTGGTTCTTATTTATGATTTCATAATCTCCATTTTAACAATCATTTACTGGCAGCATACCAGAAGTATTTGTTGAAATATACTTTCAGCCAGATCCTGGAAGATACTGAGCACAATCAGAGAGCCATTTCAAGTCTCCCTTGGTACTTCCAAGCAGAGGGCAATTAGGTTCACCATGTTTTTCAGCTTATGCTTTTAATTTTTCATCCTCAAATAAAAGAATAGGAACCCCTGGCAGACAGACAGTACTCTAAACAAAAGTGTTTCTGTACCTTCATGTATGCTTGCATTAACTTCCTTCTACAGAGACCATCCTGAATTATTAGGTGGTCTGAGCTCCATGCTCAGAATTTTACATTTCCATGGGGATTGTCTATTCAGAAGATATCTCACTGTGTTCTAGAGCTCCCAGTAGCTAAGATTTCTCTTTTGCTAGGATGCTATCATCTTGAAGGACATCATAAGCAACTTCAGCAATGCACCAAAAACCTCCAAAACATGAAATTACTCATATCTACTATCTAAAAAGCCCAAGCTTTAAACAACATAATCCAATGTTTAATACATTCACCCAGAGCTGGTTTGACCAGCTTCATGCTAAGTGCAAGTCTGCAAATGGAAAATCCAAGCTATTTCTAGAGCTTCTATCAATAGCTTCTGGATGCCAAAGTAGTAACAGATCACAAGTACAGTGCAAGCAAATAGCCCACACTCCCTACACTTCTGTGTTCTGCACTCACATGAGATGGAAGAGTGTTACTACCTCTGAAATACCAGTCACAATTACCTTCAGTACTCTTCAGTTCTGCTGCTTTTCAGAGTATACTTTATTGTATCTTTCTGCCCCTGTAGTAACTATGCTGCTCATCCACCACACTTTTTCTCTCCAGGAAGGAGAAGAGACATGCAGGCTACAGATTGTCTTGCTTCAGCAGAAATTTACTTTTACTTTAGAGAAACCAAGGTCATAGGAAAAAGCCTTACAGTAATAGTGAAAAATAAAAAAACAGTGCTTGTAAAATTTTTCTAGGTGTTAACCTGAAATTAGAATAAACTCCTGAGGAATCTTACAATCTTTTAGAAGATTACTTCATTTAAGGGCAACATTCTTTTCCAATTTCATTCTGGGCCACTACTAAGAATAGAATATATGTTACTCAAAAGATAAGGGCCAAGATCCTAAAAGCAATTCAAAAACTATATGCTAAGCAGGGACAGAAAATAAAGGGCAAGCCTCATGTTTTCCTAGTAACAGAACTTACCACAAGCATATGCTGCAATATTCTGCATGAACTATTTTTCTAAACACTAAAGGCTTCATGCCCAGGTGTCTCATATTGCTATAATCCAGCCAAAGAGTGATGAAGGCACAAGTACATGAGTCCAGATCCCCATCTGCCAGGACAGGACTGCTTCTGAGCCAAAGCATTACTCGTGGATGCTGCTATGTGGGAGCCTGCAACCACACAGGAATCCAGGAGTACTCCTAAATCAGAGGCTGGACTGTCCACACGTGGGGGCCCCTCTTCAGCCAAAAAAGACTATTTTATCAAGGCAAACTCATCTAAACACTATCTTGTGCTTACTAATACCATCTCTTCTTACTCTGCTTCAAGCAACTGTCATTTCCCCCCTCTGTGGTCTGTTCCTGTCCAAGTTCTGGACTAGGAACTTGGAACTCATAGGCCTTGCAATGCAGAGACCCAGCATACTTAACAGGTATTGCTGATAAAGTGTGCGTGGACTGAGTCATTCAACAATGAGAGTCACACTGCTTTTAATTCTTAAGTCTTTTAAATTCTTCTATATGACTTGTCAAGTGGAAAAAAACCTAGGAAAAGGTAAAATTTTCCACTACTAGTCAGACAGGAAGGTTTTCTGCCACTTCAGTGCATTCTTCTGTCCCCACTTCATCTAAACCAGCAGTTCTTCTTATTGTTAACAATGTGAAATATTATACAGGTAGCCAAGAAAGGAATGAGTGTCTGTTCTGTATCCACCATCAGAAGAATATCAACTCTGTTTTGGCCTGAATACAGATTTGCTTTCTCTGTTACATAAGTTCTAACCACCAGTTTTCAAAGTTGAATGACTGAACCTTCTTTCACCTGCCAATGTACTTGGAGAGGGTGCAGGAGAAGATGATGCAGGAGGAAAGGTCCTCTCTGACAGCATTGACTTGGGTCATCTCTGAGATATGTATTAAACAGAGGTAACACAGTTCACAGCAGCAAGAATACCGAAAGTACCTTCCCATGTCCTGATGTTATGTATTGCTTGTATTCACTGTTGAAAATTAACTCCAAGTGATACTAAAGATACTCACTTTCATTAACTTGTTTACCTGGCCTTACTACAGTCCCATCCTCCCAAAGATCCTCCCCTTCTAATGAATCTTGTCTTTTTAATGTCTGAGGAAAGGGCTAAGTTAAGAAAATTAAGGATACATTCTAACATAGTCTACAAGAGATTAGATTCCAAAAGCCTCTAAGCAGAAATATTATAGGACAGTTTCAACCTCAAAACTACAGCTGGAAAGAGGAAAGGTTAAACTGAGGTTGGCTGTGCATTGTTCAGCTTCCACATGAACTGCTGCCTGTAATACAGCCTCCCAGGCAGAAGTAGCTGCAGTCATATTGGAAACAGCCCTGACAGCCTCCCTCCCTTTCACTGCAGCTTCTCCTTCTCCAGCAGGACAGAGGAGATGCCCTTCATTTCTGAATTCAAAGCTTAGAACTGAGAAGTGATAATCATGCATTCCACTGTTCTGATACCTCTGCTCGTGTCTCAGCTGGTCACAGCCATGTGACACAGGCACATTGCAACTTGGATGAAGGCAACAACCCATTCTCTTACCAGCAACTATGCACTGCTACACTGCTCACCTTCCCCAACAGCACATTTCCCTTCCCTCTGGCTGTACTTTGTCTTGGATCAGAGAGGATGAAAGAACAATCAAAAGCAAGCAGAAGGGTGACAATAGCAGCAGCAGGTAGCCTGGGCAGTACAAAAAGAAAATTAAGGGAAAAATCCTCCAGACTCATAGTATAACATCCAGAGACATCCCAGCTCCCTGCCTCTCTGTCATGCCTCAGGTTCACCTTTGGTATTCAGACACTGACAGATTCCAATCTTCCTTCCCTTTCTTGTGAGAGTTCATTAAAAGCCTAATAATCACACTTAAGCTCTACCTGCTATAGGTCACCTTCTCTACAAGTGCCATGCAAGCTTTTTCCCTGCTCAGCTAGCAGTCTACAAAACATGCCAGAGCTCACACTGAAAAGTCCCCAAATCCACCACACCAAACTTTGGCCCCTAACCCACATCCCCACACTGCCTTAACCTAAGCAACTACCCCTTTTACTGTCACAATTTTAGGCAGGACATTACCCAAGGGATTGTACAACGCTCTTTGCCTTATCTCCAGCATTACTTCAGGAAATGAATTAACCACAAGGTAAAGTTTGCAAGTCATTTCAGAAACATGTAAACTGGATCCTTAAATATTTACAGAAGATGTTACATGGTTTTGCATGAAACCTGACAGCTCTGGAATGCTTATTTGAGGCATCTAGTTGGAGCCTGGGAAAAGAGGAGAAGGGAAAAGACTCGAGTGGGAAGAAGGAAAGAATAGTTAATCCCTCTTCTCTCAAATGAGTTCTACAAAAAAAGCACACATTATGATCGACTTTTCCATGACTGCACACAGAGTTCCTGCATAAATGTCCTGGAAATAATCAGTGTAGTGCTTTTACAAGCATGCTCCTCACGTTTTATGCTTGGAGTCACTTTCCCAGTCCCTCACTCCTCCCCCATGCATTAAACTTTAGCTTCCCTGTCAGTCTATTAGCTGCCACATTGTTTAGGGAACATAGTTCCTCCTTACAGTACAGGACAGAAAACGGAAGTCTAAAGACCAGCACAATCCCCCTACATCCAACATTAATATGTTTCACATCATTCACCTGATATGTCAGTTAGCAATCGAATATGAACAGGAGCTAAAGTTTGTAAGATAATTACTAAACATAAAAAGCAGTTTTGGTGACACCTCTATGATGGCAATTTCTCTAATCAAAGCTGAATAAAATTACTCCAACAGTTCTGTGTTAAAGAACAAGATCCAGAAGCAGTGTTACCAGTTGTCTGCAGGAACAGGAGAAAAACTAAAGACTTTTTTAATATTTTCACAACAAATTTGCATATTTTCAATTTATGCATTGACATTAATGGGATTTTGAACCTTCAGAGCACAAGAAAACACCATGAGGATAACAAAGCACTGGCACAGGCCTTCCAGGGAGGTTGTGAAGTCTCCATCCTTGGAGATACTCAAAAGGCATCTGGACATGGTCCTGGGCAACCAGACCTATATGGTCCCACTTGAGCAGGGGGTTGGACCAGATCCCTTCAACCTCAGCTACTCTGTGATTTGGTGAACCTCTCATGTTCTCTTTCTCACATTCTCTGGTTTCTCATTGTTTAGACTGTCAGCAGCATTAGCAACTGAGCTGACCAAATTTAACAACTGCTTAGTAGCCTGTCTGTTAAGCACAACAGTAGGGTCATGTAGTTATACACCTCAGTGATCTGAATCTGATTATCTTCATTAAAAAGTAAGGAAGCAACATAAAGCTGTGTGGCTTGATAGTCTATCCACTGGCCTGAAGCCCAGCAGGAACATCTAGTGAATAACACTGCTCCACAGCTTCTGCATGGGGCAATGTCTGCTGAAGTGGCTGCAGCCCACCCCCAGGTGCCCATGCAGAAACAAATGAGCTGCACTCCCTCAGCAGCAGAGCTGCTGGGCAGGGGTTACTGCAAGAGGGATGGGGCTGCTGCAGCTGCCTCAGCCAGCTCTGGCCTAAGTACAGCCTGTGAGCTAATGTGAATTCCTTGGCTCAAAACAAATACCTGAATTCTCTGGAAACCACAGGAATCCAGCACAGAAATGGTGAATATCCCAGAGGAGCTAGTGTCAATTAGGAAGCCAGGCTACTGAAGGAAGGGTGTCACAAGGCTGAGTGGTCTGAGATCAGGTGGCTCACGGCAGCTAGGGGCAGGTGCTGCAAAGCCCAGAGCAAACCCTTGTGTCTCACTGGAAAGTCCCCCCAGGCTGCTGCTCTCCTTGGGCCTTTTGCAAGAATGTTTGGGTTTCAGATCAGTTTTGATTCTTTTTCTCTAATCTGTTTCTCAAATTCAGTGTAAAACTGAATGGCAAGTCCCTGATGGTCTATGAACCTTCCAGCTATTCAAGCTCAGAAATAGGGCTGTCTAAACATGGTTCAGGAGAAAAAGCAGTCAATCAAGAGGTCTCCCAAAACAAGGAGCCATTTCACTATGAATTCCCCACACTATGTGTCAAGCCCTCATCATGCCTGCAGGCACCAAGCAAGAAAGGTCCACCAGGCTCCTTTCTGTCACACAGAAGAGGAGGAAGTTCAACAGGAGAGAGAAGCAGCACAACACGGAAGGCTCAAAAACAGCACAAGCTATTCCTGGCCCTAAGCTCTCTTCAGCTGTACTTCAGGCACAAGTCAGGCTTGTTATTCCCCACTTACATGACTGCCCCTCCAAAATCCAGCATAATGCATCAATTCAGCAGCTGGCTCTAAGTGAAGCCTTGGGACTCCCACACAACTGGGCTTGGTGAGTCGCTGTGAAAAGTTTTTAATTAAGACTGTAGTTTATTAACAATGTACCTCTTATTCAAACTAAGATACAAAAAGTATGTCAATAAATATATTACACTGCCTGTTTTGGAAATCTCAGATAAATAAAAACTACCAAGATTTTTAATATATGATCAGATGACAGAGTTACACCCTCAGGCAAACCTGGACCAAGCTTGCCATGACCATCTCATTTTCCAAACCTATACCTTCAATGCAAGGGTCCCAGCTACAATCCTCCAGGCTCTGATCACAGACAACAGATCTAGATTATAATTGTCTTTTCCAGTATGAAGTTACTAAATATCTGCCAATTTACCAGATGTATGGCAGACTGTGTGTCTACTTTTTTTAATATGTACTAGAAAAGTGTTCAACACACTTTTCAATCCAACAGGAGGATCTTAAGTCACCCAGTGCTGCTTTGTCTTATGCACAGCTTCAGCCTTGTTTCAAGCCTCAAGTAAGAAAAGAAAATCCCTACCCCACTCCACTCCCTCCAAACAGATCATTGAATATCTCCAAATTAATCTATTAGCAGCATTCCTTCTAAAGGTCCACCAGGCACAAAACATGCAAGGAATTTTGACAGAGTTTGAAGAAGGCATGACTAGAAAAGCTGAATTGTAACAAAAGATAAAGCCACAGCATGTTCACTGATACCACTCTTAAAAACTCTCCAGAAGTCTGATAGTTGACTCTGCTCACTTGAGGCTCTGTCCCTTTATACAGCTTATTCCACATGAGCAGGGTGGAAATAGCTAGAAAAAGAACCTACTCAACATCAGTGCTTCCTACGTTCTACTCAGTATTCTTTCAGAGGATAAACAAAAAAAACCTAAACAAAAAACCCAAATAAAACAAAACAAAAAGCCACACACACAAAAAAACAAACAAACAAAGCCCCCCCGACACAAACATTGAGGTCATCATCTTCCTGAAAAACTGCATTTAAAAAAATTAATAAAAAAGAGAGAGAGAACTTTGGCATAGGCAAACCAAATAGTTATTTAGTACTTCCAGCACAACAGCTGAAGGCCTTGTTATACACACTTGGGTACATACCCTTCCTATCTCCTTTAGAGGAAAATTGGAAAGTGAAAAAGATACAAAAATGTTGGATCCACAATCTCTTACTTCTTCTCAGCTCTAAAGCTTCAAATTCCACTCTAGATCATGTCATGACAAGTCTAGCTGTGCCAGAAGAAACAAGGCCTAAGGAACTATCTAGTCAAACATCACAAATGTTTGGTATACCAAGTTTGTTCCTTGTAAAAATCATTACATCTTATGGTTTCCTCATAGCACTCCTTTTCTGGTAGAGGCCACCAAATTTACCAAAGCAGTCAGGTTCCTCTTGGAATATGCAAAGCATAACACTAGAGAGGAACATGACCTTTCAGACAGACTAAGAAAATAGAAACAAAAAATTAAAACACTAACCTACGTCATCCTTACTACATTTCACAGACTATCTGCCTTCAGAAAGCAAATTCAAAACATGCAAGTCACCACAGCACACCACAGGCACTAGCTGAGGTTCCAAAACTAGATTGCTTTGTTCTGCTGGTATTTTTCACCTTGGATTGCTTCTATATCACCTTTGATTCCAGGCCCTAACATTACCTCCCGGTTCTCTGCTAGAAATTGTTTCTCCCCTTAAGCAGCATGGGATTTTTTTATTCCTTAAGCAAAGTATTAAAAGCAGCTTCTACACACCAAGGTTAAAACATTTCCCTCCCCCTGCAGAGCTAAACTTTTGTCCTAGCTTTAAACCAAAGCATTTTGCTATGTGAGGAAATACAATGGTGTCTCCGGCACATAACTCCCACGAAAATGAATGGCAAAACAGCTAAACAGGAAGCCATAATTCAGTAACTCCAGGTTCTTTACCTCTCACCAACTGAATCTGTAAATGCAGAGTATAGGGAAAACACGAATCGCTCCAACTGAAGTCCACTAGTGCCATCTGGAGGCCACCCAGAACAGCCCACCTAAAGTTTTATCAGCCTCTGCTCACCTTCAGCCTTGTCCTCCAAGGAGAGCTTGCCAGCACTTGCGGCATGAACATACCAGCTGAACAGCCACAGTAGATGGGAAAAGCTTAAGGATAATTAAAGATACTGTCTGCAATAAACGTACAGTTATCATGTGAAAGCATTCAACTACAAGTGTTTAGCCACAGCTGACACTTCAGCTGAAACTGCTCAGTGGGCTGTTGATGTTTACTAACAGAACCAGAGCTACTCCCCATAGCTCAGAAATCTCTCTTGAAACTCCTTTATTACAAGATCAGCAGAACCATCTTTAAGATATTAATGATGGTGCAAATCCTATTTTTGAAGGCCTGCTATGTACTGCCCATTCTGAGAACATGCTGGAATTCTACACTATCTTGTTTCCCTCTTCACTTTCCAAAAACAAGCAGTTATTAGCAGCTAGCATTAAGCTGCCAGTTCCCAAGAGAAAAGTCTTGCATGACTGGCATGTTTAAGACTCCCTTTCTAAAGTGAAAATAGTTGTTAAGCTTTACACTCACAAAGATGAGCTTCCCCTTTCTACCTCCTTTTAGGGAAAAAACACATTCACATTATCTTTGCAGGCAGAGGCACATCACAACACACCTGAAGAGTGTTCATCAATTTAATGGATATTTCTTGTGGGATCATTATTTCTGTATTCTTTGGGATTCACTATGTTCTTGAGACAAAGAATTTGGATTCAGTATCTACCCAAGTCAGAGCTATGTCAGGTCTGAACCCTAGAGATATTCTGAATAAATCAAATATGCTTGTAAGAAAGACACGGCATTACTTGAAACTGTTGCTGAAACAGTTGTCTGGTGCTCTTTTCTCAAACAGCAGTACAGTTAAAATTCTGATCCATAGGGAATTCAGAGGGGTGATTGCTTCAAATCCATTAGTTACTACAGACAAATATTTTGCTAAACTTCTGGGATGAAGAAAAACAGGTATTTTTGGCAGAAGAGTACTGATTCTAGGTGGCTTTCATGACTTACATGCAAAGGAAAATTGTTATCTTGCAGAGTAAAAACAGTGAACTAGCCTAAAACCATTTAGTAGATATTGCAGAAAATAAAATGCTGACCTAAAATTTAGAAGAGTCATTGAAGTGAATGAGTCACTGAGCTCATTCATTCAAAGCAGGTCTGCAACTGCTTTTTTTAAGACAAATTTAAGAAAGCTTAGATTCCCTTCCCCTCAGAGGATGGATAAGAGGCTCTACAGTATCAACAATCCCAAGTTTCAAGAAGTACTCAGCCTTGAGAATAAACATGCCAGTGACAATCTGTTTGGCCATTTCACCCTTGAGAGTTGAAAACTTGCTTTATTAATTATATATAAAAACAATAAAATCCCTCACTCAAGGTCTTATAATCTATATGAAGAAACCTGATGGGACACAGCACAGTGAAGTATCATCTATTTAAACTCTGCAGAATTCCCTAACTGGCACTTTCCTCATTTTACTATTGTTTCAAGAGTAGAGAGGCAAGCCAAGAAATGTCTGGATCACCAAATGCAGGTACACCAAAAACAAAGACTTCTTCCATACCTGGCCAATCCTTCCTCATAGAGATAGACAACAAGGGGATCATAGGATGTAACCAGAACATAGAGACGCACATCGAACTTGAAATCTGAAATAGAGTTGTCCAGAGTCAGCGACTGCAAATATCTTTCAGACATCATAACTAGTTGAGGAATTTCAACAGACTCTAAGAGCAATAAACCATTACCTGCTGCTGACATAGGTTCCTGAATCTATCCCAGTTGTAAAGCTTCCAGGTTTTAATGAATTCTCTAGTTACATTCAGTTACAGTCTGATGCTAGACCAAGCTAGACCACTCAATTATTCAACTAAACTCCTCCAAAGGTTACAGAGATCCTCAGATGCAGGGTCAGGAGAAGAGAGAAAAGCAATTCCTAAGCACACTCACCATCTATGAGCAAGGGATTGCTGATGTAACGAGACACCAAGATATTGTCTTCCACTACAATTTGGTTTGGCTGCAAAAGAACAGAAATTTAAGAGTGAAAAAAACAGCAGATGTAAGAAATAAGAAGAAATTAGATTAAATCCACCGTTTTTTTCTTGCCTTTCCCTCCTAAAGGAGGTTGGTACAGCCACCTTGTACCAATAACTATGTCTGGGGAAGGAAGAAATAAAATCAAAATGAAAAAACATAACTATCACAGCATATGCCACAGTTGAGACAGCCACCATACACAGAGTATCACCATACAATATCAGAAGGCTTCAACCCATACAGAGCAACACCTTACCACATCAGAAGGCTCCAGACATCTGCCCTTCTTGTTCTCTAGTCCAACCTTTTATACTCCTCATGTTGATGCATTGCACCTGTGTGCCCTCTGTTTCCTTTGGTGGCTGGTTAGTGCCCCTGGGCACTCCATGTCCCTTTGCTGTCAATGCTGCTCACCTGCTTCTCACAGCTGTAGCCCATTGGAGATGAGGCTTGGCCTCAGCCCCACTCCCAATTACCACAAACTCTGTACCTACACAGAACTGTCAGTCACAACATATTTACGGTATTTAGATCCTAAAGAGAATGATTACATTGCCAAAAAACCTGCTCATTGAATTTTCCAGTAAAATACTCAGAGTAGCATACAGATTTAACAGCCACATGGGCAATGATGTAAAATAGGCAGAGAAAAAAAAAAACCACATCTAAGGAGTAATTGTTACTCTGTTTGCTTCTCAGTGGTTTAACCAAACACATGGAGAAGAGGCTTACAAGACCCAGGATGGAGTATGTAACTACACATGGTGAAGAAGCCACAAGTGAGGAAAATCACTCAACTTGTGATCTTTATAACTACATCCTGGGCTGGTATCCAACATTTTTGCCCACCTTATACTGAGTCTCAGTTCACAGCAGGAGCTCCTGTACCCAAAAGAAGCTACACATGTAGGTAAGAACAGAAAGCTCAAACTATGACAAATACATGTCACAAAGTTATGGGATCTGTTGAAAAAGCTTTTACTTTTCGCTGTATGCAAGGCTCTCTTGTAACCAGTTTCTTGCACAACACTTTCTTGCCCTCAGTTTGCAGAAGAGGCAAGAGAATCACAGGATTCTGCCTTTATTCAATTTTGTATCCATTCAGCCACAACACCAGCAC
Organism: Molothrus ater; assembly: GCF_012460135.2. Taxonomy (NCBI): domain Eukaryota; kingdom Metazoa; phylum Chordata; class Aves; order Passeriformes; family Icteridae; genus Molothrus; species Molothrus ater. Next base: position 39,951,862 of record NC_050483.2, on the reverse strand, counting down.
GATGAGCAGAAAACCTAAGCATATAAAATGTTTATATAGAACGTGAGAGAACAAGTTCAACTTCCCTCAGAATATCACACAAAAGCAACACACTGTTCTATATGGATCAGGGAAATGCAAAGGTTTGTTATTTGTTTGGAGGGGTTATTGTTGTTTAAAAACTTTTGTGATGAGATTCTAAAAGACACTCTTTTAATGGCATCACACTGAAGGAAAAAGGCCTGTGGGCCAAACTAGCTGCAGTGTTTCTTAAACAGAAATACACAAAGGGATATTGGTCCCAGAAGGGTATTTTCCCCAGGTCATGGCCAACTGCCATGTGAGCCTTAGCTCATTCCTCCCTTTCAAGCAAAGAAAAAACTGAGTGTAGCTCTGGAAATACTTACCTCATACACTTGGCAAATTGCTCCCTCATTTTATGGGAAATGATCCAAGTAGAGAACAGATGAGGCAGCATGACCCCTTCAGTGCAGGGAAGGCTAAAGGGGTTTGAATGAGTGAAAACAAAATGACTCAACAGTCATTTTGCTGTTGAGCAAATTTATTGGAATCCCCTCATGTGTTTGGCTCCAGTTCAGATGTATTTGTTACCTATGACAACCTAACTCCTTGCAAAGCTCACAAACAGCAAAAGACACTACAACCTGCACATTGATTTCAAAGAACTATCCCCATTACACCTCAGGAAGGACACACTGGCTTTTAGATAACATAGCTTTAAGACTGATATACTTGCTACTTTATCAAGGTTCATTTAAACTGGTCTTTTCCATGGGGCTGTGTGAGACAAGGGGTCTGTTTGAGAACTGTTTAGGTCACACAGGGAAACAACTAAGGAGAGTTCTGGAAATCTCCACAAGGTCAGCTTACTGTCAGCCACAAAGAGAGCATGAAGCAGCACAGCTTCCCAAACTGTCTCAGGGAGTATAAACTTGCTCCTCATAAGCTCAGACTTGCAGGTAGATTGCAAGATGAACACAGCATACAAAGAGATAGACTGCTTTTGGTTACACAGCACAGGCCCAGGCAGGCCTTCCAAGCTGCTCGGGGCTGTTGAATTGCTCACCAATATATGGCTGAAATTGAGAGTAAGGCCAGTGTCCAGTTAGATGCCTCCATGCCTCTTGCCTGGAAGCCAACATAGTTTTGAAGGCACTGTTACTGAAGAGCAGTCCTTTCTGTGAACACTTACATTATTTATCAGGTAGACACCCCGACCTCTGGAAGAAGCCACAGGCTTCACTATCCATGGGCCTCTGTCCTTAGAATAGGTATCTGTTTAAAAGAACACAGCACAAGTCTGCAACATTTTCCATTTTGCTTATTAACAGGGGAGTAAGAGTCAAGAATGCTGCCTATGGTAAACACTTTAGAGAACTCCACAGGGACATCAAAGTCTGCTTTTCGAATATGCTATTTCACTGTGCACATAAAAACTCCTCCATTTTGGAATCTTAACTCCACATCAGCTTTTTGGAAACTTACACAGGCATGGAGTAAACAGAACAGTAGAAATTACATAAAGAAGTCATGTGGACCTTTTCTACTGTTTTCCTAGCTTCCTCTAATTTTGTTACTTTAACCACTGGCATGATCTAAAGGTTAGTATATTAAAAATAATTCCTTTCCCCCCACATCCCATTATTTTGTTTTATGTCTGGGTGTCATCATCATTCACTTACTGCAGAACTCCTGGTACTCTGTTGGGAGGATAAAGGTCTGAGGTAAGATATGGAATGTCTTGAACCCATGGGTGAGCTGCATTCGGCAGACATTCTTGTACAGTCTGTCCTTTCGTGTCAGTTCATACGACCTGGAGTCCCAAAACAAGAGACTGTATCTATTTATTCCCCAACATTACAGCAACCCTTTGTCCTAGTTACTGAAGTATCTGTAGCTTTGTTAGATGTCTAAGCCCTAACCTGTCAGATGTCTAAACCCTAACTGATTCTCAAGCTTTACTGCCTCTACATTATGGCTGTATTAATATCCTTTGTGGCACTTTTTGCAATTCCCAAGACAGACTGAAGCACAGCAACCTGTTATAATGGTGGCTATAAACTAACTGGTTATAACAGTGGTATATAAACTAGCAGGGGACATAGGACCATCCCTCTAACTAAAAACTGAAGCCACAAATAATTTATCATCAAATAAAGAAAATAAAATTAAAAATCCAATATTTGAGCTACAAACAACATTTTCATTTATATACTATTCCCTGAAAGCCCCCAAGACCATTAAGAATGAGACAGCAGGTGGAACTGGCCCAATCTGTTGAGATTTTACAGTACCATGCATGCTCTATTTTTTGGGGGGTATCTATGTTCCGATTTTTGCAAATCACCACAATGATGTTCAACAAAACGTGGTATCAAGGCCTTACCTAGGGAAATGGTTGACTTTCTGAACATCAGTAAGGGAACGCAGCAAGCAGGGCTTCAAGTGTGATCCTGTCCACATGAGATTATAATCATTGCTATTAGGGTGAACCTGAAAAGCAGCATAAAAAACACCACATACAAAAACATTGAACTAATGAAAAGCAATACCACCTTGTCCCTAGATCTACAAAGCCAAAGCAACTCTAATCTAAGACAATCTCCTCTACTATCTCCAATATAAGGGCAACTCCAGCCAAACTGCTACCCTAAGGTATTCCCATGCTGGGAAATAACCATGTCAGATTTTTAAAAAAAAGTTGTAAGACTGTTATTTTCATAGATGGTTTAAACACAGTTTGTAAAACAGCTTTAATCTCTGCCAGAAACTTGTCAGATCAATTCCTTAAGTTGCTGTTATTCTGAAAAAAAAAAAAATAAAAATAAAAATCAACCCTACACATCTCTCAAATTGTCATTAGCTGCATACAGGACACTCTTCAGAGTAAGACGGGTGCTAGAAGAGAAGTGTGAAATACTACATCAATACTTCTGAAAGCTTGTAAAGGCTGAGAAATTAAATCCTTCAGATTTTCCCAAGGGAGTGATGCTTTAAAAGCATCACATAACCAAACTCCAGCATTTCTTTTCTCCTATTTTTGAAGGCTTAAGACTAATGGGTTCTCCTTTGAGGGAGCAAAATGATCTATTTTCAGTCTGACTAGCAGAGTACATTAAAAGACAAAACAAAAAATCTCAAGGGAGGCCACTTCCACAGCAACTTCCTGGTTCTAACCCTGCAGAATAAAAAAAAAAAAAAACACACACAAAAAATCCAGAAACATTACCATCACCTCCCAGCCCAGCACAAAAACAGACAGAAGTTTGTTGCACTCACCTCATGGAATCCATGGGCAGTCAGAATGCTCCGAACCAGCCGGCTGTCTGTCCGCACAATCTTATAGGACATGTGGAAGCGCTCTGTGAGGAGGCAAAGAGACACAGGATTAGAGTCTGCACCTGGGAGAATAAACCAAAGTCATGCTACCAAAGAAAAGGACTCAGACAGTACAGCTGCCCTTAATTCACAGAGAGTAGCAGCACATAACAGGCAAAGGGAGATAGGAAATGCCAACATCAGCATCACTGAACTGACATCAATCCTTAGCTATAATATAGCAGCATCACAGAACCCCATCATATAAAAATAAAGCACAGGACAGCCTGAAAAATACCCAGATTATTTTTTTTTAATGTTCCATTATATAGACTGCTTGATAACATTCCAAACATTATTTCAGCTTTCTTCTCTAGTCAATATTGGTATTTCTATCTAAAAGTAATTATGTCTAATACCCCTCATTGATATGGCTTGCTTATGTGATCACTTCTTAGATCCTGAAAACCCAAAATAAAGCACTGAATTTTTGTTTACATCTCATTCACCTGTACCAATCTTCCAACAAATAACTGAAATATAGTAAGAAATGAAGTAAATAGTACAAGGAAATAAAAACTCACTATGGAAGTAGAAGGTCATAAAAACAAAGGCAATCAGCAGCCCCAGAGGTATAAGATAAAATAAAAGCAAGTAGGAAGACTAGAGGTCAGTTATAATATAAATATAAAAGGATGTGGCAATCCAAAAAAAAAAGTTCAAAGACAGTACAGAAAGAAATTGCAACGCTAGAATACAGAATTGCGTAGAAAAGGCAGTTTACAAATGTATTCAAACTGAGTATAAAAGGGTGAAGATTAATTTAAACTTCCAGAAATATGTTCTACTAACAAAAGTAAATCAAAAAAGCAAGAAGTATCATAATCAGGAACAAGACAAAGCTGGAGGAAATTTAACAAGTTTCACTATTCAGCAATAAACTTGTTAAATTGTGTGAGAAAAAGCAGAAGAGACCTCACGCTGCAGTAAAAATGTGAGTAACAATTACCATCAGCTTCTGGCACCGTCCAAGTATGTTTGTAACTCACATGAAAAGGATCAGGAGTTTCCACATATAAACCACCTTCTCCACCCCTTACCCCAACGAGCCAGAAGCATTTCTGCTTAGATAGGATATTAGAAACGAAAGCACCAATTACCTAAGAAAGGAAAAGCAAGAGAAGAAAGAAGTGTCAGCACCTTCACAAAAGGAAGCTGAATACACTTTAGCTTTTCTCCAACTCAGCACATCCAGAACAAGCTCCCAGCTGTACACACCCACAAGTACCAACTTTTTAAATCCAAAGTGACTGTCTATAACAACCCAGCCTCTTCAGAGGCTCTCCTGTATTAGACACTAGACAGGTTTGGTCTCCCAACTCAAGTACTGCCATGAACCATTTTGTTTATGGCCTTCTAGGGGTTGTGAGGCTGTAGACTCAGATTTGTTACGACAGCTTATTATTGTTCAACTGTGGGGCTGGCTGCTTTATTTCCCAGTCAAATGCTCTCAAAACTCACCACAATGATTGATTTTAAGGTCTTAGCAATGGTGAATTTGTATTCTGGTTTTAAGTTCTAGCATGGCCTCCAAGTTCAATTTGCAAGCAGACAGTTCCATTTTAAAACACATCAGGACCCAGTGGAGGGACAGACACTATCACAGTCCAAAGACATTATAAGCATTCACCAACAGATTAAGCACTTCTGAATGTCTCAGTGGTCAGAGACTAGAGAGGATTCCAATTTCCTATGTTTCTCTTCCCACCACAAAGTGAAGGGACCATCAGGTAAGAGACTTTTACCTCAAGCCTTCAAGCCTTTTAAAAGCTGGCACGTAGTAGCACCCACCTCCAATGAGACGGAGGTAGCTGTCCTTGGCCAGAATGGCTTCAGCATGAAACACCAAGACAGGGACCCGCCTGCAGCCACCACCTGTCCACTTGATACATGGATGACCCCTGCAACGACAAGACAGTCAGTATAAACAACTGCTGAGCCTCATACATGCAGCAGTTAGTTACAACAATGACACAGCATTTCTCCATACTTACCCACCTAGCCAGTGGGCAGGACATAAGCAAACATGCTGGGGAAAACAGTGGAAGATGGTGAGGAGGACTGTAAACATGCCTGAGTGACTTACAGCTTGGGTGTAGAATAATACAGGTGACATACTAACTGTTGTCTTTGTGTGTTTCACAAGCAGAACCTCTGAAGTCAGGTAGCACAGCACTGCAACAGACTTCAAGGCACTCTATCAAACATGCTTGAAACTCCTGCCCTATGGTGGGCAAGGTCAAAGCACAGTGGTAAAATACACCTGCAAGAATCCCTGAAAAATGAGCAGCAGCTTCCGTGATTCTCTAGCAAGGACCAAGCTCCACAGTGACTGCCTCTGCTTGCTGCTTTGGGGATCCCCCAGCGAGCAAGGAAACAAAAAGAAATTTACTCTTTGCATTTCAGACACAGTCTTGTGTGCTTGTCCCTAAGCCCTGCCTGTGCTGACTCAACACACACACATGCTAGACATCTGTGGTGGTTCCAGGTTGCACCCCGGCGAGATGCCAGGCACCCACCAAAGCTGGACAGGTGAGAAAAAATTTACCAAAAGACTCACGAGTTACAGGCAGGGAGGGATCACTCACCAATTACAGTCACAGGAAAAAGAGACTCAACTTGTGGAAACTAACTGAACTTACTACCAATCAAAATCAGAGCAGGATAATGAGAAGTAGATAAAATCTTAAAAACAGCTTCCCCCCACCCCTCCCTCCTTCCCAAGCTTAACTTTACTCCTGAATCTCTACCTCCTTCCCCTGAGCAGAGCAGGGAAATGTGGAATGGGGGTACAGCCAGTTCACCACATGCTGTTTCTGCCATTGCTTCCTCCTCAGGGACAGCCCATACCCTGCTCCAGCATGGGGTCCCTCCCACAGCAGACAGTCCATCACAAACTTCTCCAGTGTGAATCCTGTCCATGGGCTACAGTTCTTCATGAACTGCTTCAGCATGCATCCCTTTCCACAGGGCGCAGTACTTAAAGAAAAGGCTGCTCCAGCATGGGTCCCCCACAGGGCTACAAGTCCTGTCAGCAAATCTGCTCCAGGGTAGGCTCCTCTCTCCATGGGTCTGGAGGTCCCTCCCAGGAGCCTGTTCCAGGGCAGGCTTTCCATGGGATCCCAACCTTCTTTTGAGCATACACCTGCTTCAGTGTGGGGCTCCTCCACAAGCTGTAAGTGGATCTCTGCACCCCCACAGATATTCATGGACTGCAGGGGCACAACTACCTCACTACGGCCTTCACCACAGACTGCAGAGAATCCCGTCTCTGGCACCTGGAGCACCTCCTTGCCCTCTGATCTTAGTGGCTGCTGTCACATATTCTCACTCCTCTCTTTTCTGAGCACTATTACCCCCATACAATATCTTTTTTTTTTCTCTTCATAGATATGTTATAACAGTGGTGTTTCTACCACCATTGCTGGACTCCATCTTGACCAGTGGCAGGTCCATATTGGAGCACTGGCTCTGTCAGACACAGAGGAAGCTTCTAGCAACTTCTCACAGAACCCACCACCACAGCCCTCCCACTACCAAAACCTGGCCACACAAAGGCAATACAGCACCCTTGGTACTCAGCTATAAAGGGAATCTTCCAGATCACCCTCTTTTAGAGCTGGTCTTGCCAGTCTGAGTTCTGTTTAATCCTGTTTAGTTCTGTATTTATTTTAGTGGGTACAATTTAGGAGAGGCCTCGTGAGCCTTCACAGCTACAGTTCTCTGAATTTATAGCCTGAAAACAAGATCTATAATTCATGATAAACCACAATTGCTGGTATCCATACAACCAGACCTTGCAATGCAGGTTCCAGCCTCCAATTTTAGAACTGCAGATCAGTGCAGTCAGCCTGGATGCAATATTGGAGTCTGAAGTACACAGAAAAAGCAATAATGCAGAGTTTGAGAGACTAGAACAGACTTGGCTTAACAGAATGGATAAAGCTGTGTACTCTTCCCTTTTAATTCCTGTGGATATTAAAGATACAGTGGAATGCAAGACCAGAATTCAAGAACAATGCCCCCCAGTGCACCACTTAAGCTACAGGCTCTGAGATGCAGTGATCAGTTCTGTACCAAACATCAAGAGGACACTGGAAAATATCATCTCCTCAGAGGAATTAAGGACATACAAAAAAAAAAAAAAATCAAGACCTGTTATATCAAATTCTAGGATCACACAAAGAAAAACTGTCAACTTCCCTAGGCAAATAAAACTTGGGCTGTTTATAAACACTGCACAAGGAAATAAAAAACATTAAAAAGTTAACTTTTTTTTAAAACATGAGAAAACAGAGACTGAGGGGTTGGAGAGACATGTCTACACTAACAAGAAGAAATACAAAGACTGACAGCAATATACAAAAGCATTTGTCTATAGAATATGAAAGATCATTGTCTGCCAAAGGTTTGGAGAAGGTACACAAGACAAAACACCTCCAACACTCAGAACAAAGGAACAGAGATAGAAGGGCAACTTTCTGATGCTAGGACAAGGGTTCTTAAGGGTAGCCTTGGTCTTCTTAACGAAGCTACTACCATTATCACCCAGACAAACTAACTTCACAGCACTCCTACCTGCTTCTGCTACCTTTACAAAGTATTTTTTAAAAAAATCTACAACTGGGGTGTAATTAGCTATTCAGATTGGGAGGGACCCAAGAAGCCTCCAGAATTTACACTACAGGCCAGAGCCTTATGTAAGTGGAAAATGAGCTGAGGCAACAAGACAGGAGTTTATACTAAGCCTGTCCTGAGGATTTGCAGCAAGGCTCAATCCTCCAGGTGACAGGCATTCATTCCTAGCATGACCCCTGGTCACTTGATGCAGACATACTGTTACAGCTACGTTCCAGGTGAAGCTAGTTCAGGATCTTTCCAGCCATGAGGATCTAGCAAACCCAAGCCAACCACTTGCTATGAAGCAACACTCCTCTAAACGTCTTAAGTCGCTCTAGTCTGCAGCTGAGCACTCAGTCACAATGTGCATCCAAAAAAAACCCTAACAGGACACAGTGAAGTAGGTCCAGGTGAAACTAAAGTGATTCTGCTATGGGAATGAATAAGGGAGCAAGTCCTTCACAAGCAAAGCTAAAAGAAGTTACCAAGCAAAGATAGAACAAACATTATGACTTGCTACTAAGAAGAAATAAGAAGAAGTAAGAAATATGAAGTCCAGTAGATGAGTTACCACAAGACAGGGTATAAAGCATTGTATATCAATCTACTGTACAGCAGATTTCTAATCTCTGCAGCAGTAAAAACTAAAAAAATAAAAGCTACAAAAACCACAATATCCTCAAAAACATTCCCCTTTTAGGAACATGACAAAAAGAAATCCATGAAAATATCGACTTCAGAGCAGCCAAAGAAAAGCTGCACATCCAACCCTGATGAATGTGGGGGTCTTTTAGGTTGCAGATGTAGATAGCCTCCCCATAGGCTTAAGGCCCAAACAGATCATCTTCTACTTCATAGGTAGGAAGGAAGGAATGCATCTGTCTTTTCAAACTACTACAGATCCACCAGAAAGCACAGAGACATAGACACAGTTCAGAGGTTTTTTCCTACTTACTCCAGTGCATCTATAGGATCTTCTTCCTCCTCTGAGGATGAGCCAGTTTCCTCCAGATCTTTAGCCATCCCAACTGGCATTTCCTTTGGGAGTTTTCATACAGCCCAGTCCTAGTTGCAAGAGCAGTTACCTGCAATAAGGATTAAAAGCAGGAATGAACAGATGAGCAGGACAGCGAGAGCTATCAGGTAACTACTACCTCCTGCCAGTACGTATTTCTCACAATACTATCAACAAGTCTGTTAAACATCTGCGATTTGTTAAACATCACCTCCGAGCCACGCGAGTGCAGAAAGCAGCATCACCTTCCAGCAGATCATTCCGCACCTGCCCGTGAGAACCACTCGGGCACTTACCGGTAACGCGCGTCTCTGCCCCGCCCGCCCTGCCCTGCCCTGCCTCGCCTCGGGCCGCAGACCTACGCCAGGCCGGGCCCAGCCCAACGGGAACCGCCCGCCAAGCCCGGCCCGCCGCCCGGGGACAGCGGGACACCGTAACGCCTCCACCGGCGCAGGAGCGGCCCTCGGCCCGGGGGGGCGGCTGCGGCCCGGCCTACCCCGCGCCAGGCTAAGCACGGCGACCTCCAGCGGCCCCAGAGGAAGCAAGAGCGGCGGGGAGCGCCCAAGGCAGCGGGTCCCCGTGCGAGCCGTACCTGCCCCCGCACGCTGGGCCGCGCCGGGCCGGGCGCACAAGGCAGCCCCGACCCCTCCCGCCGCTTCCCCGTTACTACAACAACCGACGGGCGGCGGCCCCGCCCCGGCGCGCAGCCACCCCCGCCGCCTCACTGCGCAGGCGCGCTCGACACCGCCCCCTGCCGGCTCTCCCACCTACTCCAGCGAGGTGGGCGGAGACGGGGCGGGCACGCCTCCCGCGCGGGGAAGGATCCGATTGGCGGGAGGCGGTGTTACGTGCCGTGGCGCGCGCATGGAGCGGCGCGCAGCGGCCAATCGGAGCGCTGGGCGGTGGCGCGGGCGGGAGCGCCGCCGGTAGCGGGCGGGGACTCGGCCTGGGCCCGGCGGGCGCGCTTGGAGCCGGCCGGGAGGATGAGCCGGTTCCTGAACGTGCTGCGCAGCTGGCTGGTGATGGTGTCGGTCATCGCCGCCGGGAACACCCTCCAGAGCTTCCGCGATCACGGCTTCCTCTCAGAGAAGCTGTACACCGCCAGCCCCGGCCTCGGTAAGGGCCGCGCTGGCCGCCCTGGCGCCTGGAGGCCGCCTTCCAGCCTTGGACTGTCCTCAGGGTCCCACCTCTGGGGCCCGGGAACTGCCCGCTGCCCCGGAGTGCGCCTCCACGGTGGGACGGGGGGTGGCAGGCAGGGCCATGCGTGGTCTCCATGTGCTCCCTCCTTCTTTACGCAGTGAATGGGCTCCAGGCTCGGACCTTCGGCGTCTGGACCCTCCTGTCATCCGTGATCCGCTGCCTCTGCGCAATCGACATCCGTAACAGGACGTATGTAAAGCAGCGCCCGAGAAATCCATTGGTTTGCTTGCTAGGTACAGCCTGAGCTTAGGGGGCGGCACAGAGAAGGTGGGGAATCAAAAGCTATTCCTGAACTTTCGATAGTGTTGACAGCATTCCCTTGAAGAAGCTCAAATAGCAGTGTGGGATTTGTGCGGTAGCTGCTGCCCCCTTCTTCCTCTGTGGGGACAGGCTGCGCGTTTGAATTCTGTTCTTAGCTCAGTCAGAAACGGGTAGATCTGAGAACCTCTTCCTTCTCTTACTGTCACCAATTTCTGAGCTCCAGCTTGGAAAGCATTTTCCGAATGCCGTTGCTGCTCTGTTAATTAAGCAATTGCCAATGCTGTGGTGTGACTGATTTTTTTTTTTTTTTACTATGACAGCTCAGCTAAAGACTGGGACAGTTTTAGGTGCCCCATTGCAGTGGTCTGAACTGGTTGCTTTCTTTCCTACACTTACCTGGGGCTGACAACAAGGCCTGAGGGGCAGCCTCATGCTGACTGGGAGACACACCATTTCTCCCTGTGCTAACAGAAGGGAGGGGTTTCTGAGAGGGGTTTCCAAGCAAGATGACTTGAGGCCTGTGCTAGACAAAGCCTTTATTGGAGATTGCTAAAATGCTTTTGTCAGTGCTTCCCTCAGCCCTGCAGCAGAAGTCACTGTTCACCTGGCGGTAGGTGCTTGGGTTACCCAGGGTTATCTGAGGTAGGGAGGTGCAGGGACTAAATGATATGTTTTTAGGGGGTGGAGGCAATGCCATTTATAAAGGATCAGTTGTTTCTTTGAGGAATTTTATCTTACATCTCTTGAACCTGCTCCCTTTTCACCAGCCGTGGCCCATAGAGGGTAGCAGAGCACAGGTGGGAAGACACTGGGTGATGAAGCCTGAAGTCAGCCAAGTCCTGCCAACGTAGTTCTCTGCTCGTCCAGTTCTCACCTTCTTTTTGTGTGTGCACATACTTCTCATTTCACTGGTGCCCTACTCATGCTCTTCACCTTCCTTCAGGCCAGATAATGCCTGTGACTTTCAATGCACCATTGAACATGCTGCCCCATTCTCCTCTCAGCCATTGCCCAGGGAGATTTTGCACCTCACTAGGCAAGGGACAAAGTCCCCTCTGTGCTGCCAGTGAGATCAGATACGGCAGCATGCAGCTTTGCGTTTTTTCCCACTCAGCCATATTCATGCCCATAGTATGATATGATAACCTGCTTTTTTCTGCTCTTCGACAGCCTCTATCACATCACACTCTTTACCTTCTTCTTGGCCCTTGCTCACTTCCTCTCTGAGGTCTTCGTATACCACACTGCAGCCCTGACAATTGGAGTCATGGCACCCCTCATGGTAGCAAGTAAGTAGAGCTCTGCATCCTCCCCCTGCATACTCTCCTTGGAGCTATGACAGCCCAGAAAAACTCCCTGTGCAGCTATGGGCTGAGGGGATGCCTCATCTCTTGTCCAGCATTTTCTACACAATTCATCCTCTATCTCTATCATAGGTTTCTCTATTATGGGGATGTTGATTGGACTGCAGTACCTGGAGGTAGAAGCACTATCACAAAACAAGAAGAAAAACTGAAGTTGAGGGCTTTTAGTGGGTCAGTGTCATCTTCTACCTTCACTGCCAGACTTCCACGAAAGCTCAGCTGAACTTCTCCAGGACACCAGTCCCGCTGGTGGGTCAATGTTGGACTCTGTCAATCACTGTCATTATCAAGTTGTTTTTGTCTTGTCCAGGCAACATTCCAACTGACTGATGTCAAAGACCAAGTCCCAGAGGAGTTTGTGTCAAAGCTTATGGGAGGCAGTTGGTAACTGAGTCCCTGGGTAGCAGGCCTCTGGCATGCCCAGAGCACTAAGGACTTCTCTCCCAGTGTACCTGTGGGGACAAGGTGCAGAACTATCCAGGATGTGCTGAACACTTTCAACCAGAAAGAGAGAATGGGTGCTACCCCTGGCATTGCTGTCTAACTTGCATGTGTGTGTTCCCCAGGGGCCATTTCTAATAAATGACAAAAAACTGCAGTGGGCTATGTTTGTCTTTCTGCTACACAGCAGTGGGTAGAAGAACAGAGCCAACAGCACCTTCTTCCACTGTATGCTGCAGAATACATCATCTCTCTTTACACAAACCTACCTTTCCCCGAGTCCTTGCCACGGAGTTCCAGGTCTGACTGCTCATATAACCACATGTTGTTGATGCTCTCTTTCTGCAGCATTCTGGTGACAGCAAACTCAAACTATGAATCTGTGAGCGAGGACTGAGCTTCCCTTTGTAACAAGTTGTAACTACAGAAGATGGAGAAAACAGGAACGGGTTCCTTAGATCTAGAGAAAATAATGCCCAAAACAGTGGGCAGCACACAGAATGCAGAAAAAAACCAGCAGGAACTCCTAGCTGGTAAGACAATTCACATGCAGAAGAAAGACGAAACAAAGGAAAAGAACACAGCAGTAGCACTGGGCAGAAAGATGTTTCTTCCATTCTGCGGAACATTTAATGAGCCAGATGTAGACTGTTTCCAGTCATTTAATATGAATATGTCAGATTTCATTGTATACTTCAAATGTTTATATTTTACATTAAAATTTCTATTGAAAATCATTCTAAACCCCCATCCTCAATCCCAAACTAGCAAAGATAGGACTTCAATCATAGAATATGCTGAATTGGAAGGAATTTATCAGGATTACAGTCCAACTCCTGGCCCTGCACAGGACCCCTAAGAATCACACCATGTGCTTGAGAGTGTTGTCTAAGCACTTACTGAACTCGGGCTGTATCAAAATGTAGTGTATCAAAAAATGTTAAAATTTCACCAAAAAAAAAATGTTTTGTCAAAAATAGTTTGTCAGAGAGGAATATTTTTAACCATTTCACCTCAGTGCAGCTTTTGTCCCCTGCCTCAAATAATACAGAAGTAACAGCATGATTTAAGGCATATTAGGACACTTGATGTCTCCAGCAGGGGTGGGATGCTGGAAAGGATGGAGAAGTGATAAAAGGATCTACAGCTGTGTTTAGAAGATAAACAGCATTCAGATCGGCTGTGTCTATAAGACACAAATGCTGGTAAGTAGGCACCTTCTCCTCTTCTCTATTATGAAGTGAGAAGCTTCCATACTGGAGCAAAGCTGGATTCCTGTCATACCCCTCTCTGTGGCTGTGAAGAGCAACACAGCCTTGGCTGGTTTTCTCAATATAATACTTCACAAAAGTTTGCATGTAATGTTGAAACATGCAAAAGGTACCTTATTGTTAAGGATGAAGACATGGTCCTCAGCCCAGGGAAATAGTGGTTTGACTCACTTTTGTTCTTAATGTAGGGATGAGCTAGATTTAGGCTGCAGAACTAGTCCTTTCCTCGAGCTAGAAGGAGGCATATTGGTATCTCTTAATTACTCCTAATACGTAGGAACATCAGGGCAACCGCAGGTGAATTCTGAGTAGAAGTTTATCCAGACTAAAGTGCTTCATCTGGGAAAGCCAAATAATAAAAGAAGAGCTGGCAGCAGCTGGTGCACTGCTTTGCACTTGCTGGTAATGTACTGAGGCCTCTACTACTACCTGTGCAACACAGAGCACCATGGGAACCAGAGCAGAGCAATCCCTTTTCCCTAGAGCCAGCTCTTCCAGGGCTGCTCACAGAGTTAAGTGTGATCCAGCTTCTGCCTTCCACCTCACAGCCACATGCAGGGTGCCACCATCATGCTCAGGGTTAGGCTGGTACTGTGGCTTTTCTCTCAGCACATATGCTTTTTCCAAGCATACATGGTGGGACTGGGGAGACACAGCAGATTTTCCCAACTTTTCCTCCCAAACACCAAAACAGCATGATGCAAGGCTAAAACTGATGAAAGCAACCCCCCTCTTGTTTTGTTCTTTCACACTTTCCACAAGCAGTTCGCAGGGCTCCTGTCCTGAGGCTGCTCCCCTCCCGTGGCATGCACGTGACAGGAGGATGGTGCAGGTAGAAAAGACGGGAATGAGGGGGGCTGTATCTCCCAGCTTTGCCACCCCTTCATTTCACAGCCGTGATTCTTCAAGGACTATGGGATTAGTGTAGGCTTCTGGCAACACTTTCTGCAAGTCAGAGAAAAACAGTATGGTTAGGATCCTGGCTGGCCAGAGCCTGGGTAGTTCATAGCTCCCTACTACTGCAGAAATCCCCCAAGAAGAATCACCATCCTCAGAGAGTGCTGCTGGTTCCCTCTTCCTTCTCTTGCCACTTTCACTGCCCAGGCAAGAGGCACTGGGGCAGTGCAACATCCAACTGTTTAAGCTACTTGCTGTAGTCCTCAGACCACTACTGTGGTCTGATAATTCACTGTGGGGCTGATACCATCAGAGGGATCAGACGCACAGCCAGCTCACCAACAAAATTTCACTGTGACCCAAGCTCAGCTTCAAGCATGAAGTTGCAGGGCCAGTTCCCTGGGCAATGGAAAGTGCACTCCGTGCCATCAGGCAGCACAGTGTCTGTGCAACCAGAGAGAACTTGCTTTCTTTACCTCCTCAGGAGGCTCAGCACAACCACTAGTTCCCCTGTGTTCTTACTCCAGCGTGTTTGAAGCCTCTTCAACTCCCAGACACATTGCTTATCTTGCTCTTCTTCCAAGTCTTTTCATCCCCACCCCCACTGCCCATTGAAGTGCTGGCCCCCTCTGTCCTGCTTCTTCCCTTTCCCCAGCTTGGATTTATGGCTGAGATAATTCCACAAAGCAGTGTCTTCTTCAAAGTTCACTACTCGTATCTTAAAGACATGTAAGAAATAAGAGGCAAACATACAAAAGATTTTTTTTCTCCATAAATCCTGTAAAATAACTAACCTAACTTTTTGGAGCCTTAAGATGGAGGGGGCTTTTCCCAGAGGAAAAGCAAGGAAAATGGAGACTGCTGCCCAATTACCACCCCATCCTCAGTTTCATGGAACAGCCAAACTGTTGTAATTCCAGTTCAGCTTTCCTGGGTGGAGTTTGACAAGCTCAGCTTCTGAGCCTTTCTGGGGTGTGTTAGGATTAAACTTGAGACTTTTTCTTCCCCTAGTGGATTTTGGAAAGCATACTTCTCAAGTTCTAATTCTGCTTACAGTGAGACTGCCCAGCTGTCACCAATTCACAAGACAACACACATGTAAGGGTTAATATAGAGTCTCCTGCAGCCTGGGCACTGAGTTTACTCACTGTAAGGCAAGACTGATATCTGAGGCAGAAATCAGAGGTGCACAGGAAAGAGGTTCACATCCCCAGTGCAGTTCAAGAGAAATCCAGGCAGCATGGAAGGAAGAGATACGAAACAGTCTCATTTTGAGTAGGCTCTTACACAATCTGTAGGTGAAAAGGTTTTACAGAAGTCAGCAGCAATATCCCAAAGCAGAGAGTGAGATAAGGCAAGTGCCAAAGACATGTCTGAAAGCAAAAGGCAGGAAGTGCAAAGAGGGAACTTCAACAAGCCAGAAGGGTAGGGGGGGGTGCATGAAGTGGTGCAAGAGGTAGGAATAAGGGGAAATCTGCACTTAGACTTCAGAAACTCCACCAGAATGCACCATGGAAGCACTCAAGCAACTCAGACCAGGTTCCCCAAGCACCTCTGGGGTCTCAGCACCAGTCATCTGCTGTGGAGCTATAGGAGCAGAGATTTAGATCAGACAGTCTGCAGGGCTCCACCACCTTGGGGAAGGAAAGCTTCTCTCACAGCTGAGTCACAGTACTGGAAAAGGGCATACAGATGGCCTACCTATGGCTTTGGGACAGGAGGAGGCTGCTTGCCACACAGTAAACAGGAAATGGAGTAGGAAAGTTTGGGAAGTAGAGAATGGGTACACATTGTTTGTGCCTACTACACAAAATTCCAGCATTTTTTTATTGGCAGTATTTCACTAGAGGCTAAGCATGGTGCAGCTTCCAGTATCCAGAAAGCTACTGAGAATCCAGTAAGCTAGTGAGGGTGTACACTTGTCCTAACAAACTATGGAAGATCAGCAAAGATACTTTTTCTTAATGCAAAGGAACAGTACAAAAAGGTTTGCATGGATGCTGCCAAATCACAAGCAAATGAGCACAAGCAGTACACAGCATATTCACGAGTAAAATGTGCGTGCTGAATCAACTGACACTACTATGAAATCTTAAGGCACAACTCTGGAATGGCTTCAGATGCATTTACAACAAAGGCAGCACACAAAGAGCTTCGCTGTCACATAAAACAGGCATTTGATCCAAGTATCCAGAGATACAGAAAGCTAACCCAGATGGAGCTCTGGGAACTGAGGCAGAGACAAAAGTGGGGAGGATTGTTGGGACCACATTACAGCTTAATTAATAGAGGACAAGGTGTACACAAGGCCGTTAGGTTAATTTAATCTACTAACTGCAACACTTGTTTAATTATAACCACAGCAGATGAGGACACCAATAGAAGACAAACTGCTACACAGCCAATGGTACAGTGCTTCAATGGAAAGTGAGATCTGCACAACTCCACAGCTCTGCATGCTCTGGAAGCTCACAACTGACTCTGACTGAGTCTTCTCCTTGCAACAACCACAGAACTGTTTAGGCTGAAGAAGACTCTTAAGATCACCAAGTCCAACCATTTACCCAGCACTGCCAAGTCCACCACTAAACCGTGTCCCTAAAAACTGCATCTACATGTCTTATAAATACCTCCAGGGATGGTGACTCTAACATTTCCCTAAGCAGCCTGTTCCAATGCTTGACAACCTTTTCAGTGAAGAAATTTTCCTAATATCCAATCTAAATCTCCCATGGTGTAACTTGAGGTTGTTTCCTCTTGTCCTGTCGCTGGTTACTTGGGAGAGGAGACTGATCCCCAGCTCACTATGACCTCCCTTCAGGTTGTTGTAGAGAGCAAAAAGGTCTCCCTTGAGCCTCCTTTTCTCCAGGCTAAACAACCCCAGCTCCTTCAGGTGGTCCTCACAGGACTTGTGCTCCAGACCCTTCACTAGTTCCATTGCCATTCTCTGGATATGCCCCAGCACCTCAATGTCCTTCTTGTAGTGAGGGGCCCAAAATTGGACACAGGACTTGAGGTGCAGCCTCACCAAGTACAGGTGGACAAACCCTTCCCTAGTCCTGCTGGCCACACTATTTCTGACATAAGCCAGGATGCCACTGGCCCTCTTGGCTACCTGGGCACACACTGGCTCGTGTTCAGTGGCTGCTGACCAGCACCTCCAGATCTTTTTCAAATGGGCAATTTTCCAGCTGCTCTTCTCCAAGCCTGTAGCACTGCTTGAGGCTGTTGTGACCCAGCTGCAGGACCCAGCACTCACCTTGTTGAACCTCATAAATGATCTCAACCCATGGATCCAGCCTGTCCAGGTCCCTCTGCAGAGCCTTCCAACCATCCAACAATACTCCTGGCCCAACTTGGTGTTTGGTCTGCAAACTGACTAAGGGTGGACTTGATCCCCTCATACAGGTCATCAACAAAGGCATTAAACAGGACTGCCCCCAATATTGAGCCTAGGGGCACAGCACTGGTGACCTGATGCCAGCTGGATATAACTCCATTTACCAACACTCTCCCTGCCCATGGGACCCTTCCTCACACTTCCATCAAAGTATAGCAGCTTCATGGTCCCTGCAGAACATGCCCTAATCTTAGCAGGGTTAAGGCTGGTTTTCCCAATCAACTCGCTCTGTTTTTTGCCTGTTAGTCCTGTTGGCTGTGGCACTGTATGATACACACACAGTCTATCACACCTTGAAAAGCAAAGGGTAGCATGGATAACTTAGTAGACCAGCCTGTGACACAGAGGACAGTGAGTAGTAAAGCATACCACCCCAAACCCAATTCTTTAAAGGGTTCCTGGTATCACCTCCAGCCAAGAATCTGGACTGTAAAAATGACAGAGAAGTGACTCCAAATGTCTGCACCTCCTCTCCCTAACAAATGACTGACAGTTCAGTTCTTAATCTGCTCCAGCACCAGGCTTTGCTTTGCTGCACCTAGCTGAATCCCTACATCTCTGTCTGACATGAATCTAGGGGGATCTCCACTCTGTTCTTGGAGGCTGTCTTGTCTTTCCTCTCAGCTGAGTACCTGAGAAGACCAGAAAGATTCTTGATACTCTACAGCCATTGCAGTCACCCCAGAAATGCCATTGGCTTCATGCCTGTGCCACCCTGTGAGCATTCAGAGAAGTAGATTAGTGCAATTCTCCTACCTTGGTATGTATAAGCTAGTGAGCAGGAGTGGCAATTGATGGGGTTAGATTTACAAGCTACAGTCCCATAATCCATGATCTGATTGCCTTGGAGTCTCTGTAATGACAGTCACAAGTCAGAAAATATGGAGGCAAGTAGGAAAAGAAATTAAAGCAGAGCAAAATAAGGAAGGGAAGCAGACAATGGAAGAAACCAGTAAAATCACCCAAGCATGTGTAAGGCAGCTGTGCCACATAGAAAAGCCCCAGTACCTGACTTTGCCAGAGCTCTCCACAAAAGCAGCACACAGCACCCAAGCCCAGCTGGCTGATCCCCTGGCCGAGGCTTCCATCTAATGCAGAATACCAGATTCAGCCTACCATCAGTCAGTTGAGCACCTGCAGTTGGTTGTTAAGTTTGAGAATACTCAGGTGAGCTCAGCCATGTGGAGGACACATTTGGGGGTGTTGGTGGGGCATGCAACATGACTTCTTTCGAGCATGTCTCCTCAGGGGGAAGGAGCTGCCAGTGAAATTTTTGACTGAGACCTGTTATCTCACACACATCCCTCTGGTTCTTACTACTGTCAGTTCTGGAGACTTTGAGGATTCTAAAATTGACATTGCACCACCTTTGCTCTGGTTGCAACGCTCTTCCCCATGCAGCAGCAAGCTCTTACAATAGTACTCAGACTGAAAAGGATTTACACTAAAAAGGGCTTAGGCAAAAATGTACAGTTCATCTGATGAGAGAAATGTCTGACAAAAGGAAAGGACCTACTACTCGAAGGCATCACACCTTCACTGCGAAAGGACCTCAGGCCCTTTCCTGGGCCTTCCACATCCATGTTATGAATTCAGCTCACAGTGCCACCAGCACTGGAGAAGGGCAGCACTGTCTTCTGAATAGAGCTGATTCAAGACAGCAGAGAACTGTGATTTTCACACTTTGCTAGTCATGGTTGCTGATGGTTGCCTGAGCATTGAGTGGATATCTCTGCTAACATCCTAGAAGAGGAGCCCAGAGTAATATGGAAAATAGCCTCAAGCAACCAGTCCCCTCCCTTTCCCTGCATTTTCTGACAGTATCCACTGCAATTAGTTCACCCACGTTCAAACAACTGCATTTATTGCACAGTACATTACACCCCAAGCTCTGGTGTGCAAGTATGAACTAGCAGCCTTGTCAGCAGCACTATGCAAAGTGTGAGCAGCCAGGTTGCTCAAGTCCTCACTTAGGCACCTTAGCTCCCTCCAGTCACATACACTGAACCCCGCTTGGCAGCTAAGGGCAAGGAGTAAGAGGAATAACCTGACAGCCTAGGGGCCTAGAACAATAGTTACTCAGCTCTACAAAAGAGCAAAGCACTGAAGGCCTCAACACATTGTCAAGGGAGAGAAGCAAGCACAGCACTGCCCCACATCTGGCCCTAGCTGGTATGAAGATGTGTGAAACCCTGCAGAACCCCAGAGCCTACAGATTCTGCATGACATTAACACTGAGCAAATAGAGGCCCCAGCAGCTGGCAGAGCTGGGGGATTACATCCAGTTTGAAAATGCCAGCAAAGAGCTTCCCCACAAGCCACCCCTTTTCCTAGAAAGGAGAGAGGTTGGGTGTTGTCCTGAGCTAATAGCAGGGGCACAGCAGGGATTGAAGGGGGGGTTACTCACTGTCTGTTCATTTTCCAAATTGGCCTGTTGTCTTCGGAGATCAGCCTTAATGAATGCTGGAACAGAGGGAGGAAGAGAGATGTGAAGGCAGTCAAGTCACCATGCAGGGCCCAAGTCAATTTCCCCAGGACTCAAAGGAGCAGCAGAAGCCCCAGAAGAGACAGAAACATTGAAACATTACAATGAGCAAGAGAAATCACTCTCCTGGACAAGGCTGAGAACACTTCTGAAACAGGCAGGATAGAGATTCTTTATTGCAGTGTGTAGAAGATGCAACTTTGAGACCCCAGCCAGAGCCAGGGAAAAAAGCCTTGGCTCTTCTTTGTAAGCAGAGCAGATGCTTAAAGAGGAACAGCACTGCTATGGGACTGCTGTGTGGGTTCTGCCCTTTCCTGCAGGCACTGTGAAGCACAGACAGATGACTCTTCAATGAATTAAGTTGAAAAGAGGGTAAGTTATTACAGCACTGGACACGTGCAGAATCATTTCCAAAGGCATGTGCAAAAAAGTCACAAGCTCCTGCTCTCTATTTATCCAAAAAGGTTTTACATACTCAAATGGTTTCCAGGACGGTTGCCTGGTATTATAATTAGCTGAACATCCATTACAGCTGCGCAATTGTTCTCTTTAATTGGGTCAGTGGCCCTCTGGGGAGGAAGTAAGATGTCTTCCTCATGGTAAACTCTTAATCTGTGTCTAGTGGGCAGGGCTCCTTGACTTGCTGGTCACAGTCCAAACCTCCTCTCTTTCTTAGAATCCAATGGTATTTATGGTTCCTGCACTCTTACAATACTTCATTTATCACCTGTCATTCCCAACCTTGTTGCAGTTATCCGCACCCGGTATCAGTTAGTTTCCTTGTTAAGCTCTAATCACAGCATATGATCTTTGCTAACTACATTTCTAACTTAACCTCTTGACTCAACTGCACACAAAAGCCTCCAACAAATGTGTCAAGCCCAAGGCAAAGTCAGAGCAGAAGACTGAAAATTTTAATTACCTGTCATAATGGTCCCCAGGAACAGGACAGAACAAAGCAAGAGGTTTCCTGCCTTTGTCCCAAAGCGATCCATGATTTGCCCTTGGCTAATGGTCAAGGCAATACCAAAAATCTACAAACAAACAAAGGTAATGTCAAGCTATACTGCTATTATAAAGCAGCCCAAACTCTTTCCAATTTTACCAAAGTATCAGAGCATACAGGCCAGTCAAACAGTTGGCCTAGTCAGGCTGAAGTTTGATTATAAACACATCCAGGGCATCTCCTTGCAGCTAATGGAATGACAGATGACCATGATGGGTGGAATCTCACCTCTCACTGGAGACAAACCAGAACTGTTAAGAGCTATGTTGGAAAAGGCAAGGATGACTGGCACCCTGAAGTATTTTCTTAAACAGAATGAATGCCACTACAGAAGTGCCATGAGGAACATCATTCAAAAAAACAGGTCCCAGGCTGCTTAGATCTGCAGTACATTACACCAATAATGGACAAGAAATAGGACTCAAGGCTTGGAACTACAATTGAATCTCTTTGCCTAAAAGGAGGCAAGCAAAGGAAAAACAGCACACCTACCTGTGCTGAGACATTAAGGAGCCCTGATGATGTTCCTTCTGATTCTGGATATGTCAACTCTGCAGCAAACTCAAAGCCCAGGGGAAGGTATCCTGTCATGAAAAACCTGTAATGAAGTACACAGAAAGGAAGACTCAGCAACTGCCAAAGGAAGACTGAAGAGGTACAATATAGACTGTAACTCTAAGCAGCATCACCCCCAGCACAAACAGCCATGTCAGACCACAAGCTTTTCACTCTTGTCCACTGTCATCTATGGGGCTGTGGGTACCACGTGCTTCCCAAAAGCTTCCACTTACCTGGAACAATTAAGCTGAGCAGGGTCACCATAATGTCCTGACTCAAATGAGACACATACAAGTGAGAGATGGGAAGGGCAAATAGGAGCCATTCAGATGCTATGGCTCTTCCCAGTCCCTCCCACAGCAGGAGTTCTTCCTCCCTGCTTATCCCCTCCCATCACATGCTGAGGAAAGCAGCCTGCACCATGGACTTACCCCAGCAACCCAGCAGTCACAAAGACCACCCAGAGGTGGCCCAGGCTCAGAGTGAAGGTATAGACTATCATTCCCACCAGAGACATGATATAGACAACTAGCGTTGTTTGCCTGCAAGAAAAAGCAAACAGGGTTTTATTTAATCCAGTCCTCCTTTTTGCCCACAGATCTTAGTATAGCTTGTAGCACATGGGTAAAAAAAAACAAGCGTTTAAAAGTTGCACTCTGGGCACTCACACCCAGACAGAGGAACTGGACTGACAGACAGCATGGAAAGGCCTGCACACAGAGCAGCACAGCAGAAGAAGAAAGATCCTACCACAGGTTGACAGGTGCCTGGTCATATATGGTACATGGCACTTGAGGGAGAGAACAAGAGCCAATTAAGGAGATCATTAATCTTTCTTGAGCATCCTCTATACTATAGTGAGTTGAATATACTTACTTATAAGTAGGAGCCAAGGAGATCAAGCACTCTCAAGCAGGAAAGTAAAGAGATGTCAACACTGCTAGTCTTATGGGCCTATATTTTTCAGTGCTGTCTGAAACAGCTTTCGTTGCTGCTCCTTTCTGTTGTTTAAACTACCTGCTGTATTTGGAGAGGTGACATGCAAGCCAGGTTGCCCTCACAGTCTCACCCTCAAGCCACATGAGCATTTAGCATCCAGCCAACAGCAGCTGAGCCACAAGCTCTTGTCTGGGTGCAGAGGAGACAGACACCCTGTGCTCAGAAAGTATGCCAGTCACACCCTGGGAACAGCCAAACCTGCAGCCAGGCCGTGCAAGGATCATCAGTGAGATCAGCACTGCGAAACACGGGCAGCAGCCCAGGCCAGCTTTCACCACATTTAGCAATTGTCATCCTTGACTACACACCAAGAAAACCCTTCCCACAGTAAAAAAACCAAGGCTCTTTTTAGTACAAGAGGCAGCAGTAAGTCTTCCCAGTACATAGTTTTGATGAGGAAAAGGAGGGAAAGGAGGAAAAGGTAAATACTTTACCTGACTGAAATTCCATCACAATTTTGAAAGCAAAACAGTTACCAGAGTTGATAAAACCTTTTGATCACTATCTTTTAGGAAGAAGTTACATGTATTACCACAAGCTACTTGTGTACTTTCTCCCAAACTTAAGTCTTAATCCATTAAGGAATGTGTTTGATATCAGTTCCTAGAATTCCACAGAAGAAACTAAATCTCAAACTATTTTCACTTTTCCTTTTTAATGTAAATGATCACTGTCAAAAATCTAACCTAAGTAGGCAGTAAGTATTACAATGTGTAAGAAAATGTTTCCAGTACACTGAATTACTACAGATAAATCCAGACTGTTCCAGCTAAGGTTCTGTCCTTCTCACTGCTGCAATGACTGCAGTCAGTGGGGCTCATGCCCATATGTCAATTCTTGCCCAAACACAGGCCTGAGAAGCTAATTTCAGCCTTCAGCTATTGATCCATACTTACAAGGTTCACCAAGCTCATTTAATATATTGAAAGACTAAACAACATGCTGTGGCGAGCATGTTGTGTATTTTGTTTTGTAATTTTGTTGTGTATCAAAGGAGTAGTTAAATCTCTTAATCTCCAATGCTGTATCATTTCTAGAGTATGTTCTTTCCAAAGTTTTCACTGAAGGAAAAATTCAGCTGTGAAGGCAGCATAAAGGGACTGCTTACTTCTGTTATAATCCATTGCAGAGAGCTGCTACATGGTTGGCACAGTGCCTGGAGGCTGCAGAAGGAGAAGAGCTGAAAGACTGACTGAACAGACAAAGAGCAGCCCCAGAGAGTGAAAGAGATGGAAGTAAAAGCTTCTTTCTGCTCAATACAGGCTCCTCAGGTATGTCCCATGAGTTCTTATGCCTCTCATGCCCTGACAAGCAGCTATGGAGATAAGAGAAAGGAGCTCAAAGCTAGAACTACAGTTCTGTACTTGGGCTACATGAACCAAGTTTGAACTGCGTGCTCCTTCCATAAACAGGAATCTCCAAACTACATAGCAGTTAGTGCTAAAATACTGTGCAGGCCTCCAAGAGGTGGCTGCAGCCTTTGGTTGAAGTTTAGTCACTGCCAGCAGGGACACTCAGCCCATGGAGTTTTATAATTTTTTTCTCACCACAGCCAGTTTGGGCTCAGTGCAGAGGTGTCAGGATAGTCACACAAAATCTCACTCGGTTTTCTAGGCTTATGGTTCAAGTATTCCAAGGGATTTGTATCTTATTCAGTGTCATGACAGCTGCCAAGTGTTGCACTTCGCCCTTCATCTCCAGGCAAAGCTGAAGAATGAGACAGTGACCAGATGTGGTCAAGACTTTGTTTCACATTGATGCTATGTCATTAGTCAAGCTGCAAGAGAGGAGTTCAGTTCCCAGAACGTGCTGTGCCCCACAGAGAGCTAAAGCAGGCAGACTCATAGCTGCAGGCAAACTCTTGAAGGTGTTCTTCACTGAAAGTGCAGAACTGTGTAGAGGACAAAATGGAGAAAACTGATCCTACCAGGGGTACCTCATCTATCAAGTTTTCCTCACTGACCTCCCTGAATCATTAGGCTGCAGAAGGACAAAATTAATCAACAGACCTTTGTAAAAGAACAAGACCACAGGCTTGAATGTTGTGGGAAATACAGACCAGGAAGCACCCTGAAGCCATGAACTGTTGCCTGCTCACCACACACCCTCACAGGATCTGAACAGAGAGCAATGAATGCAAATCCTGCTGCAGGAAACAGCCTTAATCACACAAGCAGACTTCTCCTAAACCCGAAAGGCTTAAGACTTAGACTTCAGCAAAACCCTGCTCTCCCGAGCATACCACTGATGACAAGGAGATTTAGAGCTCAGCAGTCCAAGAAAGATACAAAATTTTGAATAGGTTTTAACTGAGATACTGGTAGACACTGGTGCACAGGGAAACAAAATCCCCTGGGGAAAGACACAGAGGCAGAGTGTTCTCATGAAGTGGCCTTTGACACCCTGTTCACTAGAGAACAAGAATACTCTGTGGCCCTAGGGGCACTGGGGCATGGAAAAATGCCCAGGTTTAGCTTAATAAGCCTCTTATCATAGCCATAAATCTCATGGGAATGAGAAAAGCATAAAGGAGGAGAAGCAGATTCACTGAGCACATCAGCACCGCATTCTGGTGTTTTTAGCAACCTATTCCCATGATGGCTCTACAGGGACTGACAATTTTCATTGCCTGGAACAGGGAACAGAGACTGTGTACTTAACAGGCTGATTAGTGCAGTGAGTACAGGCTGGAAGTTAGGCATCCTGCCACATTACCTTAGAGAAACTGAGATTAACCCAACCCTGTGCTCTGGGAAGGAAGCATTGCTACAAAGGCACCAGTACCAAGTCTCCGTGGCAGAGCCAGGGGGAGATCTGTGAAGGACCTGACACACTTGTCACTTAAATGAACCTAACCAGCCCTGACATTCATCTGCCTTCCCAGTCACACTCCCAAACCTTCTGAAGAGGCAGATTAAAGAGCCCGCACAAGGGACTGTGAGAAAAAAAGAGACCTTGGGGGAAAAAGCCAGGCAGGGCCAGCACCAGCAGGGAACAGGGTTGAAATGAAGAACACATCTCCTGCTGTTCAGTCAGCTCCAGAAGAAGCCTCAGAGTAAGGAATGGGTATGGCCCAGCCCAGCCTTGTCTCACAAGGTCACTTGGACAAAGAAAGCAAGTGACACGAAGGGATTGCAGCTGCAAAAACAATAAAGTCAA
This sequence comes from Molothrus ater, assembly GCF_012460135.2. Lineage (NCBI taxonomy): Eukaryota > Metazoa > Chordata > Aves > Passeriformes > Icteridae > Molothrus > Molothrus ater. The sequence goes on along the minus strand of NC_050483.2, from coordinate 39,925,808 downwards.
GCAACATCTGAGGCAACAAATGAACAAGCTGGGAGCAGGAGGTGGGATGAGGGGCACAGGCACATACAACAGTTTTAGCTGCTCACAGGGATGTTGCGTGCAGCTCCAGCATGCTCTCCTGTAGGGAAAAGGATGACAGATGGCCTCCACAGCTTTGCCATAAGGACAGCACATTCCAGGCTGCACACAAACCCAAACAAAGCCCTTGATCCTATGCTCCCAGGAGATCTCATTGCTGAAGAGAGAGAGGTGTCAGATGCTGGAGAAAGGGATGAATTGGAGAAGACTGCTTTGGTTTTCACCACACCCTTATCCTTTGGCATTCAGTTTTATGCCACTTTCTTCCTGTATGAAGGTCAGAAGAAAGGACAGTCTTGGTAAATTATTTATATAAGACATATGGCAGGACAGAGTGAAGACATATCCACTACACAAGGACTAACCTTGCGTAAAACAGGCTATGATAAGAAGGCTCAAATTGCTGGTCAGGCTAAGCTGAGAGAGCACTCACCTTCTCACTTGGAAGTGAGCCAAGTGCCCCATCCTCCACCATCTTTTCTCCCTCCCCCAAATTTTTGTACTTTGCATCTGTACAGACCTAAAACACCTCTTGGGGTCTTCTGCCTAGTCAATGGAGAGAGAGATGGATATTTCTGACATCTTGCCTGATAGAGATGCAGCAATGAAAGCAGAGAGTGCAGACTGCAACCAGCTTGATCTGAGGCCATGTCAACACTGCACTCTAGAGAAAAGCATAACCAAAGAGAAGTGCTGATTAATTCCGTTCCCAAACACCTCATTCTGAGCCAGACTACCCTACCAACACCAATGCACCCAGTAGTCTCCAGGTGTCACAACCTCATCTGTCCTCTGAGCCAGGAACTTGATGTCAAAACTATAAGGGTCTTCTCCTGATTCTATGATTCAAAGAGATGGGCTGCTCTCAACAAGCCATACCACCAAAGACAACCTCAATTCCTGCACTGCTCGCTCATCACTACATAACCCATGTATTTATTTTAATGGACCAAATTTGCACCTGCTATTCCAAAAACAAGAACAGCGCAGGGACTTGCCTGCCAAATAAAAGCAAGAGTGCAAGGCCATTTGGTGCCCAAGCATGACAGATGGGGAAAGCCTGACTTAGCAGAGCCTCACCCTTTCAAGGAACTGCTGATGGTACAGTAAAGATCAAACATGCATGTAGAGCTCTGCAATTCCTTCTGTTATTAACCTTCCCCTGCTCCCCTCAATCACAGCTGGATCCCATTCATTTGCTTCCCTCTCTCTCCAAGCTGACTAAAAAAAGGACTTAATATCTTTCCTTCCTGATTTTCATGTGCTTACCATTTCATTCTTGACACTATCTCAGCAACAGAGGGAAGGGGGAGGGTACCCACCTAGAACATCTGGCATCTTGACAGTTTTTTTTAAATAGACTTTTAAATGGGGCTAAATAAAGACTATGTAGCACTCAGAAAAAAAAAATGTGCTAGTTTCACAGAAATCCATTCTGTAGGCTGTAATGGAGAACAAATTCTTAGCAGGGTTTTTCCTCACCTAAGGCTAAAACTATCTCCCAATAGGTCCTGGGGGTCTGTAGAATAAACTCCATGGATGACATTGTCCTATTCTTCTGCACTGTTAGCCAGCTTTGCCTACCTATGTAATCCCTCCAAGGAAGGAGTGGACACAGAACAAATACAGAATTTGTGGATTTTTGTCTCTCTCCCATTCTCCCAAATTTCAAGTCCCAGTTCTGCATGGTGAGTCACAAAGCTCTTCAAGCCTTCATGCTGCAACCTAACCTCACTTATGGAGAACCAGGAAGATCATCCAGTCTAGCAGTGCCAGCTGAGGCTACCTTAATACTAGACCTGGGCTGGAAAGAGACAAGTGACATTGCATGGTAAGCAGTGCAGTTCTAACAGTTGTATTTCTATTTCCCAGGACTCCCATATGAGTACTACTCAGTGCCACAACCATCTAGACACAGCAACAAACAACCTTCCAATCCCAGAAGTCTTCACCTACTGTTCTTTCTTATTAGAGAAGCCAGTTTTCTATTTCTGATCCCTGTACTTCACAGGGAGCTAGGGCCAGAGGCCACTTCAGAAGTTGCAAGCTCACAGCCAGCCAGATTAATCTAAGCTGTCTACAATGAGAATGTGCATTTCTGGCCCAAGATATGAGGTAGGATAATGGCAGTAAGACTCCCCCAGATGAAAAGCTGCTGCAAGGAATAAAACTCTGAAATTGCTTTCAAGTCATTACCAGCACATCACCAGTAAAGCCCCCTCTCACCCAACCTGCTCAGAACAAGAGATTGTAGCACAGTTCTCAAAGCCAGCAGAGAAATCAAAAAGCCGGATGGACCCCAGTATAATACACAAGAGTCTCTCTGTATCACCTGGGATATTCTACAGAGGTGTTTCTGAGGACCAGGAACTGTAGGACAAGCAAAAATTCTTAACTGTCCCTTTGCAGATGGCAAGGCATGCTGGCCAGATCTGCCTTCCCAACTCACAGGGCAACAAACACAGACTCATCCACCCGTAACCCCAATAACCTTATGCCTGCCCTAAATACAGCAGCATGCCACCAACACAATGCCTCTGGGTACTGGATTCAATGTGCCTTTCATTAACTGGACAAAAATTCACAGAGGCTGGTTTGTAAGGGCTGACAAATGGTCTGGTACAGTCTTGATTCTGCTTGTGCCAAGAATTCTCTCATCCCTGACAAAGCAGTTATTGGGCCATCTCATCTTCTCTGTGAGCCTCCCTAGGGACCGCCAACACCAGATCTTGTATGGGCCCAGTGCTGGCTAATGTGCAGCTCCAAACTTCACCTTACACTAACTGGGTTTTGAAGAGCCCTATTTTTTTCCCTACAAATCCTCCCAATGATTCAGTCTCTACAGTGGCAACTTGCAACTGCACAGAGTTCCTCCTTGCACAGTATGGAGGAAGAGCACAGTCACCAGGGCACAGGGGCAAACAAGGGACTTACTTGTAGGTTTTGGTTTTGTCCAGCCAGATGCCGGAGATCAGAGCCCCAGTCATCCCCGACAGTATAATGGTGAGTCCAATCCTGCCAGCATTCACCTCCTCCCCCTGTGGTGAGACACATACACACTCACACAAGTGCAGGAGCTAACTCATAGCCAACAAAAAGCAAAGTGCACAAAACCCAGAGAGGAAGAGACAGCAAAGTTAGTCTTCTCACATGCTTTCTGCTGGTAACACACTAACCAGAACTAGCCTTTGCAGGAACACTTTTGGGCCCATTATGAGCCAGTGCTTTCTGGTCCATGAAAAAAAAAGTGGTGTGGCAATTATGTCTGAGCCAACTCTGAGAAAAATGTGTGTACTGGCCAGCGTGAGCAGATAGTCTCAAAGGAGTTAGCATAAACTCTATGAAGTTTGCTGTTAGGATTTGGACCAGATTGACTAGGAAATACTGGGACTCACTATAAGGCAGAACAGAAAGGAGCTCTGTGGCATGCAGCACCAGCAGTGAGCTGTACAATAGCTCAGGTACAGAAGCACCCCACCCTTCTGCCACCAGAGCATGAGCACAGGCAACCTCCTGGAACAGATGTCCCAGCAGAAATCACAGTTAGAAACAAGGAGAAGAAATTACTGGAAGATTTTCTCACAAGTAAATTATTTCAATTAAGGTGCAAAGGAGCTGTCTTTTCTAGAGCTCATCAGCTTTTGCATGGGGTGGTGCAAAGGCAAAAAGGAACAGCCAACTTGTGCTGGACGCAACTTGTGTTGGACAGCAGCAAGCATCAGAGAGGGCCATGAGGGTTGGATGCACTTACTGGGTAGTGATGGATCACCATGCGGTTCAGCAGAGTAGACAAGGCGTAGAAACAACCTACATTCAGACCTGAGAAGGGGATAAAAATGCAGCACATTCAGAGCCTGCTCCTCTCCTGCTGGGCTGCAAAATGCTAGAAACGCAGAGGGAGAAATCTTTGGGACCATCAACCCAGAACAAGGCTGCAGTGTCTCAGGAGAGTGAGCCAGAATGGCAGATAGAGGATACTGAAAGAAATGCAGACCAACATCCAGGCCTTAGCATGCAGAAGGAAGAACCCTGCAGTTTCAGGATGGTTCCTACCTAAGCAGCTAGAGGAAGGGCTGTGCACATTTCTGGTACTGAAAGGTCTTGCAACTCCTTCACAGAGTTTCAACCCTCTGAGCAACTCTGAGCAGCCAGATTTATCTTTTAGCACTGCAATTTTCTCCTCTGCTCCCAGCCAAGTCAGAAAACTAGAAAAGCATCTGCCTCAGCATCATACCTTGAACAAGGACCTGAGATTCAATTAACAACAGTGTCATTGACCTGTGTATTTTCCTCCCAGAGAAGAGCCTGTCAGCATTCTCCCTGCTGACAGCCAGTAAGTAGCATTCTCTCCAAGGCAAGAAATGCCAGAAGACCAGTAGGAGCAAAGCTGATTGGTGAAGCACAGACAGCACTACCCTCAGGCACCTGGGGTTTGTGTCTGCATGGGAAAAGTCTTGCATTTTAAAAGCTATCACTGAGGCCTGAAAAAAAAGTAATTGTGTTTCTGAAAGAGAACTTAACTTACATTAACTGTTACAAGGATCAACCACCTGGTGAAGGTTTCTCAGTATCACCCAAGGTGAGAATGAAACTGTCGGGGTGATACTGGTCAAGCCCTATTCAGACACTCAGCTGCATCTTACATGCAATTCTCGTTGGTTAAATGCCTTCCCCAAAGGGCAGAAAACCCAACAGCTTTGTTCAGCAGGCAGCAACATACACATGTGCACTGGACCAGCAGTACTGCAACGGCTCCACTCTCACCTTGGGTGATACTGAGAAACCTTCCCCAGGTTGATGAGGTCTGTAACAGTCAGTATCTAACTTTCTTCTCAGAAAGTCATTTACATTTGCAGTTGGTTTCTCTTCAAGGCTTCAGTGATTCTGATGGGTGGAGGGAAGGGGACAGATTTTACCACTGCAGCTCACACATCTATAGGCTCCAAAAGGAGACATGGTTTTAAAGTCTGGCACAGATGCCTGAAATCCTGACAAAACAGATACATGTCAAGTTCCCCCTTCCTACTTTTCCTCTCTAAGCCTCAGCTAAAAGTAGAAACTAACAAAACTAACAACACAGGATACAGAAGTGCAGTCTAGCAGGCAGAGCTCTGACAGAGTGAACAAAGCTCTGAGCTCTGCTAACCCTGAAGTTCCCTATCTCCCCTTAAGTACTCAGCAATCCTGCACCTAGCCCAGTCTTCCACTGAGCACTGGATGTCTGTTGCAGTACACAGCACTATGAACAGCCACAAGATTGGAAGCTGGAGGGTGCTGCCTTCACACACCATCTCTGACAACATTACAATTTACTGTGAGGGTGGTGAGGCACTGGAACAGGCTGCTCAAAGACAGATGGAAATGTTTAAGGCCAGGCTGGACTGGACTGTGAGTGATCAGGTCTAGAGGAACGTGTCCTGGCACATGGCATGGCGGTTAGAACTAGATGATCTTTAAGAGCCCTCTTCTCATGATTCTAAACCATTCCACGATTAAGCAAAGCTCACTCCACAGCTGTATGGCACAGACAACAGGCAAAGACTCTTATGCAAGTGATCCTAAATATTGCCTGTGACAATGTTTCCCACTTCAGAATCCTCTGTCAGAAGATTACAGGAGAGGCTAGTAAATTGAGTGACATGCTCATTAGGCAGGAGAATCGACCCAATCCTTACTAAGAGTTACCCAAAAGACTGGAAACTTGAGCAGGGCCAGCAGCCAAGACGGGGGAGAACAACTGGAGATCTCACAGCAAGGAGGCGCCCTCCAGCCTTAAAAGCTGTCTCTTTGCAACACTTGGCTATGGCAAACAGCTAACACACCCTAAATCAGCTTCATCCTACCTCCACCTCTGGAGCACCCCGCCCACTAGGTGACACCACAAGCTGCAGTGCAAAGACACGGGAGTATGGCAGATCAGCACAGTCCTTCTGTTTCTTCACTTCAAAGCTGGGCATAAGCATTAACCACTCATTTGTGCACCTCTATTTCTCACCCAGGCAAGAGGACAGCAGCCTTGTGAAGACAGCCAGATGCTGCTCTGGTAACTACCACTGTCAGTAAACCAGCTTTACAGCAGCTCTGTGATCCTTGTGATTTCCAAGACAGGGAAGAGCCTCTGCTCCCAAGCTGGGCAAAAAGTAAGAGTTGGCAGCAACACTTGGCACCAGAATCAGGTAAAACATTCTAGGAATCAAGACAATGTGTCAAATTTGCATATGTGAGGGCTGAGAAAAGTTGTAGGCACTTCATATGTCACAGCTGCTCAGTGAAGCTTCTCTGAGAATTACAGCTGTTTGAATGACCATAAAACAGGTAATGGTTGCTTCCAACGGGAAAGTGGCCATTTGCCCAACCCAGATGAGGGAAACCAGAACTAGTAGCTGGGAGCAGGACATCTGAAGGTCCAGCACCACCTGATTCTTTAGCTAGTTATCATGGTTTGCTTGTAATGTAGAATAATGTTTTTGATACCCCAGTGTCTCCTCTATTTTATAGAGGCCAGAAAAGGGAAGTTTATTGCCTACAGCTCCAAACAGAGCCCTTATTAAGCCTGAGACTAGAACCCAGGTCTCCCACAGGTAAGCAGCCTATTACCTACTTGCCAGACTCTCTCTTGTTCACCCATGTAATACTCCCCAACAATGGCTCCTTATGCAGGTCCCACTGCCCTGCCTCCTCCTCACTGCCCCATCACCATTCCAAATGCTGATTCTTTAACACTGTCTCATGACTCCCATTCTCTTACCCTTTCCCAGAATTTCTCACCCTTTTCCTGCCTACTGCCTCTGACTAGCAGCATGCTCTCCAATGCAAAGCCCAACCCTATAGACTTAGAATTCCTTAATGCCCATTCCATGTTATACCTCAGTTTTACAGAGCAAGGTCAGCAGCCTTGGGGAAAAGGTTCTCTGAGGGTTTCCTGAAAATCAGTTCATGAGCACCTGACACAGCAGCAGTGACACCACTGTCTCCAGCACTGCAAGTCTTGCCACAAGAAAGGAATCATTGGCTGCTGGTAATGCCAAGACCTTAGAGGTCTGCAGATGTATTCTGACCTGTCATTGTGGAAGGATCCTCATTCTTTCTACAGCCAGGCGAGATGGACAAGCAGCAGGTTAGCCCCTCTCTCCCCTGATACATACTATGCTAGCACAAAAGCCAACACGCTGCAGATATCTTTGTGTTAGGTAGGCAGGATGACTCAGTTGCACTCATGTGGCTGCAGATGTCTTAAATCTCGGCCAACGTAACTTTTGACTTGAGTAGGAAAAACTGTCACCATTTTAAACCCAGACAGGCTATAAAAAAAAAAGTTTCACAGCATAGTTCCCTCTCTGAGTAACAGTCACCATCTCAAGTCAAGCTGGAGATTGGCAGGAGGCTGACACAAGAGAGGAACAGAAAAAATGCACAGACCAGCAGCAAGAGAAAATGTATTATGAGCCACTGAACAGATTTTCCACACTCTTTGTGACTGCCAGAAAAGAATTATCCCAGAAGGTCAGATTCTAAACATGTTCTTTGTACTGAGAGCCCTCCTCTCTCCTCTAGGACTTGTTTATACCTATTAGAGCAAATGCTTTCTCCTTTCTTTTTCCTGAAGGGTAAATGTGAACTGAGCAGATGATACAATCCAACTTTAGACACAGTCTGCCTGACAGATTTTTCTGTCTTCACTTTCTGAGAGGGTATTATGTAGTATGGGGAAAAAAAGCCAACCCAGCAGCTGCAATGCAAACCAGGAGAGTTTAAGAGCAATCTGAGAGGGGCATTTCTACTGCACTGAGAAGGAAGGGAGCAGAGATTCCAGCAACTCCAAAGACCATTAGCATCCTCAGCAAGGACAAAGCCACCATCTGACTCTCTCCAACCTGCCCACTCATCCACAAGGTCTTTCAGATACAATTGTTGGCAGAATGTGCAGAACTTTCAGCAATATTTAACTGTCCCCCTGAGAAGCTTCCATAGCAAGCTGGTAGGAAGACTGAGGACAAAACTAACCACAGACTAACTGGCTACAGTATACCCTATTATGCAGCCCAGCAGAGACCACAATGGCCTTTCTGCTAGTAAGAAAAACATTTCTCCATATTCCAATTCAGCATCAGGGAATAGATTCAACACATCACACTGCCCTCAAACAAACAGACTGAGAATACTGAAGAGAAGCAAGCAGCAAATTCAGCATGCAAGGACAGATGGCATAAGATGTTCTCTAGTCCTTCCTCCCAATTGCTTCACCGGGATCGCCTAGAAAGCTGACAGTCTGCACATCTGCATACTCCATATGACCTCTACAGAGATGCCTGGCAGTCATATTCATGTCCTTGCCTTCAGAAATGACTTTCACTCAGTTCTTGACTTGCACTCAGACACTTCCATATATTTCTTATGTAAGCATTTCGATTGGTTTGCTGCAATTAGCTAAATTACTAGAAAAAAAGAACAGATAAGGAAATCCCCTAAACAGCAAACAGTCAAAGACTGGGAGAACAGTTAGAGGGGCATATCATCCTCTGAGTGCTTGCCTTCCTTTTGTTCTTCCCTGCTGCATTCACTGATATCCACTGCTGAAGAGTACTGGGCTATAAGGATTCCTGGTCTGTGGCAGCACAGGGGAGCTATCTTTATGTTCCCCTAGAACAACTCAAGCCAGTTACTGCCTCAGCAGAGCACAGAGAGGAAGGAAAAAGCTGTGATAACTGCACAAGAAGAAAGGAGACCAGACCTTACCATAAGTGACCATAAGCAGCAAAAAGTTGGCATTGCGGAGCAGGCGGAGGATTGACTGCACGTAGGAATACTCTGCAGCTGGTCTTGACTGGATCAAGGCCTGAGCTCGGCTTGGAGGGTTCGGGGGTTTCTCTTTGAAGACTGAAAGCAGACACAAAGTACACCTGTTTGTAATGGTGCAGTTGAGGGGCCTGAGCACACACTGTGCCATTTGAGGAATGGCAGAGGGGCTCCTAGAACCAAGTGTACAAAACACACCATTTTCCTTAAGCTTTGATCTCCATGCATGAACTTATCCAGGAAAAGGAAAGAACAACTCTCTTCCAGCAGTAGCTCCTGTCACCTTCCCAAGGGAAACATCTTGCCTTCAATTAGATTTTTGTGTAGGCAGTGTCCAACAGCACCAAAAGAGTTCTCAAGACTATTATCAGTCTTTGTCTCTAGAAGGATGACCATCCAGGTGCAAAAGTGTTACGTCAAAGCAGAACTGGACAAGTCAGTTGACAAAGGTGGCCTAGCATTGTGCAGTGGCCCGTGCCCAAGGAACAATACCGTTTGCCAGGTTTTATTTCAGGCCAAGCCATCTGCTGCCCCTTACTGTCATTAAGGTAGCATCCAGAAATCCCAGTCACAGGCCATACTGCTGTGCCAGGTGCTAGGCAGGCATTTTTGTACCTTGTCTATTCCCTGCCCCACACTATTTGAAGCTACATCTGATTCAGCCATCAGCAACATGAACAAACTGGCAAGAGGAGCCTATCAAAAAAATTGCATGGAATTCAGCAACTAAACTCAGCTCTCCAGTGAGCCTGCCAGTCTCTCACGCTAAAGATCTGGCTTCGACTTCATGTGTTAAGCAAGGAATTGCACCTCTTGTGTCCTGCTACTGTCCTTCATGCTTTTTTCTCTCCACTCATAACTGGGAGCAGCTTGTTCCTGTGATGCCATATAATCTGCATCTTTCTGCTCTTAAGGGGAAGGCAGGCAGGCCCCAGACATAACCCAAGAACCCTGTTTGTAGGGAAGATGACTATGAAAGATTTCTGTTGGTTTTTAAAGGACTTACTCATGCCTGGAATTTATTATGCAAGCAATGGACAAAACTAACAATTTGGCAGGCTTGCTGACAACCTCCCTTCAACATGTGCTGTTCATCAAGGGTTTGAAGCAGCAAGATACAGTATTGCATGAGCGTGTCAGCTGCATAGTAGGACACCTCCCCAGATGGCCTGCCCAGCCCATCTCCTGGCACACAGGCCCCCGTCACACATCGACTGATCTCAGTCCCATCTGGTTTCATGTGCACACTCCCACGTCCTTACCTATAACGACCAGGATGAACAGGGCTGATGCCACACCTGCAGTCATGAAGAACATGATGCTGATGTGGTAGGCCAGTTTCTCCACATCCTCCACATTAGGGATCAGAACTGGAGGGACCAGAAAGCCTGCAGCAATGCCAAGCTGAGGAGAGAGAGGGGATAAACAGAGGGATGACATGAAACCACAACAGTGCCACTACCCTACAGCTCAGTGCAGGCTCAACTGAGCCTAATCCAATTTCACAATCAAGATGAAAATCTTCTTTACCACCCAACAATTAAAAGTCAGATACCCATTTCAATTAGGCCATAAGAGAGGTTTCCCCACTGCAATTACAACTGTCAGGATATTCAAGGCAAGATTTTACAACACAATTGAGAAGAATGAATACTTGGCTTCATCAAAGAGGAGGTCTTGCCTGCCCTGACCTCCACCACAAATATATGTTCCTGTTCACATACACATCCCATTCCTTACCTTGCCCCTGCTCTAGAGCTGGCCTGATCACCTGGTAATCCAATTTTGCTCATTAAAAATAGCAGAAAACAAGACCATCAAAACCAACCAAAATATTTGCTGGGTTAATGAGTTGAACCAATTTGTTTTCCAACAACATAACTGCAAGGGCCGAGACACCTGACCACTCTACATAACTGAGATATTAATCTGATTCAGCCAACTTTGATACAGTTTCGAATGAGCAGCCTCCCAGGACAAGGCTCATCCTATGACCACCAGGAGAACCTAGAAGAGCATCAGGGTTGAAAGCAAAGGAAGTGTTGACAATGTCGAGGTTGTTTTAGTAATGGAGCTTGGCAACTGTCCCTGCATAAACTGCTCTGAAGTGTACAGAAAGCAAGGACTAAGGAAGATAAGTTCTGTGCAGCCCATAAACCTCACTGAAGCATGTCAGCATAGAGCAGAAGACCCAAGAGCCCTGTAACCGAGGCATGAGCTTGGACAACTTTCCCAGGCTGTCTTCTAGCAAAACCTCCTTGTGCTTTCTCAGACATATCTCCGTGTTTCTGGGATGCTGACAGACTCATTCTGGAAGACTTGACTTACTGGTCAAGACAAAGATCTCAGAACAAATATATTTCAGTTGCCATATCGCATATTTTGGCTAAAAATCAGCTTGTGCCCCCCAGCCCCAAAAAACTCTCCACAAAATCCCTACTCCTCCATCCAGGTGGTGTATCTTTCAGATAGGAAGAAAGCTCTGTTTGAATCCTAAGCAATCTGCTGCCCTCAGGCACCATATTTAGCTTACAAAAAAGTGACTTTCAACCACATCTGGCCAAACTTCTGTGTCAAACAGTACCCTCCACTGGGACCTGGAATATCCTGGGTCAGAATGAGCAACAGATACCTACACTACATTCATTCTCTCAGACATTGCAGGGAGCTAGTGAGAAGAGCCACTGAGAGATTTCAGATGTGCCCCACCAGTTCAAGGCACTGTCAAGAATAAGAACATTTGAGGTTTGGTTACATAGACTGAAGACAAACCCAAGCTGTGCCATCGCAGATAGCAAGTCAAAGACTGAGTTTAGGAGGAAACTTAAAAGATCATTAGGAAGGATAAACCTTCCTAAATCCCACATGGTACAGACAGACTCTGACACAGGACTAAACTTGCCAGAGCCCAGTTTTGCTCAGATATGACCTATGCCCAGCCTCTCATCACAGCGACTCAGGCTGACTCTCCTCTCTGCACTGCCCACTGACTACAGTGAGCACAACTATCATGGTTTAGAGGCTTCAAGCTCTAATCTCCATCAAACTGCATGCCTCCCCTTCCCTACACAAGCCTGTAGCTGCACAGAAAAGGTAATGCCATCAAGCACAGAAGCTCTCAGAGATGGCTGGTACAGGGCAGAGGCCTGCTTGCCTCTGCAGCACATTTATTTTGCCCTCCTTGTGGCCAAGTGCAGGCCTGTGCCTCTGGTGTGCCTGGTCAGCCCAGGACACAGCCAGCCTGGGCTTCACTCCTATCTCCAGAGCGTTTCTGAAGATTTAACCTTTGAGGAAGAGACTCTCAATATTGCTCCTCTCCATCTGAGGGAAGAGTCCTATTGAGTCTCATAGATCAGGTTTTCCATGTGCCCCCCACCCTTTCCAAGTAAAGTTTACAAACACCTTACTGGAAACTGACCTTTTGTCTTCCTACTGTTTCATTCTTGGAAGAACTAATCTGGATTCCCGTGCTAGGTACTTCTTGGCTTCCTTCTCTCTGCAGTCACATGCAATCACATGAGCTGCTGAACAGGAGCAAACCAACAGGAGATGAGAGACCCAAACTTTATTCTGACCTCTGACACAAGTTTCTCCAGGACCACAGTTGAGAATCAATCTTTTCCAGTCTCCCTCCAGCTGTTCAGTCCTGAAAAAGGATCTATCTGATCTACCTAGCAGAGAAGGTATTGATAGTCTGTGTTGCAAATTGTTTAGAAATCTTTTTCTGGGAGGTCCTACAGTCATCACTTACCCAATGGGCCACAGACTTGCCCAGCTTTCTTGAACTACTTGTTGGCCTTTTCAGAAGGATTTTCCTGAACAACTTTTCTAACCACAAACAGATGTTTTGTGCTTTCTCTTCTCCTCCCCCAAAAAGAAGCAACTTTTATCCATTAGAAGTTCATTATACCTTTCATAAGAATCAGGTAGCAGAATGGACAAAAAATCATAGCAACAGGAGCTATATTTTATATTTCAGAGCAACTCATGCTCTTAATTCTGTGAAGATAAGGCCCTTTGACTAAAACTGAAGATTTCCTGAACACTCACAGACCCTGGATTATTCATATCATTTTTAGCAAAGAAGACGAGCTCCCAACAACAACATGATGACTATTACACTGCATATACTTTACCTTTCACAAGGAGATTTTTAGCCTGGTTTTCAGCAGATTAGTGTGCACATTACAATCAGCCCACAGAAACACTGTAACCAATTAACCAGAAAATTTAGAAGATGCCTTAGAAAGGGAAAAATCACCTCTCCCTTCTCCACACCTTGCACATCAGGGAAAGTAAAGCAATGTAAAAATAAGGTTAGTTCTGTAAAAGTCCATGCACAGACACCATCAGTCATAAGGGATCATAATAAGGGATCATAAGGGACCCTCTTACTTAATTTGCATCTCCAACCTCTGTACAGGCAGATAGGTCTCCAATACCTATACAGGTAAGCTTGTTCTCAAAATTTGGTACATCACTCAGAATCGTCTCACCCAAAATACCCAGCACTGTCCTGATCTCTGAGGATCCCTCCAGGAGATCAGGCTGCTGGCACTTTATTTTAATAAGTCTTTGGGGTAATTTTTAAACACACTACCAGGAAAGTCAACAACTACAACAGAGAGCACTGTTCAGATGACTTACTCTTTAGAGACTAGTAAAAGATAGAAGGAATGTATTTCCTACCTGAAATTTGTGAAGGATCAGTCACAACAACATTATATTCAATATTTAAGTGTGCACAAGAACAGGCAACAAAACCAAGAGCAACTAGCTAAGAAGGTGGTATAAATGTGCCCAAAGTCTTGAAACAGAAAATGACATGTCTAAGGTTAGCTGCCAAGAGTCTCCTGATGGAAGATAACCAGTGGTGTATCAGCATAAAAACTGTAAACGAGTGATCAATGGAGGAGTGCAGGAGTGGACCTCCACCTCAAAGAAAGCTACAAGTCCGCAACAGGAACACAGAAGCCCTGTAAAATTCTATATATACCATTTATACCTACCTATAGGTAGGTATAAATGTTGACAGAGGGGACCACCAAATACAGAAGGTCAATTAAAATGTTAAAAGACAGAGAGATGCTGCAAAAGCAAAAATACACAACAGTTAGAAATTTTGACAATGCCCTTGCAAGCTAAATAAGTGTCATGACAGGGATGATGCAGAGACTGCATTTTTGGATTCCATAAATACCCTCTTCTGAGGAAAACTTAAAAGAGGCAGCACAATTTGTGATTTCAACCCAGAACAGCACAGTGTGACTATGATCAGTATTACAGAATGGTTCTGGTACTGGACTAAAATTCAGTTGCCTTGCAACAGTGACGAAAAAAAGGAAACACCCTCCAAAACACTACAGCAATATATAACTCAAAAGAGGAAGCTGCCTAAAAGGAAAAAAGTGTATTCAATGGAAATGAAGAAGAAAATCCTAAGAAATTAAATGCTTTTAAGTGTTACTAGGATTGTGAAAAAACACTGAGTCAGAGGCTCACTGTAAGCCTAGAGAATATTAGCAAAATATTTTAGAATAAAGGAACCACAATTAAGCACAAAATAAAGACAAAAAACCCAACAAACAAACCTCCCCCCCAAAAAAACCACAAAAAAAAAAAAAACCAAACCACCAACAAGAACATAAACCACCAGCTCTAGAAACTGGACATTATTCCTTCAAGCAAAAAAAAATGACAGGAAGCTGGACCAAGCTAAAGCAAAACCATAATTAGGCCAAAAGAGGCACCAGAACAGCTTTACAAACTAAGTCAAAACTCTTCAAACACAACATAATCAGGAAACCTGACAGAAGGGTCAAAAGATGATCAGTGTGGAAGGAGAACATTCAAGAAAGAGGCCTTGGACCATCATTCATGACATGATGCCTTATGAGTGGAAGATATTACTCAATTTTTTAAAACTAATTTCTTCTATGAGCCATCAGGACCAGCTGGTTTTCATTTACAAGTTCAAAAGAACAACTCAACAGAAAATCCACACTACTTGCACATAAACATACCAAATAGTCTGTTACCAAATATTCAAATTGGGAAGAGAAAAGTAATGCTAATTTTTAGGAGGCTCAGCATTAACAGAAGTCCCAGGAAACCCCGAAACCAGCAGCCAGCTGGTTTGGCCAAGTGGACAGAAAGTGTAGCAATCAAAAGATCTATGCTTTGATAAACACCAATACAACAGGCTTTTCAGAAACCATGATTTCAGTATGGTCTTAGCAAGTTCCCAAGCCAGGACTTTGGAGAGTGAGTAGGATACACCCCAGATTCCCTCTGGATTCACCCAGTCAAACTCCTTTGAGATGCTTGTTCCAGAGCTCTGTGTTCCTGGGCAACACAGGATCCTCTTATATTCTTGTCTGGGTATCAAAGCTCTGTCCTAGGCCCTCCCTCCTTTTCTAACTACAGGTGCCCCTCAAACTGTAACCATGACATCTCACCAGAGCAGCTGAACCTTCTGACCCTATAATTCATATACCATGACTTGCAGAGCACAGACAGCTATCCCCTTCTCACACCCTGTGCCTCCCAGCTACACATTGGCTCCCCAACACTTTGCTATCAGCACAGGTCCCAGCCATATAAAAGGCTACAGGAGAATTGAAAATGCCCAACTGAGGTGCTGTTTAAGCAGAAGCTGCCAGTTCCTACACAGTAAACTTCTGTATGAATTGGTGCTCAGAATATGCTTCTTCCATACCACTGACAGCAAAATTAGAAGAGCCTATTGAAATCCAGATAGTCGGGAAGCCAATGTACATTTTTGCACAGTTTGCATAACTTTCTTGCAGTGTTTTAAGAAAAAGTAAAGAAGAACACAAGTTGTGGAAGGAAAAATTGTACTTGAGCCTTGTGATGAGAAAAGACAGGGCTTAAGCTCGATTTACTTTCCCACTAATGTGGGAGACACTTTGCTTCTTCAAACCACACTTGCACAACCAAAGCTCATGTGCAAACACAGCAAACTCCCTTCCACATCACACTTCTGCTTCTGTGGCATCATCTCATAATGCTTCATATGGTGCAATGCTGTACAGTGAAGACTGGTCAGAATTCCCCTGTGCAAGTCATTCAGGGCCTGGCAGCCTTGAATGCACCTTCCCCCAGTCTGCTGGGAAAGAAATGCAACACAGCAAATAAAACAGCAGTAGATAGGAGGGAGAACAAAACAGAGGGGTTTCAGCTCTGACAGCTATCTCAGCTGCTACCTGAATCCTCAGTGGGGATATGCTTTGGTCAAGGACCTACTCCAGTCACCTAACACAGACAATCCTGGATATCCTGCAGGGCAAGTGCTGAGGGTGCTTGCTGGGCCTCCCATCAGAAACACTGCAGACATTCATTTAAACTCCCACGCAGAACTTAACCCAAAAGCCAAATTCTGTGAGAGAGAAAGGACAGCTGCCTTAGGTGTATGTCTGGGAAGGGAGCACCAGATGAAATGGGTAGAAAAAGTTCATTTCAGGCTCTCATGTCCATTTATAGAAATGGAGGCATTCCTGCAAAAGCCACATTGCTATTTGGTCAGCACACCCTCCCACACTGAGTCACATGCAAGATCTTGGAGAGTTAGCCATAGAGCACTCCTTGAGATCCAAGTGCTCTGATCCACCCTGCTCTTTTTTTGTCAGGGAGGGAAAGGAGACAGGGCTGGAGAATATCAACCATTAATACTATCACTACAAGCAACTATGCCAACATTAGCTACTGCCACTAAAATCTTCTCTATTCTGATAGCTAAAACTGAGAGATAAAGGGCCAAGCTAGAGAGCTGTGAGACAGATCCTGTCCATATTTCTAACAAGGAATCATTTGAAGGGATGGGAAACCTCCAGCAGAGACACAGCAGCCAAAAAGATCTAGAAGTCCACTCAAAGACTGGAAGACAGGGACTCCACAGGACATGATACATTTCCAAAATGCTTCTTAGACTTTAAGATGCTGCCTTCCCTGCAGGGCAAAAGATACAGAACAAAGTTATCAGTGAGGCATCAAACAATGGCACATGCCCAGCACAAACAGCACTGTAGGATCACCAGCTCAAAAGCAATGGCTATTCAGATGTTGCAGACCCAACTACATGGCAAAACCCACCTCAGCCACTACCCCAGGCAGACTCTTTCCCCCAATTCAAAACAGATGAGAGGACCCTCCAGGAGTGACAGAGAGAACATTTCCACGAATTTAATTCACAGCTTATCACCAGGTTTGTCCATTTCAAAAGCCATCACCTAAACACTTCAAGACTGACACTCCCAGCAGGCTGCAGATAGCACCTAAAACCACTGCCTCAGGCTGTTTCTGTTATGAAAGCCCTAAATATCTAAAGTCACATTGCAGCTATATCAGAATAGGGACAGATCCTAAGATCAGTAAGGTGCTGCATGATTTTTTTCTCTAAAGCAGAGCTTAATATAAGGCTGAAGTTTTCTTTCCTCCCAAATCACATCACTTTTATTCAAGTCATGCTTAAAAAAATAGAAAAAAAGGCAAAATTACTGCAAAAAGATAATTTAACAGGCCCGCATCCTTACTCCCAAGCCTATCAGTGGCTTGTTTCTTTGTCAAAACAGCAAGAAACAGGAACAAGGTCTCTCTCAACCAACAAAAGACCCAATACTGGCGGCAAAGCAATACAAATCAAATCCACAAATGTTCTTTGTCTGTGTGCAACACAGTTACATACTTTTCTGAATGCTGTCCATGCCCCTTGCCCATCAAGTGACAAACTGCTGTGCTTGGGTTTTATGTATATCTCACACAAAATAAACTAGTAAGAGTGAGATATGCATAAAACTCAGGCACAGCAGTTCAGCATGCACCATGGCAGCTGAAGGACAGAGCTGGTACCTGGCCATCAGACTCCCACTTATCAATTTCAAAATGCCATGAAAACTTACCTCGCTACCTAAACATCCCCACCAGCATGTTAGTTCTGTCATGCCAAAGGACCACGTGCTTCCTCATCCCCACATTCCAGAAGAGCAAGTGTGCTCAATGAAGGGGCAAGACCTGCTGCTCCAGCAAGCACACACTCCTGCAAATGCCACTATCTCAGGCTCCTTCCCACAGCAGTCCTGTCACCAGCGAGAGTGATGGACAGTCTGCCATCAGCACAGAAGGTCAGAAGCCTGTTTGCTGCTGCCTGCCAGGTGTGAACCACAGTCCCAAACAGAGACACAGATGATGAATCAATACAACTAAATGGTAACAGCATGGCCTTACTCAGACTGCTCTCTCCTACCCACCTCGTGTGTGGGACTTCAGATATCCAGCACCAAGGTGCTCCACAGGGAGCACTGCTGATGTAGCAGGAACACTATTTACTGACAGCTATATATTAGGCATGTCAGACAAATCCCTGACAGTATTAAAATACGTCTGAAGAACATTAGTGAACTCTCCTTAACACTTCTGCTTCTTTACCCCAGATCTTCAGCATGAGGAAGAGTCCTCATATAGATTTTTCCTAGTCTTTCAAGCAATGAGAAGCCAGTAGTATTTCAATAACACTAATATATTAATGCCAAGGCATCTTATAGGCAAACTTTATCCTATACCTCCCCACATATGAGCTTCCACGACAAGGAAAAAGAATGGAAAAACACCTAGGTATCTTCCTGTTAAAATGTGGAAAAGTAAAATGTCATGAAAACCAGCAGGGGGTAAACAAGAGAATGTGATCATGTCCACAGGTGTTCACACTCTTCTAGAAGCTCTCGGCACTGATTCAAGAGTCCTCAATCTAACCTTTTTCCACTTCAGATACCACAGCCAACATATGGCCAGAAACAAGTGAGGTGATTCTAATACCTTACTAGGGATTGTTTGTTTTTTTAAGGGCATTTAACACCTGGTCTGATTGATTCAATCATTTACTCTTCAGGGCTAACTTTGAACTTGAAGGTTACCATCAGTCAGCAAGCAGAGGCAGTATCCTGAGCAAACACAGCCCTGGCAGACCCGACAGAGCTTCCAGAGCTTCCCTCAGGACAGCACTGCTGAAGTGCAGCCTGAGGCCAAGACAGCAAGAGCAGAAAGAGGGCAGGTATACCAACTAAAGAAGCAATGACACTTCCCTACTTCTTCATGCAGTTGCTTGCAATTCTTAATGGAGAGCGACAACAGTGCTTGGTATTCAATAATAATAATAATTAAACTAAGTGACATGGCAAGGAAAGGAAGACCATGCAGTTGTAGAGAAACGAGCAGAGGGAATAATTTACCATACTGCAATTACAAAACCACTGTACTATACCCTTTGCTAACACTCTTCTACTACAGTCTTTAACTACAGTCAGGAAAAAATGTATGCCTCTATTTCTTCTCCCTGCCCAACCTCACCAATAAACAAAATAGCTAGTTTTCATTCACAGGGATTATGCCTGACTATGGGAATACATAGGTCTTCCCTATGGAGTATGCTCTGTCTTTAGTCACTACCATTTCTGACTTCTCTGATTCTCTAAAAGGAAAGTCTGGGCGTACAAAGCAAAGTCTATGTACTGAACTGAGGTCTTATTGTCGTGTCAGTGCAACCACCAGAGCAGTGTGGAGCACCAAAAGGGCAGCTAAAGTTTGCTTTTCACAACCGTTACACTAAGCCACTCCTTTTGGGATGCTCATGACTCCACACAGCCATATAGCACAGGCAGACAGCCTCATTGTTTGGATTTCTAATCCACACTGTTGTTTAACTCCACCTGAATAATTTTTTAGAAGTCTGACAGCAAAATGCTCAGTTACAAGTTAGATGCCTTCCACTCTAAAGATTCATTTAAAAATGCATAAAAACCAGCCCACTAGAAGGGATGATAAGAGCAAAAAGGATAGCTTAGGTGCACTCAAGTAAAGAGAAGTATGTTTTCTCTCTCCTGAAGATGTAAAGCAGTCCCCTTAATTCCCTAGTGCTGTTCTGCAAATTTCTGTTCCTCAAATACCATCTCCAAGCATTCACCTCTTTTTACTGCAGCAGTATCTAGATAAATACAGAAACACCGGAAGAAGCAGTCTGCACTAGAATCTACCTGAATTAAAAACCATTCAAATCAGAATGGCACTCACAGGCTGAACGGTCCAGGGTGGAGCACAGTGTCACATGCAGAGGAGTACACTGCATCTCAAAGTAAGGGGCACAGGCCCAGCAGCCAATGCCACATTTCACTTTCCTCTTCTTTGGGTCAGGGCTGCAGAGGCAGGCTCACTTCACTTACGCCTCATTGCATCAGTATTGGCTTATTTACTTCATTCAGCTGAATGAGCAGGTGTTCCGGTGCAAGGGTCAAGAAGATTTTTCCTTGATCCTTTCAAAGCTGTGTAAAAAATTATCTCCTCTGCCTACAAGAAGAGGCTCACAGCTTGAGCAAGTGTGGATCGCTGGCCTCAGACACCTGTATTGATAAAAGAGTGTTCAGGGAGCTCACCTCACACTGGCCTGATGGAACTTTTCTTTTTCTCAGAGCAACTGCTTGTGTAAACACTGTACCTACTTTTAAGAGGTATGAAAGTGCTAAAGTCCTTTTCCTCCAGAGCCCAATGACAATGCTTTCAGCAGAGAGCTAATCTCCTTTGTCCCATCTAGTTGTCGGCAGAAAGAGGACATCGCAGTGTCAAGTCCAGATGCAACTGCAGGTTTGAAAGGCACTCTGCCTGAAGCAGTTTTGCAGCACTGCGCCTTCCTCCGCAGGCTACTGAATCAGAGCCCTGGACTTGGGGACTCACACACACAGGAAGTGGAGGGCACTGGAGAAGAGCCTCAGCCAAAGACCTCTCAAAGCCAGAATCATACCTAACCCGCATGCTGCCCTGAACTTTGTAGATGGAGGTCCCATTTGCCTCTGCCCACTATCAGCCCTCAGGCTAACACCAGTGGCATCCTTCCAAATACGAGATGCATTTTCCAGAGGGAACTTCATGTAAGTTCGTGTTATCCCTGCGGCTGCCCTCCAGGCCCTGTGCATCCCTCACCCCTCCCTGGTTTGCTCCCTCAGCACTTCCAGAGTCCGGCCAGGCAGCTGACAGCCCGCCCCACAAGCGCAGCCAGCCGGGGTGCAGCTGCCCATTACCTGGTTCCCAAAGACCGCAATGGAGCAGGCAGTGGAGACCTCCTGGGAGCCAAACCAGACCGAGGCGATGCGTGAGGGCATGCCCAGGATGAAGACCTGGGCCAGGCCACAGATGACCTGTCCCAGGACAGTGACGGGGAAGAGGTGCGGCTTCAGGCTGCCCAGCTTCACCCAGGCACCCATGGCATTGAGGGCCGAGCCGGCCAGGGCGATGAGGCGCAGGCCCCTCTTGTCCAGCAGCCAGGCGACGGGGAAGAGCAGGGGGATGTAGATGAGCATGTAGCTCATGGAAAGCCAGTCGATGGCGAAGGCGTTCACGCCGTAGAAGCGCACGAAGACGTTGTTGATGCTGCCGTACTGGATCCACTGGAAGGCGTTGCACAGGGAGTAGCTGCTGAAGAGCAGCAGCACGGCCCAGCGAAGCCGGGACAGCTGCACCTCGGCGGCGGCATCACCCACCCCTCCCGCCGCAGTCAACGGACTCGGCGTCCCGGCGGGCTCCTGCAACACCATGCCGGCACTGCGGGCCGCACCCGGCCCAGCCAGGCTCGGCTCCCTGCCGGCACCACCTGCCCAAAACACCCGGCCGGCCGCCCGCCCCCGCCGCGCTCACTGGCGGCCGCCACGCGGGGAGGTGCCCCCGGCCCGGCCCTCCCCGCCCTCCGCCCCGCCCCGCCGCCAGGCCGGGGAGGGCTCGGGCCGCCCGGGGGGCGCAGCGCGACCCACAGGGCCGAAGCACTGACGGGGCCGCTGCCCTGCCCGGGTCCTGCCGCTGCCCTGCCCGCCCCGCAGCAGAGCGGCCGCCACCCCTCCCCACGGCCGCCTCCCGCCCCTGCCCGGCCCCGCCGAGAGGCCCCCCCCGGCGTTCCGGGGGCAGGAGAGGCTTCGGCCGCCAGAGATGAACGGGACGTGGGCTGAGCAGAACCTGGAGGAGTCTGTGAGCCTGTGGGCAATGCCCGACGCCGCCAGAGGTGCCAAGGTGGAGTCCTGGAGGAGGAACGGGTTTGGGTTTCGTTTGGGTTGGCCTCTGACGGTTTTTCTCACAACATGGCACACTAGAGAGTGAAAATATCCAGTGAAGTGAAAATTTAAAACATCTCGGCGTCACTGAAGTAAAAGAGCCAAAAGTGGTGTTTGTTTCCATTCTCATGAGGAATTCGCAGTTAATGAGTCAGCGCTTGTTTTCCCATTACTTGAGCAACACACCACTGGGAGATGCCTGCCTGGAGATCATTTATGACCTACAATTCATTTAATTAGCATCATGTTACCTAAATTGCATAAAGATTTCTCAGCACAAGGATACAAATTTGCTGGTGTTCAGATTTCTTCCAGCATTTAATACAGAGGTCAAAATTAATTTGGAAAATGGGAGCTGTGTCTTTTGGATGTTGTGCTCCTGAAACAAAGGAATACAGAGTATGAAAAAGTGAAGTTTTTCTGGCTTCTATTTACTTGATAGCTGCATCATAACATAGCCCTTTTACACATTTGGTGGAGCACTGTCAGAGGTTGTTGCTGCTGTCCTCTGAGTTATCTACCTACTGTCAGGAGCAAAAACAGACAGCTTTGATGCCTTTATGTTCTTATTTACCATGAAAGAAAACAAACAAAACCCCAAAACAAAAAAGCTTTGCACAAATTATTGCAAGGAGCACAAATATCAGTTTAAGTGGTTCTTGCTGTGTATCCTCACAGAGTTTGTTTCTTGTCACTTGCTTGGGTTTCCTACTCCCAGCGGTGGCCAGAAGCAGAGCTGGAGATGAGCAGAGCCAGTGCAGTCTTCCCTATGTACTCTGCTGAAAGTTCCACAGGGCAGAGCTGCAAACCATCCTACTCTCTCCCTCCACAGCCCACAGCTTTGCCAATGAACCTCAACTGGGATGCTTCTCACAACAGTACAGCATAGTCATAATGTAGCCCTTTTACATAATAAGAGAGGCAAATTCAGAAGCAAAAGCCAGAAAAGAGGTTTTTAATCCCATTTGTTTCTAAATTAGGCAACCAAAGTTAATTCGAAGCTCTGCACTGAAACAACAGAACGAACAGAGGAATTTGGTATAACAAATTTGTAATCTAAATGTTATTAGGAATGCAATGAGTGACAGCAGTGCAGGTAGGGCAGAGGTGAAATGGAGCAGGAATAAGACTATTATGGTTCAACAATTGCTCAGTCTGAGAACTCTAACAATAAAACAGTGAGATAGTACAGAAGATTAACTTCTGGGCTGATAAGACTTGAAAATATCTTTATAAAATTCTCCACAATATTATACAGAAATCAAAGTTACATAGAGGCAATCACTATCATTGATCAAAGAGCAGTTGAAAAATAAAGTGAAGAAAATAAATGTACAGGCAACTTTTAGGATGGCAATCTGGGTTTGTTCAGAGGACCATCATTTATTATCCTTTTAGCACTGTAAGGAATAAAATTTGCAGATGGTTAAGACATTATTGAGTTAGTCAAGCCTAACTTAAATATGTCACCTACATGTTGTATTAAGGCTGGAATGACTTTAGGAATATAGCTTTAGCTGTCTGTAACTGAAACTATTATCATAGTCCATGGCATCTTTAATTTGTAAACTCAGATAAATGCAGGATAATGGAATTAGGTACTGTATGGCAAACTGCTGTCATAAGGTCTCTGGGCAGGAAAGAGGAAGATATCAGTGACTGAATGTGGTTTTTAGAAAAAGAATAAGCAGAAAAAGTATAAAGAAAACAAATTAGGAATTGAGAAGATACTGTCACACACCAGAAGGACACAGAGAACAGTTAAATTTTTTAATATAGTACTTAGAAAAGAACACACACACAATAGACAAATTATCAGATATATGGGAGATGACTGAGACACACATTGGGTCCTTTGCCTCCTGCCAGCTGTACTCCACACTGGGGTCTAAAACAGTCTGTCATCCTGAGTTTTGTTTTTGTCCCACCTGCAGCTCCTAAATTTCTCTCAAAAATCCTTGGATTTACTCAGCATCAACGTAAGATCTGTAAGAAGGCAGAGCCTGCCAAGCAAGGAGCCATTTGTTCCCATGTCTTAGTCCTGTCAGAAAAGTCAAATGGGAAGTCAAGAATGACTAAAACACAGATTCTGCTGAAAATAACATGAGGACTTCTGCTGAAATGAGTTGCATGAAAGCAGTGCCCAGCCGCTGGTGACTACAGCCTGTCAAGTGAACAAGAGCCAGGCAGAGAAGCAACACTGGCTCCTCAAAGCCAACTCAGACAAGGGTTTTTCATACCCATAGGCCCACACTTCCTTGAACTCCTGTCCTTGGATTTCAGGGCTGTTTTGTTACTAACTCTGTGAACTACTCAATCACCCCTTTATATAATTTGCCAATTTCTAATTATAAAATACTAAAATAAAACCCCTGTGCTTTGCATTTCCTCCTCTATTGCTGCATCTGTTTCTACTCACATGCCTCTTTCCCTTCTTGAAGCAACAGAGCAGCTGCTTTTGGATTTCCCTCATCACAGCACATTTATATAAAAATTTCTTAGCCATGAAAAATTATTTATATTTCAGGACAACCCCTTGAAGTGGATTTTAAAGCTAGAGGGAAATCTCCTTTACATGGAGATTAACAGAAGTGCTAAAAAGCTTATAGGATCCTAGAGCCAAAAGTATCTGTGAAGATTGGAATGCACTAAATCAGAGGAAGAAGCAGGACTTAAATTAAGTGTTAGAATACAGGCCATCAGGTAGAACCTAACCTCTGTAATCTTCCCTACTGATCTCAAGAAATCCAACACTGACAGTCTTGGAATATATGCTGCCTTTATGACCAATTAGTGCATACTAAATTAGTTCCTTTATGTTATGTAAAGCCTTGCAACAAGCTTACTATTCTCAAAGTCCACCCAATAAATACAAATGCTAGGAATGGTGACAGCAATGATAATCCAGATGGCAACAGGCCTCAATAACAAGCAAGGTGATATGAATGGATGAGGAAAATTAGCTTGGAGGGTGTGCAAAGGTATTGTAGAAAATTATTCTGGAAAGTATAATTCCTTGGTGTCTTTTCTCTCCACATTGGTTCAGAGATTCAAGGAGTAGGTGAACAAAAGAAGAAAACTGCTAAGGAAAAGCAAGTATTCAAGGATCTGCCAAATCTTACATCCATGCAGTTCTTTAGGTTCCCTTTAAATGGGAGCTATCTAACCTGAAAGGATCACAGGATGTCCCTTGCTTTCAAACTGTCGGCCTTGTCATTTGTGCCTCTAAATTTCATCATTGCACTTACACAGCCTAACTAGCTTACCTCTTAGGTGTCCCTATCACATTTTGACTGATAGCATTTAGGTCTAGAAGAACTGTCAGCAGATATCACACACAACTTTTCACAACAGACATTGCAGGAAAGAATACAAGATCTTTGTTAGTGGAGAGAGAAGGTTTTCTTTTGGGTTCAGCACCTAAACTGCTTTAGTGAAGTTCTTTGGAGGTTAGGTAGTTGTAGCATAAGACCAAATGACAAGACTCGAGTAGCTGGCAGAGCCCTCATTTGGGGGTCACACCTGGATGCAGTGCTCAGCTGGAGACACACGGTGAAGCATGGGCTGGCAGGGCTGCTGCTCTGGACAAAGCCAGTGGTGTTCCCCGATGGAGCAGAGAACCCTGCAAGCCCTCTGCTGGCATCCAGAGCTTTCTGCATCCCAAGAGCCACCCAGAATACATCTTATAAAGGCAGTGGATTAGTTTATTACTAAAGGCAATGGATTCGTTTATTACTGTAGTTTAGATACACAGTTATTTTGATACCCTAAACCCTTAAGAATCTTTCCTGTTACATTTTCAGTATGAAAATCTGGGTACATGAACAGTCATGGACAACTCCATTCATAACAGTGCAGCAGACAACCTCTGCAGCACTCAAGATTTTGCAAAAATTACCTTCCTCTACACAAAACACAATGGCTTAGTTGCACAGTCTAAAATCTCATCTGAAGAAGACTGCAGACCTCAGAACAACCAAAGTTGTGCAGGGGCTAACTTTGAGCACCAAACCTGTACTGTCCAAAGCTTTAAGCC
This sequence comes from Molothrus ater, assembly GCF_012460135.2. Classification (NCBI taxonomy): domain Eukaryota; kingdom Metazoa; phylum Chordata; class Aves; order Passeriformes; family Icteridae; genus Molothrus; species Molothrus ater. The sequence continues at coordinate 39,899,795 of NC_050483.2, read as the reverse complement.
TTTCAAAAGTACAACTCAGGGGAAGGAAATAATGTTTTGCTCCCCTTCAGCATATTTCATGTGTAGCTCTCACTCTCTGGGAGCTTTGGCGAGGATGCATCATTTGTGTCTATTTTACAGGGCCACAAAGAGTTATGGTGGTTTGTGTGGCCTTGCCAGGGGCAGGATTTTTTTCCAGTTTGACACCCTCCAGCCTGGGCTGCAAGGGCTTGCCCAAGAGCAGCTTGAATTTATCACTTCTTTGCAAATCCAATCTCCCTATTCAAAGCCTGGCTTTAACAGAGCAATGGCTTTAATTTAACCCTGTCCAGTTCAGATGTGATGTTTGTGTGGGTGAATCGTGTAAGTCTGAACTGTAAAGAGTAGATGGGAGGGCATGGCTGAAGTGCTAATATTCACAGCTGCCTCATTGCAGCAAGAACAAGATGTAGAAGGAGTGCACAGGATGGAAGAGCACTTGGGCTCAAGGCGCCTCAAAGGTGCCTTTTTCTGGTTAGTGCACACCCCCTCTGGGCACAGGGTGCTTGTGCTACCTCTGCATGGCCTTCTGCAAGCATACCAACCTGCTCTGCCCCATCCTCTGATCAGGCCGGATGAGAACTGGCTCTAATCTAAAAACCGTGTAGCTGTGGTTAGCCTGCTGTGCTGCTTGAGTATCTAAGCCCAGCTCTCAACCTTTGCTTGTGAAAAGCTGTGGAGATATAGACAGCTGTGAGGAAAGCTGTGCATGAGCTCTGTTATTGGAGCAAACACACCTCATTCCTCTACTGTGCACCAGGCATGCACATGAGATACGATTCTCTTTGTTCAGGTCAGAATAAAAGACGTGAAAAAAGATTGAGTTTGCCGAAAAACTCAGCCGTAGTCTAGATTTCTACACCCAGTCCAGATCAGGGTCACAGATTAACCCCAAATGTCAAAGCTTGAAGTATATAAGCCCTTCTTACTCAGCATCCTCCAGCCTCCATCTCAGTGGGTCATACTAGTTCATGGCATGAAAAATGACATGAGAAAAAGATTTTAATCTTCTATTGCTTGCAGCTGACATTAATTAATAACAAAAGAGTGCTGGAAATGTGCGTAGCCTCACTGCTGAACTCAGGCATGTCCCTCATCTTCCTCCCACTCACACTGCAGCAATAAAACCAAACCTGGGAAAAGTTCTGAGGACCACAGCACCAAACCACCACTGTTGTGAGGGGAGAAAAGTTGCTTGTGTCTTAGCAAAAAGCACAGAAGTGGTACAAGAGTTGGGGGGAAGGTGTGTTGTCACTGTGTGGATGTTTCTGAGGCAGGAGAACTCTCAGGAGCTGATGTCTGCTGAAAAATTATAGTCTCATATTCTAACCTTAACACACTGATTGTAACCCTGCCCTGGCAGGCAATGAATATGTACTGCCTAATATTTAGTTGGGTAGGGTTTTTGAGTAACCTAAAAAAACTTCATGGATACATATAACTCTGCCTCACTGCTCAAATCTCCTCCAGATCAATAATCAATAAGGTGGCAAAAACAGCAGAACACAGACAAAGTGAGCACAGGGTTATTCACTCAGAGAAACTCTTGCAATTTCATGACCTGCCTTGGTTTTTATCTTCTTGACATCTTGTGATTTATAAAAATACTTTGTCTCTTAGCAGTGATTCCTGATCTTCTTGGATCTCTGTGTGCTGAAGTATTAGCATCCAGGCAGCATTTTTGTATGACTAGTGCTGCTTTGTACACTATGATCATCGCAGGAAGCAGAGAGAGGGTCCCTTCTGTGGGCTGCTGCTTTGGTTCAGCATGCAGGAGGTTATCCTCTTGCTGATGCAGGCTGGCAGCTCTAACAGAAGTGAATTCTGGGACGGGGTTTGTGAAACAAGTGCATAACTACTTTGGAGCCACAGCGAAATGGGCAAGAGAGCTGCCCATCGGTCCCTTGCCGAAGCGGCTGTGCCGAGAGGAGCGCAGGAGCGGGCTGGGAGCGCTCAGCTTCGCCCAGCAGAGGCCAGCACACACGCGGTGTTCGCAGGCTGCGCTTGCAGGGCAGAGCTGTCTCTCCTGTCCGCCCTTCCCCGGCTGGGGAAGTCTCTAAGCCTCCTGTGAGCCCTCGTTTATGTACTGCTTTGAGAGAGGTTTCCAGTGAGGAGCTCTGTAGCACAGCAGAAAGGCGCTGACATTCTGCTGGGGCAGGGACAGGCTTCCACAGGCCCGGACATCACCCGGTTTATCCAGCTGTGTGCCCAGAAGCATCCCCTTCCCTTGGAGCAGCCAGCAACTCCGTGCCCCTGAAGGCTGGGCATGGCCAGATAACGCACACAACACTTGAGAAATGCCAGATGCCAAGGAAATGAAAATTACAGGAATTGCGTTGCTGGAAGAAGCAGACAATCGAAAGCAATCGGCAATGATTGCCCTGGCCACCTCCCTGCACCTTGCTCCTCGTTTAGGATCGTTTGCAGTTCATTTGCGGACAGCAGTGAGGGCCACACCAGAGGAGAGGCACGTCGCTACTCAGGAATGAAAAGGAGATGAATTAAATGAAAAGTGTGAGGAGCCTTGAGGAGGGGCCGGGAGCCCGGGAAGGAGAAGCAAGAGACAGCACCAGTATGGAAGTGAAGGAATCGCCTCACACAGCTGGAGCAAGCAGTTCGTACAGCTCTGGAAATAGCTTTAGGAAAAGATATTTTTTTTTCCCTACACTGTTTAAAAGGGCAGAATGGATATGTTGTCCCCTACTGCTTGGCTGATAAGGGTATTCTCCCAGGATAACCATTCTTTCTAATTGAGAGACTTGCCCCCCAGAGACCTCACAATTATAGAAAAAAACAGAGGTTAAAACTGGCTTGAACCATGCAGATCATGTTCTGTGATCAGGTTTTTGTGGGAAAAACTAGGGCAAAGCCAGGTCAGATTGGAAGATGTGTCTCCTAGGACCAGCAAACACCAGAATGGCTTGGTTTGGCCAGAATGGCTGAGCACAACACAGGTAGGAGGCCTTCCAGCTCACAGTCAGCCGTGCAGAGGGAGGACACATTGACTGATGATGCCAAGAGTATTGTTTAGGTTTTGGAGAGGATGTTGTTGCAAACTCGTCTCCTGGTGTCACCACTGGCTGTTTATTTTCGTTCTGAGTTGCAGTAATATGTCTGAGACATTACCAGTGACTGGGTCTAGCAACTCTGCGGGCATTACACAGAAACCCCACCCAGCCTGAAGGATCTAGACCTCAGCAGCTTTGCAGCAGAAATATTGGCTCTGTATCTATGTGGGCATAGGTCACATATACCTCACAGTAGGACCTTCTCCATCTGCAGCTAAAACAAAGCTTAGCATTTTATAGCCAGGAGAAAATACAAAGGTCACAGCAAGGATGGGGATCTCTCATGTATGCAACTCTGCAAGCTTCAATGGGACTCTCTTGCATCCTCCAGTGAAGAGCATGAGCCTGCAGTGACCTCCACAGCAAACCCAATCAAGGTAGCAGTAGCTTTTTTCTCTGACTGTAAAGCAGGAAGCATGGGAGCATCAGAACCCTAAGGAACAGCAAAAGTGAAAGTGAAAAATCTGGGAGAAAATCCACCAGAAGCTCAAGGAGCAGAAGCAGAGCCTATAAAGACAAGCTCATCTAGAGCTGGAGTCAGTTGTCTCTCTCAGGCTTAAAAGGACAAATTCCAGAGAAAAGCACCTTGGGCAGAGCCTGTGTAGCCTGACTGGCTCAAAGCATAGGCTGTGCAAGGAATCAGGAGGTGTTTGTTGAACTGATGGTTAGAGTGAAGCCTATTGGTGTGAGATCTAGCAGAGAGGGGTGGTGTAAGACACAATGAAATTGTTCCTGTAGATGTATTCTGCATGTCATATATGCAGAAACCTAGCTACCTGGCTGGAATAACCACCATCATTCCCTATGTCCTTCCCTGAATGTGCTCATCCCTCATCCCAGAGCTACACAGACAGGCCAGTGCAATCACCCATTGCCTCTGCACTGCTTTTGTAGGTGGTGGCACCCAGGCCAGTGTGCTGGCACCAGGCATCTCTGACCACAGTGCCTCCCATGCTGGCACAGACACTGGAGGTAGGAAGCTCACAAACCTCTGAGCAGATCATGGCAGGAGAAAGCACAGTGCTACCTGCACCTATGCTGAGGACAGCTTGCTGAGACAAGACAGTATTTGGTTATCATCTTGCTATTGCAAACCAGAGAGAGAAAATATGCACAGCATGGCACATTACAGACTTCACTTCTTGAGGGCTATGATGATGGGCCAAAACCTGTCTGGAAATAGGCTGCTTCTCTGTGCCTGCAAGAAGAATATCTACAAATTTGGTCTATTTCCCTCATTTAAAAGCCTTCCTAAGCAGCACTACTCGTGGTACTCTATGCTGAAAAGATTGCAGCTGGTGCTCCTTGAAGATGGCAGCAGTCCTGAGCCACTGTTAGCAACAGAACCACTGGTAGGTGGGCTTCAGCCTTGTGTACAGAGTGGGGCTGATAAGTGAGCTGCTGGCTGGTGTGGGCTAAGGTGCAGAGACTGCCTGTATGGACTGGCTTGTGTTTCCAATAAATCACACTCAGGAGTACTAATCTACTCCTCTGTGACCTTTCAGGTTTCATCTGTTTCAATGCATGAGATAGTGCAGCAGCCTTTTGTGGAGCTGTAACTGATGGGCAAGGGGAAAGAATGTAGGCTGCAGCTACATTCCTTAGCAGAGTACCTTGGAGCAAGAGTCCTGCTAGGTCCTGTGTTCTCCTATGCACTCCAGAAAAACACCACCAGCTCCCTTCATACCATGATGCTTCTTCCCAGCTGTGCTGCTGGCCTAACTGAAGGCTCCACCAGCCCACCAAGACCTGAAAGCTGACATGGCATGGCAGTGCACCTCAACTCATGCAAGGGAGCATGTGGAGGCATAGCCACCAGCAGCAGGGAGCTGAGAGGGTCAGCAGGGAAGAGACCTGTGGTACTACATGGCATGGCACACTCTTTAGCCAGGTTGAGCCCTGCAGCAAAGAGGGACCCATCCTCCCCAGGGACCTCATCACCCCACAAACCATTGCTCCTCAGCCTGCCCAGCCTATGTGCATGGGCCCCCCTTCTAAAAGTGGGGCTCTGATTGCTGGCGCTGGGTTAGACTCCTGTGCATACAGGGCTGCTTTCTGGGCCCCAAGTTATCCCATCCTGCTGCCTGTGTTTTCACTGTATCACACCAGGCCTTAGGAGTAACTCAAATCTTATTTTAGAAACAAAGAGTTAAGCATTTTCAATCTTTATTTTACAAAAATAAACCAGTTTTGCCCTGACACTCTGTGGCCCCCAACCTTCCCCTCCACCCCTGCTCCCTTTCCTCTTCCTGGAGGTCTGGCTGTTGCGTGACACAGCCAGCTGCTCTTATGGAGGCTGCCAGAGCTGCACACTCCTGTGAGTCTCCCCAGACAAGGAGCAGAGAAGGGGGATGGTGCCCTTTTGTGACTGCCTCTTCCTCCCAGAATCCAAGCTGGAAACTGTCCAAACATGCCTCATGGTGGCTCTGCCATTTCTGCACAGGGAGCAAGTCTTAGGCAAATCACTCAGAATACATACTTTAAGAAGGAAGGTCTGTCTGTCCAATTCCTTCCCTTGGATGGGAAAGCAAGCCCCACAAAGTTACTTCTTGCCATCAGTGGAGCTGGCAGGCTGCTGTCCTCCTGGCTGGCTCAGTGCTGGAAGCGTGGGGAGCTGATGTGGGGCTGGTGAAAAGAGTGTGTGGCATAAAGCACTTCTGGAGGTGGTGGAGGGGATGTCAGGATGGAGCAGAACGGTTCATGGGAGCTCAGCATCGAGGTGAAGTGCTTCATTTCCTCCGTCAGCTGCTTGATCTCCCGGCGCAGGGCAGCATTCTGTCTCTCTAAGTCTTCACTCTCCTGAGGAGACAAAACCACAGGGGCTTCCTCAGTATGCGGACCCACAGGGATGAGCTAGGGACATGAGAGTTGTGGTCCTTCGCCTCTCTGCCCCACAGAATTTCCAGAACGATATATTTCTGGTAAATTCATCACAGAGCCACGCCTGGGCAAACCCTCCTCCCCCAGCTGGCCAGGCCGGGTGTGGGTGCGATGCCGGCAGCCCCAGCCACGCTCCCCGGGCCCGGCTTACGAGAAGTGCCTGTGGCTTGCTCCCGCCCAGGCTTTCTCGCTCCCGCTCATGCACACACACATCTCCGGGCACTTCCCGGGCAGCCCAGCCCCCGGGGAGAGCACGTTGAATAACTGCCGTCTTTAACCAGAAAACCACCTGCCACAGGAAACCTGTCATGGCCCTGGAAAGAAGAGACTCACTGCTTCCTGCTAGCCTCAAGGAAAGCAGCGGCCTTTGGGGAGGAAGAGGAGACGTTTGAGTCAGAAGAAAAGAGAAACTAAGGCCTCAGAAGAACTGAATTAATACTGGTATGAATGAGAATAACAACAAAGGGGTTAATAATGATGCTCAGCCTTGTCTCAACAATACTGAGAGCATCAAAGCCTTTGATACCTCTGCTTCTGCTGAAGTGCAGCCAGCTCCAGGCTGAAGCATTGCAGGCATCAACAGACCATGAAGCCAGCAGCCTGGGCAGGAGCAGAGGATTGGAAACTCAGTTGAGAGTGCTAAAGCAAGACCCAGCACTTGGAGGCTCTTGAAAGCTGCACCACCACCTTTGCAAAGCAAACTTTCTGCTTGCCCCTCTGCTGCCATGCTGATTCCAGATGGTGCCCACTCTGTGCACAGGTTGAAATGCACCCAGCAATTACAGCTGCTCCCACAGCAGGAACTCACACAGCAAACAGCATCTCTCAGGGGAGACCATCTGGTTTGGAAATCATGACTGTTGTTGAACTCAGGAACTGATGGGAATCACCCAGGGGCCAGGAGTCCCAGCTTTCCTATGACTCATTCCCCTCAAAACACAAGCTAGAAAACCCTGGGGCAGATGGAGCTGGTGGCTCCTTTCATACCACCATAGCTCAAAAGGAGCCATGCTTTTCTGTGAAAAACCACATCAGAGAAACAAAGTCCCTGATGCAGAAACATCCAAAGGCAAAGGGTGCTCAGGGAATGAACCCAGGAGCAACAGGGGGTCACTGTCCACTGGAACTGAAAAGAACCTAGCAGAAATTTACCATCCATCATCTACTTGCCTCCCTGCATTTTTCATCTGCCTGTTGGGATCTAAAATGGACTTAGCCCCACTGCCCCATCCCAATGGGAAGGCAGGGACTGTGTGCTATCAGTGGTAGCTGAGCAACAGTAATCTCATAAGCAAGTGCTCTAAGAAAAGCAGCCCAATCCTGCTTGGTGCACAGCTAGGCAGGATTTTCCTGAAGGAAGCTCAGAGTCCATACCTACCTCTAGGATTACTGTAGAGAGAGCACTGACCCCAAGGAAAGGGTATTTTCTCACCTCTCTCAGACACAGCTGCCCAGAGCCACTGCTGCAGGCTGATGTAATGCAATCAGCCTAGAACCATGTCAGCTCGAGAAGGCTCATCAGCTACTGAGAAAAGAGTGAAATCTCTCCCTTAAACCTAGCTCCAACCGTGGACTAAGGGCACTATGTAAGGAGGAAGGTTCAGAAATGGATTCTCAATAATTATTTCCAATTATGGGAACATGGAGACTGCTAAATCAAAGGATGTTTTTTCGAACATGAGCTCAGCTACCACTTTTCAAAAGACAGCCAGGCCCAGCACAGGGATAAAGATGGTTTCTACCCCTGCAAGCTGCATGTTCTTCACCCTTTCCATGAGTGGCCCAAAATACATGGGACACATTTATCCATGTGCAAAATGCAGAGCATCCCAGCCCTTATACTTGAGCACTGACCCCATACACCTGCCCAAACACACACAGCCAGAAGTGACCATCCCTCCTGAAAGGCAGATATCTAATCCCTCACACTGAGAAGAGTTGTTAGGGGTGCCCACAGTGGCACAGAAAAGTATCTTTGTATGCTGTTGCACCTCTGCATAAGTGGTGGCATGAATCTCAAACCTGGGGAGAGCTAAGCCAGGTGAGACTATGCTTTCAAAGAGCTCAGTAAGAAGAGGTTGGGAAAGGAAATTACTAATGAAAGACTGAGAGATAAAGATGGATTCAAAACTAGTTGCAAAACTAAACGCTTCAGTGGCAGTCATCCTGGGCTGTGTGCTCTCACTGCAAGCACTGACTCCTACATCCTGCCCTGGCCTCACTTCTCCTGTCCTGACTCCACTGAGCATCTCTGCTCCGAGTCCCAGGGGAAAAGCACAGGTGTCTCCTATGAGTCCTAAGCACCAGGGAGGAGAAAGGGTGGGAGTGCTCACCAAGTGCAGTGTGTCTGCTTTCTGGGTCTGCCTCAGGCGGCTCTTCTGGGCAGCAATGCGATTCTTTTCCCTCCTTTGGACTTTCCTCATGTCATCAGAAGAGTCCTAGGGAAACAAGGCATGGAAATGACTGGGTATTCTCTCCCTTACCCTCCTCCTGCAGGGCAGTAGTTGGGAGAGGGACACAGCAGATAACATCATTGAAGCACAGGACACACCCTCTACAACAGTACAAAGCTGTGGGCCAGGGATGTGATGCCTTTAGTACCCCTGTTGCCAGGAGGGGCACATCTGACATCCTTGGGGATCCCAGCACAGCTGGGAAATGACCACTCTTTCTTGACCAACACACTGGCCTGGGATATAGTTTGATGGACCAGAGAAAGGACCTCCCTCTGGAAAAAAGACAATTTGAATTTTTCTACAGAAAACCATTTCCTTTCCTGTCTCTCTGCAGGGCAATGACACTGCAGACATTCCAGCTCCTTGGCTATACCATTTTCCCAGATATTCAGCCTGTGTTTTCCTCTTTTCACCCCTGTTGGTCCCTCCCTTCTCCATCACCCTTCTGTCTCAGGCTTTATTTGTTGCAGACCCTCACAACACAATATGGCCCCTGCTTTGTTTAACTGGACAGACTCAGAGCTTTTGTTTTTAACACAGATCTTATTTGCTCCACCTCTCTTATCTCTGTCCTTACTCTTTTCTGGAGTCCCCTGTTAGCAATGCCTGCAGTGCTGACTGCAACACTCCCAAGCCCCTTAGGCAGGGGAGGACAGAGGTCTCCAGGCTTCATGCACCAGCCATTCTCTGCTGAGATCTGGTCCTAATGCTGCCTTCTGACAGTTGAAACTGTCACACAGACTTTCATCTTCTATTTTCATATTGCACTGCCCCTCTTGTGGACTCTTTAACATTCACACCACCACTTCTCCACAAGACTACAAAACTCAGCCACAAAAGTTATCTTCCCAGCCCATTTATCTGTCCACATCCTCTCCCCCCTCCCCCAAACCCAAGATATTTTTCTTTGAACTTAACCGTTTTATCCTTGCCTTCAATACCCTGAAAACGTCTCAGATATAGCACCTCCCATATCCTGCATCAAGTGCAGTCCCTATCCTTTAGAGATCCTTGTGCTTTATCCCTGTCTTTACTAGGATGCAAGCCAGGATGAATTCCCATCCTTGTTTGGAAGCCAAAAATCATCTGCTTTGATGAACCCCAATATTTCTGAGCAAAGTCTCAGGCACTTGCTCTTGTTGCCAGCCCTAGAGAAATGGCAAATGACTGATAAAATAAAGGTTAGCCAGAAAAGGCAGTGAGAATACCTCAGACTCGTGTCTGTATCTGCCAGCAAAAGACCTACCATTAAGGTATGCCATGCAACAAAACAAAATCCCTCTGTGAAGCATCACTGACATGAAAAACTGCTGAGGCTGAACAGTAAAGAAAGTAGATCCAAAGTAGCAAGGCTTTTCTGGGTCCCAAGTGCTGTCCAGAGAAGCAGCAAGCAGGCAGGTTGCCCCTGAGCTGCCCTGCTCCACAGCCAGGAGGTGCCTGCTCAGGCTGCTCACCAGAGCACCAAATCACACTAAAACTTCCTGCCTGTCTGGCATGTATCACAGGATCCACCATGCCAGGGGGTCCTGGGCCCCCAGCTGTCCCTGGTGTAGCCCCAGGGAACCAGGTCATCTCTCTCTGCCCATACCCAGCTCAGTGGCTGGAGTTCTGCCAGGACCCCTGGCTGAGCCCTGCATCTCTCTCCCTACAGCCATTCTTAGAAAGCTCTGCCACATTGCACGGTGAAAACACAGACAGTGGCTGCCACCCTACTTCCTGCCCACCCGTGGCCCACCCTGAAGTAGCTGGGCAGAGCTGGGGAAGGGCCCCTGCTTTACCTGCTTGCTGGGAGGGGGAGACTGGCTGAAGCTGCTGGAATCACTGCTGTCAGAGCTGTGGGGCATAGCTGCAGCTTCTGGCTCCCAGGGTCTCTTCAGCTTCCTTTATGCTCTTGGTGTGCTTGCTCTCTGTCTTGCTTCTCTGCCTCTCTGTCCTCCTGTGTCACCTCTGATGTGGCCCTTGGCTTCCTACTCTCCCCAGTCCCAGAAGCTCTCTGTCCTCCTGCCCAGCACTCCGACACTTTCGCTGCCTCTCCTCTCACAGCCTCTGCACCTCCCTTTCGGTCTTTAGGTCTCCTGTGGTTTCACAGAACCTCAGGGATGTAAGCTGAAAGTCACGTGGCCGGAAACTTTAAGGCAAAGAAGTAAAGTTACAGAAGAAGAAATTTTTTTTTTAAACCAATTAAGAAAAAAAAAAAAGAAGAAGAAAAAAAAGCACATCTGGGAAAAACGAACTTCAAAATAGCCTGAAAAACCCCCGAAAAACACCTTCAGGCAGTTGAAAAACAGCACGATGGGTTTTCTCTGAGACAAACAGCAGAGATGGAAAGGAAGAAAAGCCCCAGCTCTGGCTGTGAAACTTGGACCCTCAGAGGAGGGCTGTGCGGAGGAGGTGACACTGGGAGCCCCAGAAATTCCAGGGCTACTGTGTCCCATACTAACCCTACGCAGGCAGGAGGTCAGTCCAGCTCCAGGCAACCTCAGTGCCCCAGCACAGCTGAGGAAATTCCCAAGCAGGCACACATGTCCCCACAAGCCGCCCACCCCCTCCTGCCACCCCCGACAGCACTGACGCGGGTCCCGGGGAGGGGACGGGCACCCTCGGCAGCTGCCACATCAACACTGCTCGTGCAGGTGGCTCATGTGGGCACGATGTAGCACCAGTCCCAGTTAAGAAGAAAGGCTCAGGATCATAGAACATTTGGACTGGGTTGAGTAGGACTAGTATTTTCTGTAAAGCAAAGCTATTTAGCACTTTAAAACATTCATTAGTATGTCACCACTGGCCATAAGGGAATAGCAGCCCTGGCAGACAAAGTGCTGGAAATCTATGGATCAGCCCATGCAGACAGGAGCAAGGAGAAGCTGCTTTGGATCCCCTTCTTTGTCCCCCAGTCTGTGTTCCCTGGGACTACTTCTACCCTTACTATGAGTCTCAGAAGACTAAAGATGTGCAATCAGCTCCCAGGACAGCAGTGCTTCAGGGGTACCCTCAGAGTACTTCGTGCTAGTGGCTCTAGAGGTGACAATGCAGGAGTAGGAAGTGCCAAAGCAGGGACCATTCGCTTTCTGATCCGCTCATGTCACCAGATCCAGCAGGGTGAGCAACGTGCCAACAGGCTCTCCATCCACAGACAGAAGCACACGACTTCAGAGCTGCATGTGCAGCATTAAGTTCTCTTGCATGTGCAATAAGGAGCAGACCTAGAAGCAGGCATGAACCCATGTACAGTAACTCACTCCCATGGAAAACAGCAATTCCCAGTTCCCAACTTACTGTTTTTTGTTGTCTGTGGGTCTTTTGGTTGAGTTTCTCCTGCCTCAGGCAGGAATAGCTGGCAAGTCTCAGCAGCAGGACATAGGTAAGGGCACTTGAGATGCAGTCATCATTTGGGAAAGAGTATTGGAAATAATTTCTATATTGCAGCACAGAAAACACACTTGCAGAGAAGCATGAGCTTGGAAGACAGTGCAGACTTGCATGGGCACTGCCAGCATTTCTTCCCATTCTTGCCACTCATGGAGCTAACAGAGGAGCAAATATGGCCAAAACCAAGAACTGCTGCAGGCTGGGTGGCTCAGGGAAATCTCCTGATTTAGCTCCAATAGCAAAACTACTCCATTTGACCCATTTCCCTTTTTAGAAACATCCTGTGCCACTGGTGTTCTACTCTTAGCCCTTTTATCTGAACATTTCACAGCACTGAGTGTATTTTTCCTCCTGATGTGCTGTATGGATATGCTAGGATCCACCACTTTTTAACACGGCTGCAAGGGTTTGCTTGGCATGACCCACACTGAGGGACCCAATTTCCTGGAAGTGCAGCCCCCCTGTAGCACGCAGGGCTCTTCTGGTGCAGCTGGCTCCAGAAATGGAGTAGCCAAAGGGATCAGTGAGGTGAGAGGTGTTGAGTTCAGGCCTCCCAAGGCACTGGCTAGCAGCACAACCCTTGAAGGATCCATTAGCTCACTGCATCACTACACTTCCTCTGAACTCTGCAACCCTGTGCGGCACCTCCTTTCCAGGAAGCACACTGCTGGATTCCCACTCTCCCTAGGAAACCACACTCCTCTGCTGGTGAGCAGCTCTCAGAGACTGCCTGGCCTGTCCTGCTCTGCAGGCTGCTGGATGGAGGGAGCTCCTTCCTCAGAGAAAAATATCCTTGTTCCATTATTTGACAGATTAGCTGAACTCATTCCTTTTGTACCCAGCAGGGCCAGCGTCTGGGAGGCAGTTGGGAAGGTGGTGGGGCTGTTGGCAGAAGGTAGAGAGGGAAGCTGAGTGTCCTGGCAGGAGCTGGACAGTCAGTGCAAAACTGTCCAGAATGTGGCTATGGCAAAGGCTGTGCTTTGAGGAGGAGGAAGGTTTTGAGTGCAACCTGATTTGCCCAGAGCTGGGCTTTTATGAACAGCTGATGAAGACATCTCAGGAGAGAGCAACAGCATGGGAGAGGGTCTGACGCTTGGTCTTTCTGAGCAGCAATAAGAGAGCATCCCTTTCCTTGCCTTGTCCAAACACACTCTTTTCTCTTGAACTGGCTATGATGTCAATGAATTCCTGCCACTTATGAACATCTGTAAGAGAGACAAGTGTCTCCTGGTGGGAAGATGGGCAGAACCTTCACAATTCTTCTCTGGGCTGGTCTGGACCCATGTTTTCTCCTCATAGGCAGAGAGAGCCCCCTGCCATTTCTCTGGTCAGAGATGTGATTCCCCCAACCCAGAGCAGCAGAAACCACCAGTATGGCTTCACCAGCATCTGCTCACAGCTTTGTGGGAACTGACCTGGGCACCTGCTGCAGGCACAGCATGGGGCGCTGATTTCCTGCCCAGGCTCCCCCCCTCTATGAGGGAGAGCTTCAGGAGTCAGTCTCCTAATCTCTGTACATGACTTAGGTGTCTAAATTTACACTGTCAATAACATTCCCTGACTTCCTCTCTGGAATCATTTAGTTTTCTTTTATCTTAATCACAGGAGCTGTGAAATCACTGTCAGTGGCATTGGGAAAACTCACCAGTGTTAGGCTACTGCCATACCAGCAGCTTGATGGAGAAAGGATGGTTCCAGAGGTTTTTAGGCGAAGGACAGGACCAACCTTGTACTTGTCCCTTGTAAATTACAGCAGGCAATGCTGAAGGAAGTCTTGTTCTCCCAGGACAGAGTGGCTGCAGGGACTTGGGGCCTGGGCTCAGCGTGATCTGCAGAGAAATGGTTTGATAGCAGCAAGATGCACGTCAGCAAGAACAAATGCAAATGTAAAGTGAAGCGAGCTGTAGGTAGAAGATCTGGGGAATAACCCATGGGGCAGCAGAATAGGAGGCAAAAATCCAGGGGTTGCAGAGCACTGAAAACTGAAGTTTTGCTAGCAGCAAATGGGTCAGGTATTGACTTGGGGTTCTGGGCAGGGAGGAGGAGATGATTGCCTTGTGCTGCCTGTGCAGGACACTTTCAGAGTCCCAGGCCAAGGAGTGGAGTAGTCTGGAAGAAAATACAAAGGATAAACGCACAAAAATATTGCCCTAAGAGAAGGAGTGAAGAAATTGTGCCCATTTAGCCTAGAAAAGAGAAGTCTTGGGGGTGGGAAGTGGGTGGTGAGGAAGGAACAGTCTTTCATATGTTGTAATGGAAAGGGTGGCCAGCTGGTTTCTGTGCAGCCAAAGCAGGGTAAGAACCAACAGGCTCCAACTGCAGCAGGAAAGGTGGAGGTCTGATATTCGAAGCAAGATGAGGTTAGGAAGACCTTGGGATGGGCAATTCAGGAAAGTTATTCAAGTCCCTTTATATGAAGTGGCTGGGAAGAAACCTCTCTCAAAAGAAATCCAAGTTGAATCCTGCCTCTGTGGGATGGATTATGTTATGAATTATGTTCCCAGGGTTTTAAAGGGGGGGGGGGGTGTAGAAAAACAGTGTGCTGCTAGGATGGGTTCTTCAGAACCAAGAGATCACATGGGGTATTTTTCAATGAGCTTTGCTTCAAAGCCTCTCTCCCTATGTCCCACCTATGCAACCAGCTTCCTCAGCACAGGTGAGTGCTCGAGTTTCCTTATAAACCTGCTGCTCCAGAGCTCTTGCCTGCAGCAGGCTTATGACAGCAACATTCAAAACAGCATCTCAGCCTCACTCATCTCGTTTGCAAGGCCATTCAGTGCAGAGCGCTATTTAAAAATCCAACCTAGAGCAGTTACCAACTTCAGCCTCCTGTAAACCACCGAGGTTGTTTCTGCTTCAAATGTAGCATTTTATGCAAATAATTTCTTACAATATTTGGACAATTGCACTGACTTGTTTATAATTCCTCATGAGTTTGAAGACTTTTGCAAAAGTCAGTGCTGAGAATGGCTGTGTTGAACAAAAGTCCCTGCTCTCTACCAGGTGCTTCTGCCATGTCCAGCTCTGCCAGCACCTATTGTCCTGTCTGCAACGTGTGCAGCTTCCCCAGTCTCTGTCACCAGGGCTATTTCATCTTGACTGAGCTGAGTGTGAGAGTGAGGTTGTGCCAGGAGAGCTGAAGCATAGTCCCACCAGATTCATCCCACTTGGCACAGCAAACACCAACACTTTCAGTCCTTACTGGGTGCAACCAGCCAAAGTACAGGAAAACAGGTACTTTACACCCAGAATGTCAGATAAATGACAAGGGCTGTAAGTCAAGCACTTAAAAGTATGGAAATCCCAGAATTAAATCCCTAAAGCACACAGCATTTATGCCCTCATGCTGTGTAACATGCTGTGCTCTGTAGCTGTATGATCCACTAGGGTTTATTCCCTGGGATGGCCATGTTACCTTCATCTTGTCCTGCAGTCAGCATGCTCCAACATCCTGCTTTTCCATTTCTTCACAGACTCTTTCTAATGCTCGGCACTTCAGCACTGAGTGACTGCTTCAGGGTTATTAATGAAGCTGTTTTCTCAGGAACCTTTTCAGGTCCAGAGGTGAGGATGAAGAAATGGAGTTATACCTATTTAACAGGCGCAAAATAAGAGACAAAGGAGATTTAAGTCATAAGTACTCATTCATTTTGGATACACATTTTGAACCAACTAGGATCTAAATTTTTGATGGTTTTGGCACTCTACAGCACTTAGTTTAGTCAAACCCCAGATCCTGATGTCTGTGACTGCATCTGCAAATCTTTAGCACTTCTGTAAAGCAGCTTGGGAAATGAGGAAGACGTGGCTGCTCCTGTGAAAGCTCTTGCTCATGTGGCTCACCAACTCACAGAATAACTTCAAGGCAGGGTAGACACAGACCAAGCTCTCCAGGGAGGCATCAGCTGTCTACCCAGGAGAACCACCTTTCTTTCTGCAGTCCCTTGCTTCACCAACTTGATAGGAGTTTCCCAGCCCTGCTAAGAAAGGAAGCAGCCTAGCTGTCCAGCTTATTGCTCCCTCCAGCTAAGATCCAGCCTGGGTGCTGAAGAGGTGGCAATCCAGGGCAAAATGCAGGAAGTGATCATATGCACAAGACAGCTGAAGCTAGGCTGCCTAGGCAAACCCATTTCTGGCAATTTCTAGGTCTTTGGTATTTGGCTTTGTCACTTTTATGTGGGGTTTTTTGAATGTCATTACTAATGCTTTTATTTTTTTGTCCATATTTTAAAAGAAGGAAACTGTAGAAAGAAAATGCTGAATGTGCTAGCTTTCCAGACATGGACACCAAGCTCCAGGTAGATGGGTCCATCTGACCCCACTGGAGAGGAAGAGCAAGTTTGACTAGAGCTGAGGGATTGACAGGAGGTTGGCAGGGTCAGACCTCCTGCACATCGGTGAGTTTCAGTCTCAAGACACCAATCATTAGAGTTCACCCCAGGCTATTTTGAAGGGATGAACCACATTCTCCTTCTCCTGTCCTGTACAGATCAACTGGTTGTGTATTTAGTTGAGCAACCTCTAATCTGTTCCTGGCAAGGACTTAGCAGCTCATAAGCAAGTACTCAGATGTACACTTACAAGAGTCTCCAGGCCAGCAGATCTCAAACCCTGGTAGAGTACATCCATTCAAGGCCAAACTTCCTCTCACTGCTGTCTTCACAGGCCTTGCCTACCTTCTGGGATCAGCCAGAAATGAACCAGATCACCCAGCTGCGCCTGGGACACTGAAAAGGTTCAGCTACCAGACACTCCCCAGTCAGCCAGGGTTTCTGTGCTTCCGCTGCCCGGGCTGAGCCCTCCAGGTGAGCTATCCATGGACGTGCTGTGTGCAGGGTACAGATGGTGTCTGACGGTTTGACTCATCTCGCTGGCAGTCTCGTTCAGTGATGATGGGGAAGGCCCGAAGAGGAAGGGCAGTGACCCGTTTAACCAGAAGGGCTGATCCACCCAGGGGTAGACTTACTGGTGATGGCAAGGGGCTGTGGCCCCAGCTTCCTTTGTGCTTCCCAGTGTGTGCATTTCCAGGCGATGCACGAGAAGGAGAGGCACACGTGGCTATTCAGCCACAGGACTCAACCTTGGGACTCTGCTGCTGCTGCTGCTGCAGTGAATCCAACTGCAGCAACCAAGCAGCAAATATTGTGCTCCCAGGGGATGAACAATGCCTGATGGAGGATTTGATGTTCACAGGGCTCTGGTTGAAGCCATGATCCATGGCATGGGGTGGATGGTGTTTCTTAAATTAATATACGACTCGAGTGTATTACATTGCTGCTTCATGACTCCATTCTGAGGAAAATGTCCTTCAACACCACCCATCACCACAAAACATATTCAAGACTCCCAAGGATTGAGTACAGCTTATTTAGGGCATGTTCTTGCAGATAGACTCTGAGACTCCCACCTCAGCAGGAGATGGCTGTCAACAACACTCATGCTAGCACTGTACGTTCACCCCACTGGGATCTGCTTCACTTTTGGATTACGGGGGTGTGTACACCAGTTTTCCCTTTTCTCCACCCCATTTGGTAGGAACAAGAGCTTCCCAAATCCGTCAGCTCACGCAGCATGACTGGAGGAGGTGTGCAGCACAAGCAGCTGTGCTGATGGGCTCACATGCAGCGAGCCTGTGCCCAGGCACGCGTGGTGCTTGTACAGGCAGTGCTGGAGCCCAGCACATTGTTGGAGGCAGTGTGGGGCAGAGTGGCTGTGCAGGAGGGGACAGGGGAGCTGTGCAGAAAGCACACTTGGTGCCTGTGCAAGTAGCACTGAATGGCAGAACCACGCTGGCAGAGTTACCAAAATACACAAATGGGTATAAGCTCCATCAGCCTGGACAGAGCACTGGTACATGCACTTCACACCCTGGCACACACAGCTCTTGCCTACTGCCAGCTCTCTGGGAGACAACCCACAGTCTCAGAGCAGGCTGCTGAGGGAGGCAGTGGCAGGGCTGAGCCCCTGACCCAAACCTGGTCCATCCCCCAGAGCCCCCAGCCAGGGCTCTTCAATGCCTGTTTGAGAGAAACACAAGGAAGGAGGCCCACGGTCAAACATCAAGGGAGGACTTGCTTAGTGCTGGCTATTTCAGAGGGCTTGTAAAGTCCCACAGGTTTCCTCTGGGGGCTCGGAGCAGCAGATGGAGGGAGGGAGGGAGGGAGGGAGGAGGGAGGGAGGGAGGGAAAGGAGCAGTTTCAGATGATCACCAATCCTGTGCTTTCCACTCTTGCATTTTGGTACCCTGGCAAGAGAGGTGTTCTGTAATCAGCCTCCAGGGACATGGCTACTTTTCCTACAGCTTTGTATGTGGCTGCCAACCCCAGTGCCCAGACACAGGTGACCTGCAGCCTCCCATGGCACCTCATCCCTCATGGTGCTTTGGAGGTGGGACAAGGGAGATGTGCTACACCTTAAGCCATGCCAGCAGTGATGGTGCAAGGCCCTGATTTGAAGACTTGGTCCTCCTGGTGTGACAAATAACGCCAAAATTGGTTTCAAAGAAGGGAGAGGAAAACCGAAACTCCTTGCCACCATTCTTTACCTGAACCCCAAAGTAGATGTCCAAGAATCATGCTATCTTTTATCTTATTTAAGCTGAAGTTTTTTACTTCAGTTTTGGGTATCCTTGTTTTTCATCTCAATACCTGATCCTTTGTAAGCCATCTGAAACTGTTGGCCAGCAGGGCATCTTGTCCACCTGCACAAACCAGTTTGCTGGCTCTGTGAGAAGTGTGTCAGTTTACCAGTGTGAAATGAGTTGTCTTTCCATTTCTTTGAACATCTTGTGAGGGGGTGAGCAGAGGAACAGACTTATCTCTAAGCCAGGAATTGCTCTGCACATCTCTATCACGCGGCATTTCACTAGTTTCCACTCTAAACTACTGGGACTTTTAGTCCCTGCATAGGGAAATTTTCCTGCAGCCCTCATTTAGGTCAGCACCCATCTTTGGATGTCTACTGACTTCATAGAAAGGAAGACAGAAGCACACAGAGTAGCCCAGGGTAGCTTCCCCCCATCTACCATGGCATTACAGTTATAAAGGATGGATGTACTCTTCTTCATCCTATTCCTCATGCAGCCTTCCTCCTTTCCCCACTGCTGCTCAGTGAGAGGGACCCACCAGGTAGCTCTATCTTGAATTTGGAGCGCAGCCTTGAACCCTTTGACACTCACATCCAAACCACCCAGGTACCAGCTGGCACTTAGGCACACTCCAGAGCATGGCTGGGAGAAATGCAGAGCTGGTGCTACCCCATCATGCAAACTCAGCTGCCAGGCAGTGTGGGACCTTGCAGCCACAGCAGATGGTTGCTGTCAGATGAAGAAATGTGCTGCTCCAAAGCCCTGCCTGAATGAGTCTCCATGTCACACAGGCTACACTGGCTGCTTGCATTGCTCTTAAAACGTGTGCACGTGATCCAGTAGCCTGCAGGTTTTCAACAGACAGTGGAACAGGTGCCTACATCCACTTTGCAGACATGGAGAACACCCTGCATCTGCAGCTGAGGGGTTTGTTTGGACCAGTGAGTATGGCTTTGCCAGCCTGTTACACTGCCTGCATGGGGTGCCATCATGCTGCCCACTCATACAGCAGTGCCAGCATGCACCAGCACCTGACTACCTTAGCCACTCATCCATTACCTGCTGTCTGGAGCTAGAGAGTGAAACAGGTCACTGCCTCTGAGGAAGGTCTGCTCAGAAGAAAAGGGATGCCTCACTTGGCAAACACCTGCAAAATGCAGCAGTGCCTCTGCTTGGCACCCACGGAGTTTGCCTCTGTCACAGAGGTCAGTAGCCCACGTACTGAGAGGCACTTGCCAATACCCACACATTAGCTCTAGGGCAAACCCCTTCTTGCTGCTTGTCTAGTCACAGAGTGCCCAGCACCACCTTGCATAGATGAGCTGTCAGTAGCCATTTTATCCTCAGCCAGAAACTACATGCTAGCCTGCTGGTGTCTCCATTGGATTTGGGAGCCCACAGCCCTGCAGCACAGCCTTGCTGCCCAGTTCTTTCTGACAACCCCATGACATTTCAGCACAAGCAGGTATCCAGCAAATCCAACCGGCCCAGATGATGCTGCTGGAATTGGGGCCATGGCAAAGCAGAGGCAGGAACTGCAGTGTCAGAAGTCAGGACTTCCCCTGACAGTCACAGATGACAACTCAGCAAGTTCATTCTGCAGAAACTAGATAACATCAGCACAAGGTGGTAGTTACTGGCAAACGATCCTGTTCCTGAAGCTTCATCTGAGACGTGGCAGGCTGCTGTGAAACCCTTTTGTCAAGCAGACCCAAACTCTGCTTCTGCTGAAACACATGTGGGCTTCTGGAAGTAGCTTCATGCTGGTATTTCCTAGGGCACAAAGCTGGGGGCCAGGGCAGGAAAAGTCCATCACCTTGCTAACACAGGGCCTTTTTGTCTAGCAGAGTCCCTTGAACTACACAGGGATGCAGAGCTGTCAGTCTCACCCACAGTGACCCACCTCCTGCCTTGAGCAGCAAAAGCTTTTCCTTCTCCTCAGGGCCCAACCTTTCTCCAATCCCCATGGCACCCCACTTACTTACACTCTGCACAAGCACAGCAGGACACAGGACTGGAGAGGGGAAAGTCCGTCCTTCCTTCTTGGAAGTGACTGAAGGTCAACAAACTCCTTGGCAGATGTTCTCAATCAGCATTAAAGCCACCCTAGTACAACTGGGCTCACTCCCTGCCCCCTGGGTAGGCTTTGCTCACAAACAAATTTTCAGCCCAGGCAGTCATACCACTGCCTGCTCTACCAAATATGTCCCTGGGCTGAAGTCTACTTGAGTTGGTTACTCCACTTAAACCAAACCAAAGAAAACACACTCTAACTCCACAGCAAGGCATCTGGAGCAGGGCTTTTCACCACCAAATTAGCCCATCACTTTAGCTTATTGGGAATAACTTCTTGCTGACCCTGACAGATAAAACCAAAGGCTCAGCATCATTAAGCTCTCTCATCCCACAAGCACACACTGCATCTTCAGCCTAAACTCAGCCCTAGGTGATGCATGGGCTGCAAAGCCTGGTTCTGGCCTTTGTGAACTGCTCTGTGTCTCCCCATCAGCCTCAGCACCAACCCCTTCACCACCTTCTCCCCAAGTGGTGAGGAGCTGAAATAGCTGTGCTGGGCAGGAGACCCAGCTGCATGCAGTCAGAGACACTGAGGCTGCCACAGGTGCTGAGGCTTGGGGAAGCATCACAGGCACTGGCTGTGCCTGGAATTACAACTCTGTTGCAGTGGAGGAGTCAGCCTGAGCTGACAGGTGCTCCCAAAGATTCAGATGCAGAGAAAAGGAAAACTCCAGCCATTATGTCATGGGTGCCAGCCCTTCCTGGTGTCCCTGATCAGCAAGACCTTCTGGCTACAGGGAAGGATCTTTTCCTCATATGGAAAGGGTTGGTGACAGCAAGCTCCCTGCCCGTGGGGCTGGCTACACCTCTGACAGCAGCTGCCCTGCCTGCCTCCATCACCCACCTGGGAGATGACCCTGGCCACCCCACCAGCTGCATGGCTTGGGAAGACTCATGCCCCTAACCAGGGACAAGTGACCCACCCAGCTCTGCCCACAGAGCAGTTTCCTGAGCCAGCAGGAGCATGATGCCTCCATGTGAGCACGGGATGCACATGGACCCATTTCCTTCACTTGTGCCCACCTCCCACCCTCTTGCCCTCCCCCACTTCAACTGCCATCAACCAGTGATCACAAATAAGCAAAAAGTGTGCAAAGTCCTGGGGAGCCAGGTGATGCTTCCAGGCTCAGGGAAGCAGCAGTTGGTTTTTCTCATTTCTCTGTGAGCATCCTGGCAGCACAGTTCTCCCCAGCTCCAGTCCTGCACCCAGCCATGGGCCGTGCTGGTACCAGGAGCGTTCAGCAGAGTGTGGCACCCATGGTAATCAAAGCAGTTTCCATGACTCTTGGTAAATATCAAGGCTGGGGATTTCTGGGGCTTGTTTTCCAGCAAGTTGAGTAGAAGAACCAATAAGGACAAAGACAAATGAATACCTGTTGCCCTTGGCTCAAAATGAAACAAGACAGACAGGTCACTGGCAAAGGTTAGTTAATACCACTTACCACAGAGCTAGGGAGTTGCCCTCAGCCACTGACAAGAAGGGCAGAGAAGGCATTTTTCATAGACAATGTGAGAACAATACTATGAAAATGCAAAGTAATGACCCCCAACCATCCTCTGCTGCAAGCCAAGGGAGGGAGGGGCTGGATGCCTCGTCCCCAGCACTGCACACATATCTTGCCTACAAGGGGATAGGGGCAGTGGGTCAGGAGAGGATGAGGAGGAAAGGAAGAGGGGCATAATGAAGCTTTGGGAGCATGATGGCCTGCTCAACCTCTTTGGGGTGAGCTGATTGCAGGAGAGAGGGGAGAGGAACTGGCAAGACACTTCTGGGGAAACAGAATTCTCACTGCCCATGGGTCCTGACACCTGTCAGGGGTCCAGCAAGAAGAAGATAGTCAGGCATGCAGTGTAGAGCACTCACACCAAACTACTGTAGCTGGACTCCCAGCCAGTTTATCCCCCACTGGCTCAGGCCTGGTAATTTTGGGCAAAGTGGTACCTACCTTTCCTTAGGAGTGAAGAGGAAAGGGTGGCTTTGCAGAGGGAATGGGGGTAATATGTGAAGGGCACCAGAGAGCTGTTACAAGCATCTAAACAATGGAAAAGTAATGCAGCTGACCTACCTGGGATTCAGGAAAAATATGGTATCACACCACTCTGGGGAGAGCTCTGGCCTGAACTACTAGCGAGTGTGAGAAGGAGCACAAGGGCCATGACCTGAATGGGGATCTCATAAAATAGAAGATGGGCATGTCCTGGAGGAGGCTTGCTGGCACCCTGGAAATTCCTGCAGGTGGTCCTGGTTGTTAAGCTATCTCAGGTATCTCAGAAGCAGAGAGTCCTGCAGGTGAAATAGCCAGGAAGCACCAATGTTGCCAGGTGGGCTCACATGTTTAACAAGAACCATCTGATGGAACCGTGGGATGGCACCATGAACCACAGAATGACAGAAAGGTTTGAATTGAATGGGATCTTTAAAGGTCATCTAGTTCCAACCCCCTACCATGTGCAGGGACTCCTTCCACTAGACCAGGTTGCTCAGAGCCCTGTCCAATAAGAGTTCCAGTGATGGGGCATTCATCACTTCCCTGGACAACCTGTTCCAGTGCCTCACTCCCCTCATTTAAAAATGTTCTTATATACAATCCAAATCCTCTTTCAGTTTAAAACTTGCTCCTTGTCCTATCACCACAAGCCCTGGTAAAATGTCCCTCTCCAGCTTGCCCAGAGACCTTTAGGTACTGGAAAGGTGCTCTGAGGTCCCCCCTCCTCCCGGCTGAGCAGCCCCAGCTCTCGCTGCCTTTTCTCACAGCAGAGGTGCTCCCTCCCTCTGCCCGTTGCTGCGGACAGATGATGCTGCAGGGCCGTGACCGGGCGGGAGCGGAGCCGGCACCGTCCGGCCGCACAGCCCAGCCCAGCCCAGCCCAGGCCCGGCCCGGCCCGGCCCCGGCGCTCCCGCGGCCGCGCGGCGCCTCCTGCCGGCAGGGAGAGGGAGCGGCCGCCCCTGCCCGGTGCCCGGTGCCCGCGCAATGCCGCATCCGTCTGCAGACGCCTCGTGTGCGGTTTGGGTGGGCACGGGAGAGCCTCGGGCTGCAGCAGCCAGCGAGCGAGACGAGAGCTGTGTGCCAGCAGCCACGGCCGTCCTCAGAGCTCTCTGCGTTTCAGAGCCAACTGCGGCTCTACAGCCGGCTCCAGCCACCGACGGGAGGGATCCGTGTGCGCCCAGCAGAACTAGGGATGCAGCCCGACGGCTGGCTGGACCGAGGACGTGGGGCTGGCAACAGCCCCACAACTCCCAGGCTACCGGCTGCAGCAGCACCGGCACCAAGCCCTGTCCCAGAAGTACGAGATCCCTTCAGCTCTGCTCCAGTAGTGGTCCACGCTGCACCTGAGACAGGGTGGGGTGGTGTGGGATGGCCAGGAGGGGGCTTCCCGGCCTTTGAAAAGTGTCAGTTGACTTTTCCAAGCAAATCCACACGAGCAGTCCGTGCATGAAGCAGATCCAAGTGCAAGGACACTGCCACAGGTAGAACCATTGCATTCTAGGTTGGGAGCGTGTTTGGGCACATGGCAACACAGGCTGTGCCTGGCATGTGCCCTCCTGCCCAGGAGATGCCACTGCAATGCACAAGCCTGTCCAGGGGACCATCTGTCCCATAGCAAAATTTTTAATTCTGAGAAGGTGGGAGCTGGGTTTTGAGAGGACAGATGCTACCAAAGAAAAGACCATCAAATAGCCTGTCTCCTACAGGAACCAGGAGGGGTTTGCAGTATACAGAGATGGAACTTTGCACTGCAGAGAGATGGAACCTTTTCTGTTCAATAGTCACAGGCTGTGGCATAAAGGGGAAGAGGCCCAAACCCTCTGCTTTAACTTTATTGTTTTACAGCCCAAACAAGTTACCTGAAAAATAAATGCCCTAAACTTTGAGTGTCAAATGCCTTAGTACTGACTGAAATGAGGCAGAAGGTTGTTTGGGTGACAGAATCAGGGAGTAGACTGGGTTAAAGATAATCGCATTCCAACCCTGGGCCTTGCTAGGATTCAGTTCCTGCCCAAGCCTTGGCTGGAATAGCTGAGCATTAAACTGATGTAGATACATCACTCTTCTGCTGCTACCTTTGCTAGCTGCCTCTAGCATGCTGGGTTTCAAAGGGCACCTTTTATTTCTCTTCGAAGCCAGCTGTTTCCATAGAAGAAATTTTTACTGCAATGTGGCTATTCATCAGAGAAAGGCCATCACCTGCACCCACAGCACTGCCAGTGGAGTGGAGATGAGCACACAGGCTATCCAGGTGAGCAAAAAGTACAAGATGCCTGTGGACAAGATGCCTGGATCATCTGGTATCCCCAAGAGCTCCCACTGACTACCAAAGAGGGAATTTATTACCATGTACACTTTGCAGAGTGAAATAAGGAGAAAAGACAAGGAGGCCCATCTTTTCAGCAGAGCTTAATGAAAGGCAGAGGTATCATGTTTTTCAAAGAATGAAGATTGGCTCCTGACAGCAGCTGAGGAATGGGTCAGATCTTTGCCATGAACTCCACAGGCTGGGCAGAAGGAAGCACAAAGGCACATAAAGGGATCACCAGCACAAGGACATTGTGACAGGTCCCCTGTCTCTTTCTCATCCCTGAAATAAGTTCAAACTGCTGTATTTGGGACCGAAACACAAAGGACCAGTTAAGGATGACATGGTCTCCCTCCACCTTTCCAAGTGGCAAGCCATGCCTACCTAATCTCTTTGGTGCAGCAATGAGCTACTTCTTGCTTGACAATAGTCAGAGCTGCCTCCAAGGCTGCCAGCATTCCAGGGTGAATTCTCCTGGCCCACAGCTGCTAACACAATCATCAAACCAGCTCTGGCATCTGCTCCACTGTGCCACTCAGCCAGGAACCCACTGCTGCGGCAGTGCTGACCCAAACAGAGCTACAGGAGGACAGCATACGCAAAGGTAACATTTACTGAGAGATACAGAACTGAGTATTATGAAGGACATACATGGATGGAGAGGGCAGCAACACCACTGCAGAGGGCAGCTTGCACCCCCTTCCCAGCATGCCAGGAAAGGAGCTGGATGCTACCGGACAAGTAACACAATGGAGATAACTGTGGCATATGTGTTTGTAACAAACAGACCATTATAACATACATTTCTATGGGATCACATCTAGTGATTATATAAATCCATATAGAGATCACTGTATAAAAACTTTGTAAAAAATACTTTAAAAAAGTGTAAAAATGTGCATTCAAAAGCACGGCCGACACGGACAGCTGGGCTGTAAACATTATACTGAGTGTGCTTGTGGGGGGCGCCTGCGCCACCGAGCCCCGACAGGCCTGCCCACCAGATGGGGCTGCATCAAGTGTTTGTGGTTCTTGGGTTTAGGTTTCCCTCTGGAGCATGCCAGGAGCAGCAGCAGCCTCTGGGCAGGGTGCTGGTGGGCACTGCCCAGCTGCCACTCCTCAGCCTGCAGCCCCTGCTACCCATGGGCTGCCTGCTCCTTGCAGGACACGCTGTGGCTTTGTGGGTCCCAGGGCTGA
The DNA here is from genome assembly GCF_012460135.2 of Molothrus ater. Classification (NCBI taxonomy): domain Eukaryota; kingdom Metazoa; phylum Chordata; class Aves; order Passeriformes; family Icteridae; genus Molothrus; species Molothrus ater. Next base: position 39,873,849 of record NC_050483.2, on the reverse strand, counting down.
GAGCAGGCTGAAGGGTTGTGATGATGTATCACAGGGAGGCTGCCCGCACTGGTACCACCAGCCCTGCTCCCAGGTTCAGCCTCAGAGTACATGGTTGGCAGGTTCCTGATCTTCTCTGTTCCCATGTTTGGTCCATAGTTCCCAAGGAAGCCCACTGGGTCCTGGCTGCACCAGGCCTGGGGCATACAGTACATACATTAGAGACCCTGGAAGACCCTGTGCCACTGTCTCCTCCTCGTGGCCCCGTGCCACCTTCACTTCTTCTCTAGCTGCTCCAGCAGTGGGTTGGCTTCGCTCTCAGGCGTCTTGATGCTGTCTGTCCGCACGATGCAGGTGGGACGGTGCCGGTTCAGCATCAGGATGAGCTGCTGCCTCTCCTGTTTCAGCTCTTCTATCTGGGCCTTCAGCTCAGCATTCATGAGCTCTAGACGCTCAGACTCCTAGCAGGACAGGAACACAACCGCATGTGACTTTATCTAGCAGGACAAGACACAAGAAACAATTTGGCCAACATGCCACCTCTGCTCGGTGCTGTCCCTCAGCCCCTGCAGCAGGGGAGCAGGCTGAAGACCTGCCAAGGCACCACATCCCTCCAGGCAGTTCATCCCCAGCCCTGCTGCCTCGTGCTTGGCACTTTGTGCCATCACACAGCCACCACCTGGGGCAGGCCTCTGTCGCACCCCAGCAAAACCTGTGTCCGGCTGCTTTCCGTGCTCTGGTAAGGTATTTGGGGACAAACCCATGCTTAAGTTTTTACCCAGCCCATCTGTATGCATCTGCCCTTGTGAAATGACTCCTTCCAAGTTGTGTCATCCACCCATGTCTCACCACTGTTTGCAGAAAAACAGCAAGGTGCTGTGACAGATTTTCTGCCCTGGGGTTAGAGATGGAGTGGGCATCTGGCCTTTGAGTGGGAAAATCTTTAGGACTTCAGGTCAAGGGGCCAGCACACTGCCAGCCCCTGTCCTGTGCCACACTCATATGGGTGTTCCTGCTCCAGCACCGAGGCAGAGCCATTATTATTCCTCTCTCACCACAAGCCTGGAGTCAACCTCCAGCCCTCTCCAGCCCTGGTACCATGGGTAAGCTCTGCCTGGGCATGTACATGGCCACCACCTTCACAACCTCACCAAAAGCAGGAGCTGTATTTTCCCAGATAAAGGCACTGGAGCAAGGGGTGGCAGAGGGGAAGCTCAGGAGGCAATGCTTCCTGTAGCTGGAGCACTGTTCTAGGGATGTCCCTGCTGTGCCCTGGGACAGATTGGGACACCCACCCGCTGCAGGAACTCTGTCCTCTCCTTCTTCTTGTTACGACATCGTGCTGCCGCTACTTTGTTTTTCTCCCGGCGCCTTTTCCTCCTCTCTTCTTCCTCATCCAGCTATAACAAGACAGAGAAACCCAGATCAGAGCCAGCAGATGTGGGATGGGGCAGGAGGTAGGGGTGAGCATGTGGCAGCCCCACCCAGGGCAATGTGGCAGCCAGCTGGTCACAGGCTACCAGCAGCATGACTTAATCCTCATGGAACCAGGTATGCTGCTGCTACAGCCTTTACCTCCATGTGCAAACACAGAGAGGGAGACCTGTACCCACAGCTGAGGAGATGGCTTCACAGGGCTGCTCCCTCCCTGAGAAAGGGAAGAGACAGAATAGAGCTCCCTCCTTGTTTCTACAAGGGTGGTTTGTCACACAGACATCTACAGGCTCAGCTCTGTTAGCACAGACATTGAAAGCATCACACACAGAGCCAAGGACAAGAGGCAGAAAAACCCAGAAGATATCCCAGCTGAGCCTGCCCCATTCCAGTATTTGGGACTGTCTGCTGCAGCTTCAGCACTGTCTGAGTCACAGGGCCACCACAGTAAGGTGGGGACAGGTCCTGCATGCCCTGTGAGGGGGCAGGACACAGCAGTACCTGCACTGTTTGCCATGACTCAGTTCTCTGTGCTCTTTGACTCAAACCACACAGGCCAAGCCAATAGGCCCTATGAGTCAGAAAACCATAATCAAAGTATTTACTGATATATGCTGCAAGGCCTGTGTAAATGGCCTATGGCATGCCTACATCCAGGAACCCAAACTAGCTCCTTCAAGAAAAATCTGAGTGCTGGAAAGCCCTGCAAAGTCAGGTTATACTTTGCAGCATGGATAGAGAAGAAAAGGTCCCCAGTGCCTTCATCCACATTTGGCCTGGGTGTCTGAAATTTGAGCTGTCAGACTGAACTGTCTCATTCCTATCGACTGTTACCACAAGATCACCCCCCATGCAGACACACCAGCAGTGCCTGATGCCAATGAAGGCTGCAGGGGCCATCATCCACAGTAGACTGTGCACACTGCTAACAGTCACCAACTCCAAAACCCACTAATCAAAACATCCCAGTGTGATGCACAAGGACTGGAAGAAATGTGGACTCAGCAGAGGCAGGGTGAAGGGGTGGCTTAAGCAAGCTGCATGTACTGTACACAGCATGCTGTAGAAGGCAATGTCTGAGCTTTACAGCACTAACAGTTTTGCATCTTTTCTACCTTGCTTTGCAAGCATTATACCACAGTTGCTATTTCAGCTGCAGTGAAAATATTAAGCAAAGCCAGCACAAGCTATGCACAGACTTCCATAATGCCAGGCTGCCACGTAGTGTCATGGGGCACCAATGTACCACACCTGTGAGAACTACAATGGGAACTGCACTGATAGCCCCAAGTCCAGTCAGAAATGGACAGCTCACACTGCACCCACATAAATTAGATGTGACAGGTTAGCAGGAGTAATCTGGAAGGCACTAACTCTACATTTGACTTCCAGGTCTTATAAAAGTTCCTGACAGAAATTAAGAGGAGGTGGACATCAGGGTAGATGCAATTCCCCTCTGCACATTTACCAACTACTCATCTACCCCTAAGACAGCTTCCCGGTCTGTTAGTTCCAGGATTACTAGGAGGGTGCATAGAAGTCATTTGTGCTCACAGTTCCAAAGCTCAAAAACCACCCCCAAACTTGGCTTCAAAAGTACATCTTGGGGCCTAACAGCAACTGGAAGAGTAACCAGCAACTGCACCAGCCCTGGAAACTGCCTGACATTTCCACGCTCTGTTGGTCCATTCAACAAGAATTACAGAATAAATGACCCTCCACCCCACAGAGGGCCCAGCAAAGGGCTGTGTCCTTTAGATGGAATACAGATGCCCAAGGAAGGTGGCTCAACACAGACAGAAGAAGCTTGAACCCTTGGTTCTGTATTTTGAGCACAGCTCCTGTAGCTTCATAGAAAATAGAAAGGTTTGAACAAGATCTTAAAGATCACTTAGTGTCAACCCCCCTACCATAGGCAGGGACCTCTTCCAGTACAGCAGTTGCTAAAAGCCCTGTCCAGCCTAGTCTTGAACACTTCCAGGTATGAGGAATCCACAAATTCTCAATGCTGAGAAGTTCTCTTTTCAAGACAGCAGGTTTTTTTTCCCCATCTGCTTCTGCTTGATTTCAATTCAAAAAGGTGACACAGCCCTGGTGCTGAGGGTTAGGACGTTATTCAGAGGCACATGGGACAGTGATGTTGTGTCACCCAATAGCACTTCCCAGCAGCTGATCTCCAGGGGATGGATCCCTGTGGGTAGAAGTCCCTGTGGGGAAGCCTCCTGAACTGCTTCAGTCAGCAGCCTCAGAGACTGAGGTGATCATCTGCCTAAGGGGCACGGCTCAGTCCCAGAGGAGCACCCCAGGTGGGATTCAGTGGTGGAGGAGCTCAGCAGCATCTGTCTACACCTGTCCAAGAGGAGAGCAGCTTTCCCAGTGGGGCTGTCCATCACCCTGCAGAGAAGCTGACCCCCAACACACACTGGGTGGGTTTTGCATGTGTCCCCAGGCACACAGACCCCAATGCCAGGAGATGCTGGTGCCCCCAGCAGAGCAGAGAGAGATGCCTTGGCCAGGCTCATGGCAGGCAGCCTGTCCTGCCAGGCACCACGGAGTGGCACACCAGCACCCAGCACTCCTGGGCTCCAGCACCCTGCAAGAGGAAAGCAGCTGCAGGCGGCATTGCAAAACTGTGCGTGGGCAGCTTCTTGGCTACTCATGGGATAAGCAGCTACTGCAACAGCTCCCTCAGGCTTTTGCTGCAAAGCCTTGCCAAGGGCAGCTCCATTTGCTGTCTTCAACTCCTCAGCTTCATGGGCCATGCAGGGGAGGAACCAGCTGCATGGAAAGTAGCTGAGCAAGGGCTGTCAGTGGGTTTTCTCTTAGCTTTCCTCCACATTGTGCCTCAACAGCTGGCTCAGAGGACAATCAGCAATTCCAGCACCTGCTGTGGGGCAGAACTGCCCTGTCCCTGTCACACAGATGCCAGTGACATCACATATCCATGCCCACAAAAAGCAAAAGCAGTGGCTGCAGGGCCAGCTCAGAGGTGCCCAAAATGCCCCAGAAAAGGAGCTGAGCCTGGAAAGACAGCATAGCCACAGAGTCACCCTCTTTCTTCCCCAAGCCATGAAGCAAGGCAGGCACTGCAGACCATTTGCTGCATTAATACCCAGGCCAAGAGCTTGGAAGAGAATTTGGCTTCAGCTGAAAATCCGTGACTGCTTTGCCCATAGAGGAATGAAAGCCATCAGCATGCCCAGGGCCTCACAATGGCCTCCCACAGTATCCTAGCCTCAGCTCTTCCCACTGCAGAGCTGTCCAGTCCTTCCCAGGCAACCTCCAGGCTGCAGAAGCTGACTGGACACTCTCTTGGGCACAGAGCTCCTGTGCAAGGTGCTCAGATGAGCTACATCATACCAGTTCTACCCACAGGAGTCCACCTCAAACAGCTGGGGGAAAAGAACAGGGATGCTCTGCACAGGTGGCTGCTGCTGAGCTTCTGCTAAAAAATTGGGCTAAATCAAGTGTCAGCACCATTTGGAGAGCAGGTTACCCCCTGGAACTCCTATTTTACTCCTTTCAGCTCACAGCTCATCACAGGCAGCTTTTCACATCATCCAGCACCTCCATGCTCATGCTGCCAGAGAACACACATCACCCCATCCTCATATGGCATCATCTGAGGTAACCTCACCCAGAGCAAATGCTGTTCAGAAGGCTGTATATTGGACCTTCTAACAGCAGCCAGCACCTTCGCCACCGTGGGACCTCTGAAACGGTGCATTCCCAGCTCCATCTGCAGGCAGTAGGAGGTGCAAACACTCACCACCAGCTCAGCCAGAGTCAAAGACTGGACAACCAACACATGGGACATAAGGAAAACACTGCCCAAGCATTTCCCTGGTCCCTTCAGCCTGGTTCTGGCATGGCAGCCTGTGGTACCAAGCAGAAACCACCCATCTTCCCCATCCCAGGAAAATCGAGGTGAAGCCAGGGCCCACCTCAAGCAATGGGGCAGGGGCAGCTCCCAGCCAGCAGCACCTGCAGCACAGGCTGAGTCACTGCTCCACACACCCCATTCCTGCTGGAAAGGCAACACCAATGACAGAAGCACCAAGGGCTTGTTGACGTGGGTGACAGGCTGTGTGACTTCTACTCTGGGTGCATGCCCCAACCTAGGGACATGTTGGCTGCAGCAGACCCCATTCCACACGCAGGGTTTGAGTTCAGATGGCTGCCAATTGCTGCACTGGACCAGGTCTGGGATGCTGAGGCCACCACTGCCAGCCAGGGACAGGAAATCAGGCAGGGAGGAGAGGCAGCTAGTGGAGCAGCTGCTAACATGCATGCACATCATCAAACAGGGAGCTTATAAAACACACTGCTGGCCACTGCTACTACAGCCAAGCACAGGCAGGAGGGAAACCCACACAAATACAGACACCAGCCCTGCAGGGCCACCTGCAGCCAGCAGCCTCCAATACTCACCTCACTTTTGACAGGCTGGGGTCTCTTGCCAAGCTTCACCTCCAGGAACTGGAGAGGCGAGATCATGGCCCCGATGTTGCGGATGTCAGCGCACTTGAGCTCCTCGGCGGTCAGGGCTGTGCCCGGCAGCCCCGTCAGGGGGCCCAGCCCAGGCAGCGCTCCGGCCGTCAGCGACGGGTCGGGGATCTGCCCTGGCATCATAGCAGGGGACACGGCTTCCTGGGCTGCAGGGGGACAGACACATCCCATTACAACCCAGTGACAGGGCCTCGTCACACAGCACAGGACTAACTCATCCTACAGTCCCATCACCTACAGGGGTATGAATCAAGGCCGACATTCTCCCCCAGGAAGGGCAACGGCAGAGAATAAGCAGAATCTGTATTATAGAAACCAAGTATATGAATCCTGCGAGGAAGAATAGGCCGCTGGGGTGTAGATCAGGAAGGGAAGAGACCTGAGAGGCAAAGCACCAGAAGAACAGGAGCTGGCTGCAATGACAGTGATGTGATCCCATGGACACCTTTCTCTGGAGAACAGGAGATCAGGGTTTGCTTTAGGCTGAATTTTGATTAATTAATGTGTGGATTATGAGTAGAAGAAGAAAATGGCACAAATAGGACCATAATATGCCCTAGGCTGGATTCCTTCTGGGCAGGCTCAGCCACTGGTCAGGGCTGGAACACAGCACACAAAGACCACAGATAAAACTGCAAGAAAAAATACCCGCCACTGTACAAACATCTCTCAGCATGAGGAAACAAAGGCTGGAGGGGAAGGGAAATGGTGCAAGGTTCAAAAGTCCTCTTCTATCACGAAAGAAAAAAAGTGAGAATAGGATCAAGGCAAACTTCAGCAAGTCACTTATTTTACTCCTTTTTGATGAAAAGGAGTTATCAATAACTATGAAGAACAAGCAGCAAAGATATAATAAAATTAAACCTAAAATGGGAAGTCCATAGAGCTGGAGCTGTTACATCAGTCCAAAAGCCATTGGAGCAGATGGTTGTTGGCTGCAATGCAGGTACATCCCTGCTGTGTAACTGGCCTGGGACATTCACAAGTTACCTACTTACAACATTCACTGCTGTCCACACAGCTGCCATTTGCCCCTCTTCTTCAACCCGTCCAGTGCGTGTGCACTGCTCAACCACGTCCCAGTGCGTGTGCACTGCTCTCCTTGCCCTACCCATCCAGAGAAGTCCCAGCACACTGTAGGAGCCTCCAGGCACCCACCCCATTCTGCCCCTGTGCAGGAGGTACCAACACAGCAGGGACCAGCAATGTCAGGAGAGAAACAGACTAAAGGAGTGGACCCATAATCTCAGTGTGCAGCTTCCTGCAACCACAAGAGCCAGTTAGAAGGCAGGATTCAACAAACAGCTGGGGAAACTCATGGAGGCTCTCACAGCACCAAGTGTCAGAGAAAGGAGGAGCCTTAAATGAGGGATAACAGGCACTTGCCCTGCTCTTTCCAAAGCATCCACTCTCATCTCCTGAGGGACCAGGTAACAGGAGATACAGATTTCTGGCCCAGGCAGTAGAGCCATGCAGACTCACACACACTTAGCCAAGCCAGCTGCCACAGCTGCTCAGCATTTGCCATGCTAGGGAGACAAATCTATGTCAGTACCAGGCTGAAGACTTGAGTAAAGCTGCATGTGAGATAGAACTGCTGGATCACAGAATCACAGAACAGCTGAGGCTGGGAGGGATCTCTGGAGATTGCCTGGTCCAACTGCCCTGCTCAAGTGGAGTCAGTGGGAGCAGGCTGAACAGGGTTAATCAAGACAAACAGAGAAAAGGATTTCTTGGCACTGGCACATCCCTTTTCCCATGAGATTATTTAATATATTTGTTAATGTGAAGGAAGCAGAGATAAGCAGCAGAAGAGAGGAAAAACAAGCATAGAGGCTAGTCAAGGGCAGAGAGGCTAATGCAAGCTCCACAGCATCCAGCACGGGTGCTCTGCAAGCTGCATTGGTGTGACAGACAGACTGATTTGCAGCAGAGAGTGTCTTCAACCTGCAATGAGCTGTGAGCTGTCAAACAGTCTAATCTGCCAATGAAGAGGTCCAGGTGTCAGCATGAAATGTCCCCTGGCAGGGTTTGCTCAGCTGTGACCAAGAAGACTTGGGAAAGAGCACGGAAAGCAGATGCAGCAAGACAGAAACCATAAAGGGGAATCAAGCCCTCTGCTCCAGTCATCCTTTAGGAGACTAGAAAAGGGGAGAGCAAGCCAGTGTTCAGCAGTGCTGGGAGCACTGCTGTGGGGAGAGGAAGCTGGGCAGGGAGGAGGTGATCTGCATAAGGTCATTAAAGCCTGAAGAGAAGACAGGAAAGACAGACAAGTAACTTCCCAAGAGAAGAGATACTCCCTGATGAAATGGACTCTTGCCCATTTGGTGACAGAAAAGAAAGACAAAATACTTGGTAATGATACTTGACCTCCAAAAAGACTACAAGTCAACTCCATGAGACTGCAAGGACCTAAGCTGATGCAAAGTATTCATTCTTCCACAGAGATCTCTAAACTAGAAAAATGTAATTCCACATCTGCAGTGCAATCTTGTACTGACATCTCGTACCAGAATCTGCACCAACATCTTCTAAGGTGCCCAGAGATGCCCAATGCAGCTGGGCTCTGAAGCTGCAAGCTATACCTCCCTCCCCCTTCCTTTCAGGCCTACACAAGGCTAAGATGCTCCACTGCTCCAGAAATAAGCACCATCACACCCTTAGGCTGCACTCCAGACAGGAAAACACAAGTTATTTAGGGAATGTGGCTAAATCCCTACCACCTTCCTCAGAGATCATCCCTCTACAGCAGGAAGGCACCTGGTCAATGAGGTGGATGACAAAGGGGAGGTGAATCCAGAGGTTCTTCCCAGGACCCCCTGACACAAGACAGAGCTGTATGGGGTTAAATCCAGTCTACCATTTTGGGATAGCTGCATACACTACAGAGCTGGCCATTTCCCTGATGCTGCCACCAAGGTGACATGCTGTGGCACTGGGGAAGACACCTGCCAACAGCAGCAGAGCCCAAGCCAGCAATCCCACAGATGTCCATCCCCAGCTTGAACAGTTTATGTCAACATTTAAAAAAATAAAATAGAAAAATAATCAGTAGCAAAAGTATATGAGCAGCCACTTGAAGTCTCTCACAGACTGATTTGGGGCCCTGACCCACCCTTTCACAGGCTTCAGCATGAGAATTGACTTGAACCCAGCACTGGATGCTAAAATCCATTCTGGACTTGGAGGACTTGGTTTTAATTTATTCATAGAATCACAGAATATGCTGAGTTGGAGGGACCCATCAGGATCATCGAGTCCAGCTCCTGACACTGCACAGGATAGCCCAAGAATCACACCTTGTGCCTTAGACTGTTGTCCAGACACTTACTGAACTCTGTCAGGCTTGGTTCTGTGACTGCTTCCTTGGGGAGCCTGTTCTAGCACCCAACCACCCTCTGGATGAAAAACCTTTTTCTGATATCCAACCTAAACCTCCTCTGCCTCAGCTTCATGCCATTTCCTCAAGTCCTGTCACTGGTCACAAGAGTACCTGCCCCTCCTCTTCTCCTCACAGGGAAGTTGTAACTGCAGTGAGGTCTCCCCTCAGTCTCTTCTTCTCTAGGCTAAAGAGACCAAGTGACCTCAGCCACTCCTCATACAGTTTCCCCTCCAGGCCCTTCACCATCCTCATGGCCCTCCTTTGGATGCCCTCTAATGGCTTCATCTCTTTTCTCTATTGTGGTGCCCAAAACTGCTCACAGCATTCAAGGCAAGGCCACATGTGTGTGGAGCAGAGCAGGACAATCCCCTCCCTTGACTGGCTGGCCATGCTGTGCTTAATTTTCTTCCATCATGACATGCAGCTGACAGCACCCAGGCTAGACAGTCCAGGTCCTCAGGCAGACTGAATACAGGGTCACTGCAATTTATGAAATAAGGAGCAAGGAGAAACCCATTCTTTGGACTGTGGGCCAACCTGACCACTCAGCACCCTCCCCATGCACTCCTGAGCCTGGGGCAGGTCCCTGGGGACAAGTGGCTAAAGATTTGAGAAACCACTTTTTTTTTCCCTCCAGCACATCTTCTCCTTCTGCATCTTTGATCTGGTAGCTTGATAGGCCTTGAATTAGCCTCTGTACCAGTGTAACACACAACACAGGTCAGAGTGAAGGGGCTGGCCCAGTATCCAATATGCTCTAAAAATGTATCCTGGATCCAGGGACTGCAGTGCCAAAGCCCATATCACACCTGCATCAGGGGAAACTAAATTTTAAGCTCATCAAACCAAAGTGCCAGAAGCCTTCTGGATAACCATAAACCTGCACGTTAAGATGAGCTGAGAACTAGGTAGAAAGGGGGAAAAGAGTCTTTTACAGGTGAGAGCTTGCTCAGGGGCCAGAAAGCTCAGGAGCACATTGAGAACTGCCAAGAGTCAAGCTGAAGTAGGCCTGGGGGAGGAACGTAACACCATTCCCAGCAGGGCTATAACCATGGAAATAGAAAGGAATGAGGAGAGGTGCCATCCCTGTCTGCAGAGCAGGGGTGCAGTAACAGATCATCTCCCCAATTCTTGAGGGCCCTCAGCCCCAGGCACTGTCACTCCTGCTGATTGGAAGGACTCAAACTTGAACAAACTCCAAGTTTGTTCCACTCCTTTGCTCCTTCCTAATGTAAGCACAACTTTCTTTTCACCCCAAGTCCCAGATACTCTCCCATTCTTTTCTGGTGAGTGCCAGAGCTAAGCTGTACTTTGATAACATAAAAAAGCCAGAGTATGGAATTCTATTTATTACTTTCATCTTCCTCCCAAAGCTGTCATCTTGGCAGACATGGACATGCCTACCTATAGCTCCAGCATACTGGTACCACGTTCACATGGTAGGGCAGAACTTTAAAGCTCAGGATCTGAGTTTGATTTTTAGGTTGCAGCTCTTCAACAGCCACCTCTGGCTGGATGGGGTGAATACAGCTGGTGCCTTGCCAATTCTTAACTGGTTTCTGGATATTCCCTCGCAGCATTTGCTATTTCTAAGGCACATGAACCAACTCACCTCTATATTCATTCTTTCTAACATAGTGCTTTAGTTGGGATTCTTATTATATTTTTTTTTCTTTTCAGAACTGATAAATAACACAGCCTTTTTCCCTCAATGCCAGATGGTGTTTCAACATCTCCTTACACGAGCTTGGAAATGTCATGTCTTCAGTACAACCTAGCTTTCTGCTGTCCTGTATTTGAACCCCACAATTCTTTTGTATGCATTGTAACAGCTATGCTTTTGCACATAATGAAGCCAATAGCAACACATCAAGGGGAAAGAGAATGTGCAGTCTTGCACAGGACCATTGGATCAGCATGACACCAGCTTCTTGAGTTTACATTCACCATTACTGGGCCTTCTGCACCAACACTATTCATTGTTTTGTGCCATGACATCAAGATGCTCCAGAGTGAATTAGGAGAGAGAAGGCTTTCTTACAACTTCAGTTCAATGATTAATACCTTACACCATTCATTGCTCTGTTCAGCAACCATCTTTGCAGCAAAAATCTGGTCAACACATGATTTCACAGGTCAAAATTTAGTTTTTATTTCTTAGCTTTGCCTCTACACTCCCTTATTCTGGTTAAAATGCTGTAACACAAGACCTTGACCTCTTGCCGAAATGTCTGTAAACCCTCCTGATAATTGCAGCAACTTTTGCATCCTTGCTTTGGCACTGTTCTTCCTGTGGACTCAATCAACTCAGTTATTTTATCAGCAGTCTCATACTCAAAAAGCTGACAGCAGTACAGCTTTCTTTGCTCACCTTGGTTTTGCTGCATGTTTCCCACCAGTTTCAAGTGTTTGCGTGCTTTGTTCCCCAATTATGTCCCTATGGTCAGCATTCTGTGACACTGGTTGATTTAATATTTCTTAAAGGCAGCACCCATTACTCTTAGTTTTTCTCCTACTGCCAGAGTCTGTTATCTTCTGGAAACCACAGCCTAGAGGGAAGAAGCTTTACCAAGTTGTTTCTGTCCCATACAGTTGCCCAGCTTCCTCAGTGACACTGCCCCCACATACCTTTCTATTCTTTCTCCTGCAGTTCTAATCTTCATGTTCTTGGGCTTTTTTTTTTAATGGGTTGGGTTTTTTCCTCTTCCTATACTGATTTGTTTGCTGCTTTTTCAGGGGACTCTTTGTTTGGGTTTGTGTTTGGTTTTTTTTTTTAAGAAGCTGATGTTTGCACAGCAGTTACAGCATAAATCTAACATGTGTAGGCATAATTCGTATAGCCCAGGGGGCTTGTGCTCCCCTTGCTTGCCTGTATTCACACCCCTCCTGCCACCTCTTCACTGCTATTCTTACCCAGACTAAAACTGGCACAGGAATGCCTACCTGTGTTGAAATCATGCATTCAATTCCCTGCACACAGACTGCCTCAGTTTGTATCCATCATCCTATGCATCCAGAGGTGTTGTTTGTTTCTTTAAAAACCAAATGCAGCTGCTACTGTTGTACCGTGAGCATCTTCCTGCAGAGATGGCCATGACATCCCAAAGCAGGCTCTGACAGTCACACTTCAATTTAACTTGCCATTACTGCCTTATCTCTGGTGTCAGCTTCCTTGGTGAGAGTGAGGGCTATTTGCAGCCTTATTATCAGTTTTGCTGTCTATAATACAATCACAGTTTCTTACAACATAAGCTATTTCACATGTGCTGACATTTATAATGGCTGATCCAAGTACCCTTTTGATGCTCAGAGAGCCAGTCTAGCATCTAATATTGCCAGCCAGCAGATTCTGACACTCTGTACCTACCAGCATGTTTCTCTTTTGCCCATGTTAAGCACTGCACTAAGGCATAGTCTGTCCTACCAGCCCTTCTCCATGCTGCCTGCAGAATAAAGGCCATGCTTGCCTGCTATTCTCTCAGCAGGCTCAGCCTGGGTGCCTGCCATTACTTGTCAGCTGCCATGCATCAGAGCACTGCTGGAGTCTGTAAACCCCATACAAGCAATCTTTGAACTCTTCATCAGTGTGTTAGCACCTAGCACAACATTGCCATTTGTGTGTACTGTCTTGGAGCACCTGAGTCACAGTAACTGGCCTTTCATCTGCTCCTGGCCAACAGGGAACAATAATTCTGATTTGGAGATCAGAAGCAGCACTACCAGCATATAGTTCCTTAGATTCTACTCTGCTTTGCTGCCACTTAAATTTTTTTTTTTTAGCTCCTGGCTATCAAGCTACTTCAGTCTGTATGTCACACATTGAATCTATCTAGTTCCTTCTGTGAGCAGAAGGATGATTTATAGGAAAGCCCTTTCCTGACATACCCAACTTCTCATGAACCAAGAATGTAACTTCTAAAACAAAGACAGGGCAGTTGTCTACCACTCTTTCTCTGAAGCTCCGAGCCACTTGCTTTTTTCCATCTGGACTCTTCTGAGAAGACTGCAGAGTGCTGATGATCTGAAGCCTACAGACCTTCTTCCACTTCCACTTCAAGGTTCAGGCCCCAGTGGGAACAGATGAAGGCAGAAAGACACTACCCCATATTCCCAGTGACACAAGTACCTTCCCATGCAATTAGAGCTTTCTTCTGCTATCTAAAACATGGGACTCTCCCATTGCCACACAATTCTATCTGCTCTAGATGTATTTAATTTTGAGTAGCACCTTACAGTCATACCTTCTGGCTAGCTGCTTCTGCTCTGCACTGTTAAAAGCAGAAACTTGCAGGGCCAGTGCCAAGCACCACAGTGATCAAAGTTATTTGCCAAACATCAGAACACAGCAGCAGACAAGCCCTTTGGGGGTAACCAGTCTTTTCAGGTCCCCATGCAGTAGCTCTGGCAAACATGGACTTTAACTACAGCCATGGTGTATTCATTCAATCAGTTGCTGAACCTGTTAATGCCAAGGAACCCACCACCTATAGCATACTGAAAAGCTGCAGTGACACCAGCTGGGATAAAAACACCTATGTCTCTCTCTACTGAGCACCTAACATTACTTATGTTTTATGGCATCACAGAAGTCCCCCTTGTTGAAAGGCCAGGTAAAGGCATGCTCACAGCATGGCCCATCAAGAGCACTGAGGCAGAGCACACCACCTCAGAATGCAGGATGCTGCAGTACCTCACTACTCACTGTAGTGCCCCCACACCCCATTTCCATCCCAGGAGGGAGAGACAGCTCCTACAACCAGGTTCTAGGATTGCAGGTCCAAAGACTCATCTGTGCCCTTCCCACAGACACTCCAAGCTGCCATTCTTGCTGTTCCTTTCCTCCCACAGGCAACCCCACGTGCTGGGAGAAGAGTTGCAGGGCTTGTGAACACCCATACATGTAACCTCCCACCCCTAGTTCAGAGTGAGTGGGGGGCCACAATGCTGAACAGAAGGAGGAGCTATGAAGAACTGTTCCTCAGGAGGTGGAATTCTAAACCTACTTCATGAGTGGGAACATTCTGGCTCGGTCCTGCACTTCTAGCTGGCAGGAGGATCATCCGAGTCATTGACAGACAGAGGGCTATGAGAAGCTTTCTAAAAACAGGAATGCAAAGAGCCCTGCTGCCCTCCCTCCTCTCTTCCATCAGGGAAGCTCAGAGCTTCCTACATGTGCACACGGGGCAGCTAGCCCAGAGCAGATAGCATCTCCTTGGCAGAAATGCCATTTTGCAGCCCTTGTCCAGCTGAGTCTCACCATTAGGCCTCTACACCTGCCTGTCTAATGCTTTGACTTCTTGTCCCTTTTGTGAGGAGGAGGGATACTGGTTCTCCAGTCCTCAGCCTTAGAAATAATCTCCATTTGCCATTAGCAAAGCAGTCAGCTCACAGCCCTTCCTCCCTGAGCATTTTCCTCCATACCTTCACAGGGCAGCAAAAAGCTCCAGTTTAGCTGCTCCCACCACTGCAATGCAGCGATTGACTTCCAAGCAACCTGCAACAGCAGGGTTTGTACAGCACCCACCATAGCAAGGCTCTCCTACTGCCATAGTTAATTGCAATAACTGCAAAAAAGTGTCATTATGTATCACAGTATTATTAAGATCGCAATTAATTATTTGAGGTTGCACCACCCACTGGACAGCAGTGCAGAGCACGAAGGTAAAAGTTAGCCTATTTGTACCTGAAGCAGCTCAAAGGGATTTGAGAATGAAGGAATATCCTGGTCTGAGAAAACCTCAGTGTCTGAGCTGCAGCCTAACAACTGACTTGCTGAAATCACCAAGGACCTTCCATAACCACATGTGGTCAGGGCTAGAACCTTCTTCAAGAAGACAATCGTGCTCCAGCACAAAGCTCTGCCCTCAGGGGCCAAGGACAGCCTCAGAGATGACAGCCCCCACACCCCCTACAAACTCCTCAAAATTATGCCTTAAATGCCAGGGTCATCCACAAAGACCTCTAATCCATATAAAGACCAACTCTGGCTAGTTTGCAGCAGCACTGCTCAGCTCAGAGGCCTATATGTGCCTTCAGCTCTCTGTCTGCATGTTAAAATAGCCTGCAATGTTTGGACTGATACTCTGGACAGTCCAAGCAACTGAGACATGCAGCCAAAGACAGATGGCATCAGGTTTGCAGTGCCCCCTCCTAGCTGCACGGCACTGCAGGATACATACACATGCTGGCAAGGGGTCCCACGCCTCACCATGGCTCTGCCTCCCTTGCTCTTGGGGCCAGGCCCACTAGGAACAGCCACTGCAGTGAAAAGAGCCTCTTACAGCTTCACATCCAAGGCATTGCATGCTGCCAAGAACCTGGCCCAGGCAATGCAGCTGAAGTAGCAAACACTAGCACAGGGAAGGAGACCACAGAACAGATGCTCAGTGCTCCTTGAGCAGTTGGACACACTGCTCAGATGGACAGGGCAGGAGGAGGCAAGAGGTCTGAGGGAGTATTTACTCCTCCTTGGCAAGGAATGTAGCACAGGGACCTCTGCATCCTGTAAGGAGGGAAATACTCAGCTGTGAAGATGCAGGGAAAGCATCCATAGGCATCTCAATGAGGAAGCAGAGGCAATAACCTGCACACTAATTCAGCAGATTTTGTTAATTCCCCAGACAGCAGGGGCAACCAATTGCTGCATGATCCAGTAATGATGTGGATGGCAGCTCCTGCACCCACACACTCATCCCCTAGATGGGCAGGTTTTTGCATTTTTAAATCACTAGGACTAATACTAAGAATCTGAACTCCAAAGACTGCCATTCACAGATGCCCTCACACAAGCTTTTAGCAACAAATTCCCAGGGCATACTCTGTCAAGAGAGCCTCCACACACAGATTTTTATGCAAGTTTTCCCAAAACTAGCTGAAAAATCCTGGTTTGAGCTGCAGAAGCATTTGCTTCTGCTGAGCTCTTGGAGTCCAAGCACACACACACACACACACTCACAGTTTGGCAGTGGTTGTGTTCCAGGGCTGGTAATGCAAGCCATGGAGCAGGCTGCCAAGACAAGCAAGAGAACGAGCCAGGCCCTGTTTCATTGGCCACCATACGCTGCATATGGCCCTGGAACCAGCCAGCACAGTGTTCTCACCCTCCTTGAAGGCATAGGAGACTCTGTGTTTTCAAATACACCTCCACAGGGCCTTCATTAAAGGAAAATGGAAACATAATGTAGCTCTCGCTCCCCTGGTATTTCTCCCTTTCCCCCAATTTGCTCTCAAACCTATTTCCCTTCCATGGAAAAAAGAAAAGTGCCTCCTGGAGCAGAGCGTGCAAAAGAATGCAACTTCCATTCAACTCCATGCCTGACTGCTAAAGCGGACTTGGGACCGCGCGGCGGGGGCACCTCCAGGGCCCCTTTCCTTCCCCGGGCCTCCCGGGCTGGAGACACGGCTGGCGACAGCAGGGCCGGCAGCGGCGGGGACCCGCGCCCCTCACCTGCGCGCCCAGCCGGCAGGTGAAGGGAGGGAGGCAGCGGCGCCTGAGGAGCGGGGGAGGCCGCCCCCGCCGCCCGCAGCTCCTCGGTGCGGCAGCAGCCCCGAGCCCGGCACCTCCAGCCCCCGCGCGTCGCGGGCTGCGGGGGCAGCAGCCCGGCTCTGAGCCGCCCATGCGGCTGTGCCCGCCCCCGCGCAGGGTCTCCCGGCATCTCCGCCGGCCGCCCGGACAGCGGCAACCTGCCCGCTGCCGCGGGACACGGGATGCTCCTCCGGGCGCCCCCCGCTCCAGCCCCCGCCGCCGCTGTCCGCCACCCCCGCGGAGCCCCGCGCCGCCGCCCGCCCCTGCCGCAGTCCCGGCCCGCCCGGCGCGTCCCCCGCCCGCGCCCGTACCCACCGTGCAGAGCGACCGGGCTGCCGGGGTGCCCGCGGGGCCCGGCCGTAGCGGCCGGGCGCGGGCTGCAGGCTCAGCCCCGCCGCCTCCGCCGCTGCCCCGACCCCCGGGCCCCGCCGGGTGCCGATGTGGGTGCCGGCCGCCGCCGGGGCGCCTCGGCCCGCCACCGCCCGCCGCCCCGGTACGCGCCTCCCGCAGGCTGTGGCAGGCGGCGGGGTGGGTTGCATCAGCCCCGGTTATATAGCGGCCCCTGGGCTGCGGGGAGGGGTCGGGAATGCGGAACCGGCCGGGCTGCCAGCGCCACACGTCAGGGAGGGCGGGGGAGCGGGGCCGCGGGGCGGGGAGCGCCGCGCAGGGGTGGGACCAGCCGGGGCACCTCGACATCCCGCACCTCGGCATCCCGTACCCCACGGCCAGGCGTCCCACACCTCACGGCCCGGCATCTCCGCATCCTGCACCCCGGGACTCCGCACCCGCCATCCCTCGGCCACCCTCTGCCCTCGCAGCCGGCATCTCCGCACGCTCCCGCAGCTCTTGACCCCTCCGCACCACGGCACCTCCGGACCTCGCACCCCGACCGGGTGCGCGTCTTCCCCGCGCTCCTATTGCGCCCCTCCGCACACTCTCTGCTTCCCTCCGGTCGCTCTCGTTCCCCGGCGCACGCCTGGACACCGTCCCGGGCAGCCGCCACAGCCGTGCCCGAGCTAGCCCGATTTGTGCGGAGCCTCCGTTCCTCAGTCCCGAGCCTGGGAAAAAGAGGCAAAGGACCAGAGAGACTATCCAGTGCTCCCCAGCATCAAGCACACCTCACCCAGGGCAGCAAAGGCACAGGGGCAGGGGTTCAGGGCTGCAGGGTCACTCCACTGTCCTGGGGGAGGCAAGAACTCTCTCATCTCATCCCTCCCCAGCCTGGCCGGCTCATGCCCCACACAACACTGACTCCGTCATACAAGGGCTGAGGGCTGTCAGCCCCAGCTCCACCACTCCCTTGACTCTTGGCCTGGAGAGTAACCAGGCAGAAGCAGAGGGGTTCAAGGCACCTCTTCCCAGCTGTTTTGTTTCCTTATCATCAATGGGACGTCAGGATGGGACATTGCAGAAGCACAGGTACACCCATGGTGCCCAGTGTTCTAGCACCTTGATGTTGGATGGGAATCATGGAGCAGGTGACAGACTGGGGCCTTCCTGATAACTGATTTGTGTTTGTTTCTTTCCTCTTTCTCTCTAACATTGGCCTCTTACCAGCTGCATCAGCCAAAGCCTTCTGGGGAAGCAAAGCTTTGCACAGCTGGAGGACCATGCTGGATCTGCCATAGGTACTGGATGCTCCAGGGCTGTTGCTCCTACAGCATTTTGGGACAGAAAGGCTCCCTTTCCTTTGGAAAGACAGCATTCTAAGAGTAGTTAACAAAACCACCAGGCTGAGCAGCACTACCCAGCTAAGTGACAGTGCCACCTCTCTGACCCACCTAACACCACAGAGAGGCATCATCCACCCTACCTCATTTTCCTTCCCCTGACTTGTCAGTCATTGTTTCTTTTCAGCATTCACCAATTTAATTTCTTTTCACAACTAAGGATTCACACTATTCATCATCTACAAGGTCTTGCCATCAGCACTTCCAGCCTTGTCCTCTTCATCTGTACCTCAGCAAGAGAATTCAGAGAGATCTGAGACTGAGCAGGAACATGGGATTAGAAATGCTGTGTTCAGAATAGGATATAACCTGCCCAAGCTGTCCTACAGAAATAGCTAACATCTTGGCTTTGCAGGACACTGCACATATATCTTCATTACTAATCATCTTATGCTGTTGTTCTTTTGTTTGTTTGTTTTGTTTTCAGAGAGGCAGAATACTTTTTATACACTTTTGCATCCAACCTCAATATTTCCTTAATCTTGGCACCTCATCTTGGGGGAAAGGAGAAATGTCAGCCAAGATATATTTTTTCCATATGCATTCCTTCCAGCATCAGATAGGACAGACTTTTCTATTGCCTTAAGCTCCAGGTATCCCAGTGGGGTTGACAATAACATCTCTCTAGCAAATCAGACAAGTTGCCTTCAGGGCATGGCAGCTTCCTCTCAACTGCTGCATCCTGAGGGAAGGGAAGAGGACAAACCAGAGGGATTTCAGAAGAGGCTGATGACCTGGTTAAGCAAGGTCCTGTGCAGCACATAGTTCCTCCTGCAGCCTTTCCCTACCCTGGGGAAGGTGGGAAAGTGCCATTTCCCCTTCTTAGCAGGGGGTTGGAAGAAGGAGGGCTCTCCCTGCTCTGTCTTCCACCGTTTTTGCCTTTTTCATTTCCCTTTCACTGGTGGGCAGAGCTGGGAGATCTCATTGCAGCACAGACATCTATTGCCCCAGCCTTGAGTATTGGCCCTTTCTCTCCCAGACAGCCTCCACAGGATGGGAGCAGGGATCCAACATCCACTGGTCTGCTGCACTTGCAGCATGTTTGCAGTACTGATTTCAAGACTGTGCTGAAGAAGGCTGGGAAATGGGAAGGAGAGCACATCAGCCTACAATTTTTTTCCTTCCCTGCTTCCCCACTGCAGGTCCTGGAGGCAGCTGAGCCTCCATTATTACAATAATGCAAGTTAGTCCTAACTGGGACTTACTTAAGTTACCTATTGAAGAACTACTTCCAGGGAAGCAATCCTTGCCTGGGACAGTGCTTACGCACATGTTTAAAGGGACAAACTTGCATCATTCTTCCTTGACTTGGGAACTCTTGTCTCACAGGGGAATTTTCCCTGCTCTTGCAGCCGCCTATGCTTGAGCTGTTCTTTTCCCAAGCTGGGTTTTGCCTCATGTAAACACCAAATATGTTTACTTTTCAGATAGTTTCACTTTGGCTAGAAAAGACGTAACAATTAATTGAGAATTTGTGGCTTCAGTGGGTAAAAGTGAACAAAAAAGTCACCTACAACAGTCTGTTTGCTGAATGATGCAGATAAACACGTCTGGCCCTACCAGGGCTGGTCAGTCTTACCACTGCAGTGGAAACATGTGCTGACAAAGACAAATTAATCAAATGTGAATGGCAACATTTGCAATGGAGACAGGAGCTGTTGAGAAAAAAAGCAAAAGTTCCACTGCACAGAACATAAAAAGCTGTCAGTACCTTGCTGCTTGGCAGATGGCTTTCTCTTCAGATGAAAGGGATGATTTGCATATTTTTGTCCAAAATAAAGTGTGTGGAAGGTGAAGGCTCATGGATATGGAAACACAGCCCCTGCAACACAACATGGGGCCAGAAAGTTATCAGGAACAGAGAGAACTCTAGAGCAAAACAGAGCTGCAGCAGCACAGAAGTTTGACTACAAAGGAGCTGCTCTCAGTCCTCAGGAAAAGTCTTTGCTTTTGGCCTGCCAGCTTGCATTCCTCTGCCTTCTCCACACGGATGAACTGTGTCCCTCATCGGCTGCGTTTAGGCCTCGGCCAGGACACCCCAAAACAGCTCCACAACCACCCCTGTTTTCCATCCTCTTCTGGATTGTCTGGTGGCTCTCTCACAGCTGGAGTGGACACTGCCCTGGGGCAGGCCCAGTGTCATCTGAGGTGGCAGGGGAGGCAGAGTCAGTTCTGGTCCCTCCTGCCAGGTTTCTCTCTGGAACCTGTTACAGCCCTGTCTGAACACAGCGACAGGAGCCACAAGCATGGGCAAGGTTCCGGAGGGTCCTTGACATTTAATGTGCCCTGTCCAAATGCACTGAGACCATATTTAAGACCCCAGGAATGGTAGTCCTTTGCTTGCCCTCTGCACCCTCCTGATGCCACTGTCAGTAGTGATGAGCTCACAGTAACCTCCCTGAGATATTCTTGGCCAGGAAGCAAATGATACACTAGACCTAAACATCTCTGTTGCATGACCAAGCAGAGTTCTATGTGCTTGAAATTAATCAATATTCTAAGTCTAATCAGGACATTAGCCATTCCAGTTCACCCTTCTGCATTCTCTTCAGGGCTGACTAGCACAACAACATGCACATGGGACATGCCTGGCAGATACAAAGACATATTGATGTCCTACATGTAAAATTCTCTCTGGCATTGCCTCTCAGTGCAGGCTGACAGGATCAATGATCTCCTCCCACCCACTGAGGCTGAGAGAGCTGTGCCGTATCTCTGCCTAACTGGGACTCCTCAGACCTGCTGCTCGCTCACACAATTGCCATCCGACATTTGCTATATGAAACAGCGCATTTCACCTGTTACCCACCAACTTTAATCATCCAAATCCTCATGAATCTGCTTCCCTTTTCCCTGATCTTTGTTTGCAGTATTAGTATGCAATCCTGATGGCCATTTCTGAAAACCATTCACTGAAGGATGTGACCTAGGACTTGTAACATTCAAACTCCTGTAAGCCGCAGTACAATACCTATCTGCAGCAAGAAAGAGCTTCACCCTGCAGGAGAGAATGGTGGTGATACAAGACATAGCTGCCATTTGGCCACCTCTGGCTACATGTCACACCACCCCTTGGCCACAACTCAGTTCTGATTTAACTGTTTCCTTCATTAATCCCTAATTCATTTCTAGTCTTATTAAAAAAACAACCCGTTACTTCCAGTCATTTTTCAGAATTGGGCGGAGAAAAGAAAAATCACACAAGCAGTAGGAGTGAGAGGATGGTAAATTGCCCGTAAGTCACTGAGGGAAAGCAGCTGTGTCTGGGCTGGTGGCAGTGCTAAGGCCTGAGTGGTCACTACCACAGTCATCAGGCAGTGCCACACAGGCTGATTGGCTGAGTGATCTCCACATTGCTTGTTTATAAAAACAGGACTGATTAGATTAGATACCAGGGCTGGAAAATGCTGTGCAAGAGCTTGTCTCTGACAGTGCTAGATCCTTAAGTGAAATAATCTTCGTGTTGGACAGTTGCGGAATAACCTCTTCAAAAAGGAATTTCTTTCTTATCTTTTTCAGTGAGACATTGGCCTAAACTTTGAAATATATATGTCTCCTTAAAAAGTTACAGTTCTATCTAATTCATATCCCTTCCCCATTTATCTTCTCTGTAAACTGATGTTGTATCCCTTGCAGTCCCTGCTCATGTGGAAGGAGTTTCATCTTTTTAGTAACTTTCTTTATCTACCTTATTTCCCCTTTTTTCCCCAGCATGGGTGATGAGAAGCATACAGAGTATTCCAGCTGGAGGTCTATCCCAAATTCACTATTGAATTTGTTTCCTTTCTACTATAAAGCCACCCTTGCATGGCTCCCAGAGGCAGACTGCTCTGAGCCTTCAGGGCCCACAGTTTCTGCTCTGCACTATTTCAGCAGTGCCAGCACAAATCACCTGGTGGCCACTTAGCCTTGTCAAGAAGCTCTTGTGAAAGACAGTGCTCCTAGCTTTTGGAAAACCCATGTCCTGCTGTTATTTCCTACAGCAGGAAACACTCCATAACTTCTAGCAGCTCCAGGAGTGTGATTTTCCTTAGCAGAGAAAATGAACTGTAAATTTCTTGCTGCAATGTAGCCAGTCAGGTACACGGGGGGCCTGCAGACCCATAATGAGCATCCAGCAATTTACCTGGGATGGAAATAAGACCTAAGTCTGCAATTCCTTGGCTCTGTCTGCCCTACCCCATTGCTGCACACTCTTTAGCACTCTGCTCCTCAGGTGCTTATGCCCAGTCCTGAGATCTGTTGTTTCTTAAGACACCACCCTTGCTTTTAGAAGTTCTCACTGCCTGAAGGTGCCTTCTCTGTAGCAACTGAGAAGCAGTATTAGGCAGATTTGTCTCTTTTCCTTTTAGGTGTAGGAAGTACTTAGCTTCTCTGCAGCGTCTTAAGCTTCCTTAGGTACTCTACTTTCTTCCCTGTTCCCAAAATGTGTCAGTCCTCTCACAGGCTTCCTACTTTCAATAGGCTGAATGAAGATCCTATAATTTTTACTGGGTCTTTGTGCTTTGCATTCTCTCCCTACCTGCCAGGTTCACATCTAACATATTCCTTACTGCAGCCTGTGCACCTACTGGCTGCTTTAGATTTAAACATGCATTTTCTGAAGGATCTCCCATGCTTTGTGTCCTAGAGGGGTTTGGGGCAGGGAGAAGTGTGGGCTCCTTGCCTTCCTCTGGATATCTTTGTCCATGGCAATAGTATTATTAATAAAAGAACCAATGAAAAAGATCTGATATTTATCCAAAACTCTTTCTCTCCTCAGTGCCCCCTCTCCTCCGTCTCCATTTCATTTCTCCACCATCTCTTCCTTACCCTGCTCCCCTGAACACTTTGCTTTCTCACTTTTCTGGCTTTCTTCATTCCCCCCCCCGCCCCCCCCCCCCTTTTACTCCCTCCTTTTTTCACTGCCTCTCTTCTTCCCTCCCTCTCCTTGGCTCAGTACTCAAAATCCCTGCCCATAGCGACGAAAGGAAAAACAACAACACAACACTCCAGCCTGAGGAGGCCAGAGCACGGGATTCCTTCCGAGAAAACTCAGAAACCAGGGAAAGGAGGGAAAGCAAACAGTGAGACCAGGAAGAAATCTAAAGAAAGCATGGATATTTCAAGGGGGAGGGATGAGCTGGTATCTCAGGGAAACTTTGTGGGGTTTGAGACAAACACAACGACACGATCACAGCTCCAACCCAAACACAAAAGAGCAAGTTCTGCTTTCTTGGGGAAGGAGCTGGGTCAGAAAGCCCAGTTCACACAGAGAGAGTCCCAGTATACAGCTGTGCAAAGGACAGGGATAACTGTACAGATGGGAGAAACCAGAAATTGCTCTAGGGACTTGCTCTAGGGAGTGGATGGGCCAATGCCCTGGGGACAAGCAGGAGAAATCCCTGCAGTGGAGGTAGAAGGGCTAACTTCCCCAGGGATATTGGGGAATTCTTCCTACCAAAGGCAGACTGTGGACCTGGGGATGAAGGGTTAATACCCCACAGGAGGGCCCTGGGGAATCCACTGTAAATAGGTGTGGTTTTCTCTGAAACTCCAAGAGGCATTTTCTTTCTGTACCAGTCTGGACAGGTGAGAAATCGGAAGAAGTTGGAGCCTGTGCTTCCCACTAACACAAAGCAGGGCTGTTAGTACAGGTCTCACTGTTTGTTTGCACACTCCAGCCTGGCTGCTTAACTCTGTAGTACCCAGTGCCAGGAATCTCTGGCAGTCAGCACGGTGGTCCCCCGGGTACAAGCACCTGCCTGTTAATGGAAAGCCACAGATTAATGGAGCAGCACAAGGAGCCTTAGTCAGTTACCCATTGCAGAAAGGATAAGCTCGGTGATAAGCAAAAGAGCCAGATATGGCATGTGCAGGAAAGGAACAGCAGCAACTCTCCTCCCTTCTCCTCCTCCAGTGTCTCACAGGCCTGCACCCATACTCCAGTGATGCACTTGGCCCTCCTGCCTGGCCTCACCACTCACAACTGCCCACCCCAGGGCCCAGCCTGGCCCTCCCCAAGCCACATCTCTACACTGAACTAGAGCAATTCTCTTTCTTTCCACAGTCCAACCTCCTTTCTTGACCTGGCTCTGTAGCCTGCCTGCTGCTAGGCAAGAACCAGTTTTCAATCTCCTCTGCTCCATTTTCCATTTTTAATGCAGAATATTTGAACCTGGAGGATAATTTTCCCTTCTTCAAATGAATTTTTAACATAGCTGTCTCCCAGAAAGGTAAACTAGAAGAGACACCAAATCACTAAATCCAGCCATAAGGACTAACTTATATAATTCCCTTCATAAACTAACCAGGCTCAATCTTGAAACCAATTGGAATTTTGCTCTCCCTGTTCTCACTAGAAAGCTGCCCTTACTACTTGGAAAGGAAAAAATATTCTATTAATCTCCATCCTAAATTTGCTCAGGCAAGGAAAGACAGCACTCATGCAGCAAAGTGCTGGGTAGGACATAAGCCTCAGAACAGAATTCAAACAAATCAGACTGAATCACAAAGAATAGCACTGAGGAATGAAAACAGAACTGTTTGCAAAGCAGTTAATCTTGGGCTTGGAAGTGCTGATTCTCCCAGCCATTTCAGATCCTGAAGGCTCCTCAACCCTGTAGAGTCCCCACATCTCTTCCATTCTCCAAGTGCATATTAGGACCATGACACCACTGTGTCTCTGGACCACCAGCTCTTTTGGAAGGTGCTTCCAAGCAAAGCATTTGAATGAATATCTAGCCTCCATGCAGTTCCCTGAGCCCTGCCTAGCACAGCTGCTGCCAAATTGCAGCCTCAGCCCAGGAGAACTGCAGGAAAGGAGAATGCTGGTGTCTACAGAGAGTAGAAGGTGTATATTGTCCAAAGTTCAACATATAAAACAGTAAAATGAGGTTGCAGAGGGTCAAACGCTTAAGGATAGATACTACAAAGCCCTGGGAAACAGAAACTGCAGGTATTGAACTTTCCTTCTGTCCCCTGATCCTAGACACCACTGAACTAAGCAAGAAGGTTGGTTTTTTTTTTTACTTTTTGGTCAAATTCCATTTGCAGGAAGCCAAAATAGTGATGCTAGACACAAAGGCATGCCATATCCCAGCAGAAACATGGCTCCCCAGCTTACATGGGTAGATGCAGCCGGGTCACAGATACTTGCACTGAATCAGAGATTCCTGTCATCCAACTGTGGATGAGGATAATGGGAAACACAACAGAAGAGATGGGGTAGCCATCTGCTCCTCTCCCTTGATTGTGCTGTGAAACTGTAGGCTCTGTTTGGGATAAACCAGCACTTATTTCCAAGGCAACAAATTGCAGTATCATAAACAACTGAGGACCAGGAGATGCGTGCAGGTTGGAAGCTGAGAGGAAGATCATCCTTCACGAAGGCAAAGGTGGACTGATGAGGCAGGACTCCGAGCTCTTGCCCAGGGTGCTGTTTTTGCCAGTGTGACCATCTGAAACCTCTTCCCTGCTGCCCCAAGCACACGGCACCCTGACCATGTAGTACAGCTGGATGTTGTCACAGCTGCAGAGGGGCTAGGTTGCCTTACAGCTTTGTGAGTATCTTTATCTACAGCCTGACTGAAGGAACAGCCATAGAGATGCAGAGCATCCTTCTGGTGCCCTGGGTCTAGAGCTACAAGTCACAGCAGAGGCATTGCTGGGACAAAACTCATGCATTCTGCTGCACCTCCATGTGACAAGTGCTCAGGCCCAAGCAGGGGATCATAAAGCTGACTCTGATGGTCTGATACAAAAAAGACAGAGCTGGACAATTATAGGCTAAGGCCCAAAGAGGCACAAGATAAACATAAGCAAAACACATTAGATTGCCATGACTTGTAGGATTGTCCCCTCTCCAATGTGGTGATCCTTATGGAGCATAGCTCCCTAACTTACATAGAAAACTAAGTGCACTTGAACCTGGGGGAAACCAAGATGAAGAAAAGCTGGAGAAATAAAATTACAGCAGAAACATAAGCCTTCTTTAAGGAAGGAATGAGGCTGAGCAGGAGGAGCAGGAGTGACAGACATAAGCGACCAATTCAGGTAAGCCATTGAGTGCTAAGAGATAAAGCCCCACAGAAGAGCACACACAGTTCAGGAGAAAAGAGATCAAAAGGAAGAGAGCTGAGCTATTTACTGATGATGAAGTATGTTCCCTGTGGGGCAGATGGACCAACTAAGCACACTTAAGTTCAAATCATGGGGCTAAATGTGGGGTGCAATGAAGAGAGGGGATGCTAGTGGATAAAGACAGAGAAGCCAATTAAAGAGGAAATAGGAGTGAGATTCCAATAGCTGAAGGTAGAAGCTGTAGTCACAGCATATATGAACTGCAGGACTCCTGACAGCTTAGATATCTGCTTAAAATGCAGGCTTGGAATCTAAAAGACCTGAGTAAATGTGTATCTGTACATTCAGCTGCAGAATGGGGGTGCCTTAAATGCCAAAGAGCTTGAGGACTGGTGTGCATCTCTACCACTGCATTGCTGCTGCAGTTCCCAAGATGCTCAACCTATGTCCTCCCAGCAGTCCTGGGACTCTCAGACCTCATGTACAGCACAGGCACTCTCATGGTGGGGCCAGGTGAATTCTGCTCCTACATGGCAGAAAGCAAACCACAGTGCCAAAGAAGGCACTCTGTGCAGAGGGCAGGAAGAGCAGGAACAGTGGGTTGGGGAAACTGCCCTGGGAGGGTGCTGAAGACCTATAGGTGAGAAGAGGCTCATGCACATGCATGGACACAGGAAGAATCCCAGGAAGCATCAGAATGAAATGGAGAAGCTGAGGCTGCAAAAGCAAAATCCCTAGAAACTGGAGAATGAGAGAGGGAAGTGCAGGGGTTGCAACTGCCCACAGAGAAGGGCAGACAGCTGGCCAGGGAGGAGGTGCACTTGCCCACAGTCAACTTTACTCAAGGCTCCTCCAAAAAATCATTAGTAGCAGAGTGTCAGAGTAAGAATAGTTAGTTAAAGGAGAGATCCCAGGGCAGAATCAACATGGTGTAAGCAAAAGATCCCATTGTGTGAGTTGTCTGTGGGGCAAACTCCAACTCCTTGGTAAGTCTGAGAGTGGATCAAGGGGTAGAGAGAGAAGAAGAATGGCATCCCTTGAGATTCTTCAGCGATCTGCCTGCTCTGGAATTAATGGGCTCCCAGTAGGGACTGTGTGAGCCAGCACTGTTGTACAAACTGGACTGGACTTTCCAGGAACCGAGGAAAACCACAAACTGCCTTTGTGACGTGGACAAACATGTGGAGCATACAAAAGGCTTGGCTCATTCCAACTGATAGCCATCAATCAGTTCCCCCAAAGGCTGGGGCAGATATAGCCCATGTAAGACTAGATTCTCCACTGCCACCAGTACCTAGGAATAGCAAAACTAATTTTAGCTCATGGCAGCAGGAAGGACTCACTGGCCCCTTTGGGTTTTTCTCCTGAGCACACTACATCCATTTTAGAGCGGGAAATGTTTCTGCCCTTTCTTTCCCTGCTCAATTCTTCCGGACAAAAATCTTCCTCTGTGCACTCTGTGACTCCATCAGGGCTTCCTACTAACAGGCACTGTGAAAAAGGAAGTCTTCCTGTTATACACAGTCAGCCCTGTGTCACTGCTGGTTGGATTCATGTGTCACCAGTAGCCCTGAGGAAATCCAGCCTGGGATGTGGTTAGCTGCTACATGGTCACATAACATGACACACAGAGACAATATAGAGCTTGCCCTCAGGTATGTTAGGGGTTAAGTCCACCAAGCAACTGCTTCTGCTGCCTAAACCAAATTTGCTCTTTTTCTTCTCTCTCTTGTTTTTTTTGTTGGTTTTGGTTTTGTTTGGGTTTTCTTTGGTTCTTTTTTTTTTTGGGGGGGGGGGGTTGTTTGTTTGTTGTTGGGTTTTTTTGGCGGCAGGGGTTGTGGCTTTTTGGATTTTTTCTGGTTTTTTGTTGAGGAGTTAGTAAAAAGAAAAAAAAAAAAAAAAGAGCTGCTATTTGTTTTGCCCCTGCAGGAGCCATGAAGGGAGCTCTGCAGAGTGGACAGTACAGTCACTGTGGCATGGCAGCAGTGAGGGAGCTGAACCGGGAGCTGTGAGGTGAAGGTCCCTGTTTAACAGCTTTCCGTTTGTTTACCAAAAAAATATTGTTCCATCATAAAAACTCCCAAAATAGTTCACGTCTTGACAGACTGACTGGCAGCTACCCAGCTCTGCAGGATCCTGCTAAATGAAAGGAAATAAAAAGAGCTAATCTGGTACCCACGTCCCAGTGCTTGCAGCTTGGGAATCTGCAGTTTCAGGGCTCAGCTGTCCCAGTAGGTGCAGGGTAAGCCGGAGAGCCCTCCGGTCAAGAGGCTGCATTTACTGATGGCACCAGCTTTTCCATGACTGCTGGGCAGGCTGATAAGGAAGACAGCACTCACCTTTCAATGAATGATCAACTTCTGCTTTATTTTTAAACCAAAAGTTTTTTCCCCTCCACCCAGCTCTGTAAAGCTTTACCTTCACAAGACAGCCACACTAAGGCTTTCAATTCCTGGGAGTTATCAGTGGCTTCTTTGGGGAATTTTTTTCATACAGGCTTTGTTCTGGACCAGTGTGTCTCCCGACCAGCTAATATATCACTTGTTGCTGTGAAGGTCTTAGTATGACAACTTACAGTTGCTGCAGATTGTGGTGATCTTATTAGATATAAATGGAAAGCATCAAACAGCATATGACAGCCAAGTCAAAGACAGTCATTGTCCGTAGGAAGAGCAAAAAGCCACTGTGAAGTCCTGCAGCCTGCCACAGTGACCAAAGGACTGTGCACACTGTGACTCACAGCGCAGAGAAGCAAAAAACCCAGATTAGGTCATGCAGAATTAGCAGCCTCTGTGGAAAGAACCTATCCTCACCAAATTGCAGATGTCTCCCCAGCTGCAGAGTTAACTTCTCCATGGCCCTTATGGCACGCAGGGCAAGTCTGCTTTAGGAAGGGAATGAGGGAAATTTGCACTCCAGATCATTCCCAGTGGTGGCCTCATGGGATTCTCCATTCATTCCTTAGACATTTTAGTATCCAGCCTTTAAATCAGGCCAGGCTGTAGCAGCAGACTTGCAGGAGGGTTCCCCAAGTGCTTGCCCTCATGAGTGGTGTACAAAGCCAGGCTGGCTGTGCTGGCTGTGGTGGTTCCTCTTCTTGGGACAGGATCAGTTTGGCCTCTCACTGTGCAACATTCCTGAGCAGTGCCACACCAGTTCAGGAGCCAGACAGGGGAGACCTTTCACTACAAGTGAGCTCAGGGCTTGCTTGGTTTAGATACCACTATCACAAAAAAGAGCTGGACCTGATGGACCAATCGGTCAGCTCTCAGCCACAAGCCAGACACAAGTGACAGGTGACATTGCTAATGGATTTCACACAGCTTTGAGGCTCCTTCCAAAGTGCACATGGTGTGCATGTTGCCAGCTGGGGCTCTCTTTACCCACTTGTCACACCTGAGAGAAAAGCTGACCACCACATTTTGCACTGGAGGTATGCTGCCATTGCAGGCTGGCTCTGTCTCGTGACTGGCCTCTCCTCTTGATCCATTTCTACTCACTTGCTCTGGGTAAGCCACATGGCTTCTTATGGTGGAAAACAGACCTGACAGCATTGGGTATTACTTTCATCATTTCAGTCTCAAGGACACAGGGAGCTGAACCCTTCACAGCACAAAAAAGACAGCCTTTAGCTGAGGAAGTGCCATAGAGGAAGAGGAGGTATGGTTTGCAATCAGGGCAAGATGGATGCATCCTTAGAAGCAATGGTTTGTAGCCATCCCATAAGATCCTGGGGAAGCAGGGAGCCTGCATCAGGTGGATCTCCACAGATCCAGGGGATCTCCAAGCAAGCATGCTGTGTTCCTCCTGCCCAGGCTGGCCACCACATTGAAGCCAGCACTCACTCTTCACCCTTTCCCCTCTGCATTCAGCTCCCCCGAGCTCCACACTGCAGTTGAACAATTACCTGGTAGGGGCACACTGGGAGGCTGCTCATGAATGAAGGCAGCAGGACTAGGGGGAGTGGAAGTGTCTCTGAAATGACACAGCCTATTTTGGGGGAACTGTGGACAACAGCCTGCTGATCTGACTGTTGAGATGCCTGATCCTTGGAGTTTATTTTCCCTTTGTGCTTGCTTTCCTGTGGATTGTGAGAGGACTCTCTGTGTACTCCAACAAACGTGCTTCAGGGTAAAAAATGTCTTCAACCACCAGCCCGTTTTCCAGTCTTCTTTTCCCTATGTTTGTCCATGCTTCACATTTGCATAGTCAGGTGCCTCTGGTCTGATAATTTTGTGCTGCAGGGCTGCTATAATGCAGGGCTGGAAACTCCTCTCCTTCAGCCCTCACACAGCTTGTTGTGGACAGAGACTGATCCCCATGGAGAGCATTCAGCCACTCTGAAACCAGACCCTGTAAAACAAGTGCCACAGCTGCGCTCCCAGGCCCTGAGTCACCCATTTCCTCTTCCACTCATGGGGCAGGTGATGCACCAGGAGTGGCACAGTTCTCCCAGCACCTCCTCAGTCATAATTTTCCTATTATTTTATGATTACTGTTTAGGACATTATCATCAGCAGACCAGGTCTAAGGGCACAGGTGAAGGGCATTCCCCTTTCACATCTTAACGCTCCAGGGCTGGCACTATAAACCATGCTAAACAAAACCAAGGCTTTAATTTTGGAGGAAAAATGAAATGCTGCCATCTTGCTCCTGGGTTACCAAAGCAAATCAAGGTCTCATCAGTCACCAAAACCAAAAGCCCCCAAACACTGCACTTAACCCCATCTTTTTGAGTGGTGTATTAATAGGAGACTGCTGCTGGTCTGTTTCCAAGAAAGCAGCTGCAGAGAAAGCCGGGGTCTTGGCTCTGTAGTCTGGGTGTCTGGGGCTCACTTGGGTCCATAGACTAAGTTGCTCTCCTCACCTACAACTCTGCCTGCTCTGTAGGCAGGGCTCCCTTTACCAGGGTGTCTAGGATCTTGGCCACATCTCAGAGATGATTCTCACATATTTCTGGATGTGATTGACCATTTAAGACTCCACTCCAGCCCTTGGCTCTTCTCATAGAACAGCCCCCAACCAAAAATTTGCCTTTCTGCATTCTTTGCTGGGACATCCTTCCACTCCAAACAGCATGTGAATGAATCAAGCTGGTGGGGGCAGGTCTCTGGGATTCCACTGCCAGCAAATAAAGCACAAACTGATCACTGCTGTCCCAAAATTCTCCTTCAAATGAAAAACCTCAGAGAAAGGGCCAGGAATTGAACTTATCTCTGCTCTGAAGTATTAAGTGAACAAAAACGTAAATACAGGCTTTGTGGCTCAAAGAAGTCAACAGAACTCCCAGATGCACCCTTGTCAGCATCAGACACCTGCCAAGTCCCACCCTGCTCATCCCTGGCTAGTGCATTTGGTTGCTATCAGAGAAATCTAGCTCTTTATCAAGACTCATTTTACATTATTTGTTATCATTACATAGCAAGTAATCAGATTCATTATTATTGCTCTTTCCATCTTGCCAGATATGGGACTCCCACCCCCTCCCTGTGGAGACACAGCTCACTTCTAGGAAGTACTTTCCTGATGCTAAGTCTAAATTTTCCTCTTTTGCTAACGCAATCTCCATCTCCTCACAGATGTTTGGAGACAGCGATGCTTCCCCCACCTATGTCATCTTTTGGCTAAACTGGTTAGCATTGTGTTCAATCTATCTCCCCTGCCTGTCAACACTTTCAGTTTCCCTCAGTTCAGATCACAATATTTGGTAAACTGTTCAAGAGAGATCCTTACTCCCCTCCTCAAGAGGAAAATCCCACTGGCATCTTTCTCGCAAGCATAACGTAACACAGACCCCCTGCCTGACCTGCTCCCCACTGCTGTCCTTTGGGCTGCACTCCAAAAATTATGAAAGTTATTAGAAAGTCAATTCCTTCTCTTATCTTTCTGTTTCTGTAAGGGTAGGAACTCGCTTGCTCCAAGTTGCTGCTTACAAGCATAAACAAATTATCAGAGTCCTTTTTCAGCCAGTTGGCAGGCAAGTCCATGCTGGAACCTATGAGTCCAGGACATGAAGTTTTGTGAAAGCCACAGTTGTTATCTGTTTTGCCCCTTTCTCAAATTGCCCACAACTTTATCTCTCTTGCATGCAGGAGGGCGGGAGCTCCACACTGATCTCATCCATCACAGATGGCAGAAAGAAGACCAGCCCATGCACTAGGGAAGGGGGAAGCAAGTCTCTATGATTGGCAATGAGCAACTGGCTACAAGAGAAAGCTCCCCCAGCAAAGCAGATTAAAGGCCTTATTTTCACTTGTTCTCAGTACAACACACCAGTTCAGTCAGTCTCTAAGTCTTACTGCATTAAGTTCTTCACATTCTGGTTGAGAAAAAATCAAAGAGATAATTGCCTAGTTCATGCAGTCACTGGTTGACATAATTCCTCATGCTCTTTGTGCCATGTGGGGTACTGCTCGCTTAAGTCACATTAACTGGCTCCAGCTTTGGACTTTTACTTCCCACTCTTCCAAGAATCTTGTGACAGTGGGTGGATCATGATAAAAAAGCAGAGCTGAAAGCAACTAAGCAATCTCTGCATGGTATCACTCCCCACTTCCAGGAAAGAGATGCTTTCTTAAGGACCAGGCTAGAGCCAAAATGAACAAGGAATATCTTGCAGTCGAGCAGGTCTCCACTGCAGGATTTGAAAGGGGCTCTGACGAGGGCTGGTGGGCATGCTGGGCTGGTGTGGGGTATGGAGAACTGCAGGGACAGAGGAGCCACAAAGGAGAAGTAGCATGGGAGAGCTCCTGCAGAACTAAATCTCTTTTTTTGCATATTCTGTAGCAGCACTAAAAGCGCCATTGCTTGTTTATCTCTTCTGGAAGCAGATTAAGCAAAACTGAAGGATGGTACGCAGAGTTCAGTGTCCTCACAGGGAACTCGTGCACAAGAGCTACTGCTCTCACACTCTTAGCCCTCAACACTCACTGCTACATGTGGTAGGGATATTGCAACAGCAAGGAGAAGGAAAAAAAGGGAAAGAACCATCCCTTTTGATGCCTGGTAGTGAGAGAAAGCCATTTCCAAACAGAGTAATGGGCATAGGAAGAGAGTGTATTAATTCCTCTCCATTAAAGATCTGGAAAAGCCTTGTGAACATTTCCTTTCCTGCATTATTAACAGTTCTGCAGGGTGATATCATCAGGGCCTTTTCCAAACTCGGAGCGTCTCAGACATTACAACACCAGGTTTTGGCTGCTGATACATATGACCAGCTACACCCACCCCAGCCCCCTCCCTGCAACACCCCCAAAGAGACCAGTGAACCCCCACTGCCAGGCCCACCAGACCTCTGTTCAGCATCTTAGCAGTCACAAGCCTCCAAGACCTCATCCCTGGACACTGTACCTATACCTAAGCAAATGCCCTCAAAGTCTGCTCAGCTAAAAATAGACTGTAATTGCTCCAAAGAGCCTAACATTCTGAGTCCCACTGTTTTTAAGACCAAGAAAGCAAGTAGCTCATGATGCCAGGATGCTGACAGGTAGGTTTGGAAATAGGAAGAGGGAGGATAGCAGGTGCCTCTGAAGGATATCTCCAACCAGGCCAAGGTCAATGCAAAGGTCTGTTTCCCTAGAGCTGCAGAGCAAGTCCTGGGCAAATTAACAGCTCAAAAGTTGAAAACCTGCTCTTGGCAAAGCTACTTGCAAGGTGAAGGAAGGAGAGCAGGTCTTTGTAGTCCCCAGCAGTTATGTGCTCACATTCTGCACTCCAGAACTTCTGTTGCACATATCTTGATAGTTGCAGTTCTCCTCTAGGTATGGTGGGGCTCATGTCCAAACTAGCTCTGCACCAGCATAAAGAGGAAATGTCTCCCTTGACATTAATGAAATTAGCTCAGAGTGTCAAATTAGGCCAAGAGCAGAATCTGGGTATGGTGGAGATTTGCAGCCACAGAGCAGCCTACCAGCAGAACAGACAAAAAAAGCATGTCAGCGAAGAGGTTTTAGTTTCAATTTGTCCAAGAATCACAAAAAAGCAGCAGTCATTAAAAAATTCCTGAGCTGGGTTCCTCAAAATAGTGGAAGTTTCGTTTAGTGCTTACCCCAAGCAGTGTGTTAGCAACGCACTCAGGGCGCCTTCTGTAGAGAGAAAAAGTGCCAAAGGCAGAAGAAAAATAAACAAACCAAATGCCTGGGCTGTTCCACTGGCCAGCACAGATGTCAGATTTGCTGTTAATAATGCTGATGGTTGACCTGCTTCCCTGCTGCAGTCACGCCCAGGAAGGTGTGAGGAGCCCCAGAGTTGCAGACAGCATGTGCTTGAAGTGTCCCCCAGTGGGTTTGCACGACAGCCTGGCAGCTCTGCTCTACAGATGTGCTCTGTCAGTATAAAACATCCCAGGGCTGTCAGCCTGCTCCCAGCAGCCTCATCCACTCCCCCTTATGCTTAAGGATTACAGAATTGCAAGGCTTTCTTCTGTTTACTGTAAGGACATGTTGCCTGGATCCTTTTTGGATGGAAACTCTCTGCTACATTGCTCTCTAGCAACCTTAGTCAAGGTTCCCCAGAGTTTTTCCAGCCCACCAGACAGTTTAGTTGCTCCAAAACAAGACTGGGTTAGTTCAAATCCAGTATTTGATCCAATGGCTCAGCTACATCCCTGCTAGGATATTGCCCTCAGTATCACCACTCTGCCTACTTAGCAAGCAGTCCACGGATGAGAAAGACAAATGCATGCCAAAAGTTACTCAGTTCACCAAAGCAAACTAACCACAAAGGTCCTGAGCTGGCAGCCTTTCACCAGGAAGAGATCTGCTCCTAAAGCTCTGCTCTTCCATCACTCTGGCAGCTTTCTGCTGCTATTGTTTCCCCCTTCTCTCTCTTCAGAGATTTATTTTAGTACTGACAGGGACACTGCAAGGACCTTTCTTTCCTTTCTCCATTCTAAGTCACTTCCTTTTCTCTCTCTCCCACCCTCTGTGTAGACAAGAGGGCCCATTTCCCTGCAGTGATTAATTCCTTTTGGCCCTTACAACTCAGAAGAGATTTTCTTTTACTGCTGGTTTTATCCCTCTCTGATTTAAAATGCACCTTGCATCCTATAAAATAGCTCCAAGCACTTCCCATTGGGATTATGGATAAAAACCCAGCCTGAGTCCTCACAGGAGACAGTCAGAGAAGAACATAGTGGGTAGAGGTAAAGAAAGTACATGGATGCTAGTGTACAGTTCTGGGAAAAGCATCACTTCCCTACTTTAAAAGGGATGTTGACCACTGAGGAATGGAGGAGGAAGAGAGACTGCAGTGGCTGAGAGCTGCACTATTTGCCCCACAGTAAGCTCAGCCTCTTTAGCATCTTGCACGCTTAGAAGAAAGCGTCTTTATTCCACTGTAAGCCCAGGGAGTAAACATGGAGTACTCAAAAAGTCTTTAATCTCCTGAAGAAAGGAATATGGGAACCACAGCCGGATGCCATTGCCAGGCAACCTTTGATTAGAACTAAAGCACTGCTTTGTAGAGTGTGGCTGATCAATCCCTGCACAGGGTAGATCCCTGTCTCCATTGCATTCTGCACTGAGGCTGCTTAGCCTCCCAAAAGCTGGCAAACCCATATTATTGGGTGTGGGACAGAGGAAACTGCTTGAAATGAAGGGGCCAGTCTTACACAAGAGGTGAGGCTGGATGATTGCCTGTCAAACCCAGGGAGCTTGTGAATTGCCAGAGCTCTCGTTTTGCCTGTGGCATTTCTGTAAAGCTGCCACTGGTGCTGGTTCAGTGCTGGCATGTGTCCTGGAAGCACACCTTCTCCAAGCTGTTCATTGTTCCAGGTCTGCCAGAGACTGAATTTGCTCCCCTGCCTCTGGCAAGAAAGTTTCAGCTTTCCTTGTATAACCTTGCAGAAGGAGGGAGCATGGCAACCAGAGGGGGCTGGCTACACCCTTGAACCACAGACAGGAGGCCATGCACTCCAGATCCACAGAGGAGGGTGGACAGTCAAGGTGACCCCAGAGGCACTGGGCCAACTCAGCAAACCAGCTCAGATAACACCCATTGCAGTGTGGCACAGATGAAGGAGGAACTCCCAAGGTATGCAAATAATCTCAAGGATCCAGTGGTAACAGTTGTACACCAGATCAACTTGCAAAACTGAGCTACAGCCCTCCCAGAGTAATGTAGTAAGGTGCTCCATAAGGCAGAATCTATGGTTCCTGAAGTTTATAAGCAGTACCCAAAAGAACTCCAGCTACTGTGTAGCACCCTCCTAGTCTTTGTTGACACATAAACCTGATGCAAGGGTATAGCATATATAGACCAGACAGTGAAGACTTCCCACAAAAGGAAGCCATGCCACCTTGAAAACTTGCCAAGATCTGATGGGCTGCACCTAAATCCCTGCAAAGTCCCTCAGGATACAGGTACTGCTTTCAAGGTTCAAGCCTGATTAAAGAAGAGCTTAGAAAATGCAGCCAACCAAGAGAGTCTTATTCTCAAGTGCATGAAACTTGCAGAGAGGTGTATCTAAATCTTCACTCGTGAGCACAGGCTGTCAAGATTTCTCTCCAGTATTAAGAAGCACAAGCTAGCCTTGATAAGGATCTTGGAACAGAAGAAAGCAGGTGAGCCAGTTTCCACACTGGTGTCCCCTGCCTTTGAATGCCTCTGCCACACAACATTGATCCTGGCTTCCTCTTCCCACCTCTCCCATCCCCAGTTCTGGCTAGTTCTGATGCATGTGTGTGCTGGCTGTGGTACTAACACATACACCCTGCATTTACAGCGTGCCTGTACATCCCTGGTTGCCAGACCAGGGTCCAAACCAACTGCACTCTCCATCTTTTCCATGGCCTGGCACTGAACCAGGCCTGATTCTTCTGTCCACCTGCAGAACCTCAGAAAACCTGTAGAAATGTAACAACCTTGGGAATTTCTGCTCTTATCTCAAATTTGGTTGAAACTGTTCCACATGTTCAAAAGTTGCCAGAAGGGCCCCACGGTAAACAGCATGATTACATAAACTTTGTCATCTTAGGAAACCATCCAAAACCAGCCAAGAGCCTCATACACTACATACACAGCCCTACAGGTACCTTGCTGCAACAGGACTGGCCAAGAAGGTGCTCTTTGTGCATGGAGCACAGGCAGCTGGTGCTTTGCTGCCTTTGCAGCTCACTTGCACATTGTAACATGCGCAAGAAATAAACTGCTTATTGAGCAGCAACCCCAGGTTTGTCTGGTTTTGCTCATGGTGGGTGTCTGTCCTCACTGAGATGATTCATGAGTTGACACTATTTTCTGTTCTCCCCTTCTGTCTCCAGCCAGAGCTCTGATATCCCTGGCTCAAAGCCAGGGTGCAGGGTGAGTGTCTCTCCCTTGTTTATAGCAGGGCTGGGGGATGTTTAAACGAAGGTGGCGATGGGAATCTTGGGAACTTCACAGCACACAACTGCAGCTACAATCCTTCCTGCAGCTGACAAGTTCCACTCAGGCCAGAGTATAGAAATTTTTTTATCTAAAGAAAAATCCATTGACCAGCTACTTCTGGAAATGAAGGCAATCTGAGGGATTGTACTAGTTCCAAAGGAATTTAAAAACCATAATCGCTCATAGCCTGATCTTTCAAAGACAAGAGTCCAAATCAAAAACTTTGTGTGCAGCTGCATGCTTAGTAGACACATGCAGCTACCATGATTGCCTGCAAAAAGAAACACTTTGACAGGAGAGAGTCTCGGCTCTGTGGCAAGAGCAGGTCCATGCTGAACAGTCCAGCTTCAGTGCTGATGGGGTCAGAGCACAAACCCAGCTTTAAAATAAAAAATTCTCCAGTCATTAGTTTAGTAAGGAAGCCCTACAGATTATTACTAAAGCTAAAAGAATTTGTTTAGATCCATGCTGTGTTTCACTGTGAATGTTTATTTTCTTTCAGCACTTCATTCAGCTTGGACAATGACAGCAAGCTAATTAGTTTCATATTTGTCCATACTTTTAAGCCTTTCTCTTTTACAGGATTTCATTACTGCAATATTAAGATTGTAAGCATGATGAGCAAAGGCATGCTTGATTTTTTTTTAAAAAGTCTAGAAGTCTTCACTTGATAACTTATCTTTTTATCATCAAGTATTCCAATAAGTTTGCTACTAGCTAATGACTACCCTAGAGGGTCAAAACTGACCTGATCATGTTTACTTAAAAAAAAAAAAAAAAAACCAAAAAAAAACCCAACCAAACAAAAAACCCCCACCACAACCAAAAGCCTAGCTTAGCAAAATGAAATGCTTGCAAGCAGAAAAACTCTTGGAGTCAGAGAAAGAAGAATCAACTCTGACATGATACATTATTATTTTTTAATGCCTTCTGCAACTTGAATGCCAATGGTATACTTGATGCTTGGATGGGTACCAAGTGCCAAGAGCCAGCAACATCAAATCTATCTATGTTTGGGGTTCAAGACA
Organism: Molothrus ater; assembly: GCF_012460135.2. Taxonomy (NCBI): domain Eukaryota; kingdom Metazoa; phylum Chordata; class Aves; order Passeriformes; family Icteridae; genus Molothrus; species Molothrus ater. Next base: position 39,834,834 of record NC_050483.2, on the reverse strand, counting down.
ACAAACACATTTAGGGGCTCTGCAGGACTGTCTGTTGATGACCCTTTTCAAGAAAACCATTTGGACACCTTACAAGAGTCTCAAACACAGGAGTCTGGGAAACCCTAATCAAACAATGCACTGAAGTGCCTGAATTGCTCATTTTTGCAAGGGCAGTTCTGTCTGAGAGTGCAGCTAAGCACTGGTTCAGTGCTGAATTGCTTATTTTCTGGGAATGCAGAAGTATAGGATCCATCACTGGCCACAAGGACACCACACAGACCATTTAAGAAGAGAAAGAACCTGAAAGGCAGAAGGAGCTTGGCAGCAGCACACTCTGACTGCTGCATGTTTCCCACACTGACATCACCAGCACCACTGGCAGGAGCAGGGGCACAGCAGCCTGAGCGCTGAACATTGCCTCATTTAAAGGTCTTGGTTCACGCACCAGGGACCTGGAATTGCTGGGGAACTGCTGGAGCAGAGCTGGGGTCCAGCCACCACATAGCACCCTCAAAGTGCCAACATGGATCAAGTAATTCCACAGGACAATTCTCAGCTACTCCTCCCTGGACCCACGCTAATAACTCCCCATAAAAGCCAGTGTCCCACCTCCCCTTCCCTCCCACAATTACCCTGTATCAATTTTATTTTCTTCTTTCTGCTTCCTTCCCATATTCTGCCCCAGCTTCCATATCTCCTATTCAGTCATTTCTACTGGTGGGTAGTCCTGTTGTCTATCAACACCAACCTTTTGGAAAGTAAAAGCTCCACACAGCTATACCACAAGCAACCAGAGATCCTACATTGCATCCATGCAAAACTTGGGGAGCAGCAATTGCTGCCCTCATTACACACATCACAAGAGCTGATCCACAATCTGGAAACAGCTGCCTATCTGCACATCAGCAGGCTTGGGGCTGCACTGCACTGACCTGTGCCACTGCTCTGGCCAAATCACTCAGCTCAACAGATTATCCACAACAGCTGGCAAGGCTTACCAAGCGATGGCACAGCACCAGGGTGACAGGCTGCATGGGAGATGAAGCCAGGTAAATATGTAACAGTTCACACTGGGGATAACTTGGAAAAGAAAGTCTACCTCAGCACCACAGTGATGAGAAGCTGCTGAAACTCTAGAAGAAAACATCCTCCTGACTTGCCTAAAACCCCCTAAATCTTCCTTCTCTGCTGAAGCCTAAAATAAAGAAGAACAGGAAAATGGGTTCCTTATAGCAGAAAGCAAGAGGCAAAATTCCCCTCAGAAGAAGTGTAGAATTTTCCACACTGGTGACTGTCTTATCATGGAAAGACATCTGAGACACTTCATTAGTCACTGCCTGCAGTTTGCCTCCTTAAAAATGTCCTCAAAGCAGTAGAGACCAAAAATAAAATGAGAAAAGAGGAATCTCTCTACCTCCTCAAAAATGTGGAATTAACTGGAGTGGCAGTTTAGATACCATGTAAAGCATTTTCTCTGTATATTTTACAATTTTCATCTGCTATTTTCATCTGCAAATAACTCCTATAGAACAGGAACCAGGTCCAGAACTGCACTACTAAAAAGGCCCAGAAGTCATTTTCTTCAAATAGGTATCTTCACTAGTTCAAATCCTGAAAATAACTTAAAGATGCCAGTTCTCACTGGAGCTTCTCTGACAAGTTTGGAGATGTTGGTAAAGAAGCACATATGCTGAAAGCTGTGTGCTGAATGTGAGTACTCAAGGTCCTATCAACTGTGCCCCTAAAGGGGACTGCAAGTCTTCACTGGCGGGGTCAACAGAGACCACTGGGAGGAGCCAGAAGAATGGAGAAAGGAGGGATGGAAGAAGGTACTGCAATGCCTAAAATATTTCTTTGCAAATCTAACTTGTATTTAATTAAAATGTTAAGAACCAATAAGTTACAGGACAGGTATTGCCCTTTTAAATCTCTCCTAGACCCTAGGCTGCACATACAGCATCAACCCCTATATGAGATAAACAAAAATGCCAAGTGAAGTATGGAAAAAGGCTCAGTATCTTTTCTGAGCTCTGACAAAGGGCCAAATCACTATGTGAGAGTCTTCTCACATGGCATTCTGGCATGTGGTTCTTATCACTGGCATTCTATGGTTCTTATCTGTCACACTTTAAAATCAAGAAATAAAATTGGATCTGGCCTTCCAGCTCTGGCAAAAACTGCATGTGAGAATCAGAATTATTCAGGCTGGAAAAGACCCTTAAGATCATTGAGTCCAACTATAAACCCAGCACTGCCAAGTCCACCACTAAGCCATGTCTCTAAAAACTGCATCTACATGTCTTATAAATACCTCCAGGGATGGTGACTCTAACATTTCCCTAAGCAGCCTGTTCCAATGCTTGACAACCTTTTCAGTGAAGAAATTTTCCTAATATCCAATCTAAATCTCCCATGGTGTAACTTGAGGTTGTTTCCTCTTGTCCTGTCGTCGCTGGTTACTTGGGAGAGGAGACTGATCCCCAGCTCACTATGACCTCCCTTCAGGTTGTTGTAGAGAGCAAAAAGGTCTCCCTTGAGCCTCCTTTTCTCCAGGCTAAACAACCCCAGCTCCTTCAGGTGCTCCTCACAGGACTTGTGCTCCAGACCCTTCCCCAGCTCTGTTGTCCTTCTCTGGGTACATTCGAGCACCTCAATGTCTTTCCTGTTGTGAGGGGTCCAAAACTGACACAGGATCCGAGGTGTGGCCTTACCAGTGCCAAGTACAGGGAGTCAATCCCTGCCCTGGTCCTGCTGGTCACACTATTTCTGACACAAGCCAGGATGCCACTGGCCCTCCTGCCCATCTGGGCCCACACTGGCTCGTGTTCAGCAGCTCATGACCAGCACCCCCAGGACCTTTTCTGCTGGGCAGCTTTCCAGCCATTCTGCCCTCAGCCTGTAGCACTGCAGGGGTTGTTGTGACCCACGGGCAGGACCTGGCACTTGACCTTGTCAAACCTCGTACCATTGGCCTCAGCCCATCAATCCGGCCTGTTCAGATCCCCCTTGCAGCACCTTCCTAACTTCCAGCAAACCAACACTCCCCCAGCCTGGTGACATCTGCAAACAGAGGGAAGGGGTCTCCAAACCAGTCACGCCTATCAGAGCGGCCACATCATTTGGCAAGGGAGAGCAAGGTTCATTCACCTGTCCTGGCAATGACCCACGGCCAGCTCTTGCTCGAACATCCCTTCCTGTGACTGATGGAAGGAGACCTCGAGCCAAGCCAGGCTGCAGAGCACCACGCTGGCGGAGCTGAGAGGCGGCTGCCTGCCCCTGCTTCCCCGGCTAGCGGGAGCGCAGGGCCGGGGCGGCTGTCTGTCCGCGCCGGGGCCCTCAGGCCGTGCCCAGCAGCTGCAGCTCCGGGGCCGCCCGCAGCAGCCCAGCCCAGGCCGGGCCGGTGCTCCCGGGCCGCCGCCTGCGCCCTCTGCCGGCCACGCTCGCCGGCAGCCCCCGCCGCCCTCGCCACCTCGTCCCGGGACGGCGCCACGGCACTTGGACCGTGGAACGGGATGGGGCCGCCTCATTTCAGGCGCCACGAGTGTATCCACGGCCTGGACACGGCCCAGCAGTGACCTGCTAACGCCACCGGCTCCAGCCAAGCCTCCCTGCCTCCTCTCACTTCTCCCTGCGCCAGGAGCACTGTGGCGGCAGACAAATTCCTCCCCTTTCAGAGGAGCAGCAGCCCCTGCTGTACCAGAGTATGGGGCTCTGTTCTCGCAGCTGCTGCAGGTTCCTGGCTTTTGTCATCAAATCTTTATTGTGGGTACTCATCAAGCCCCAAACCAGTGTGATTTGCTAAACCGCAAGGCCCAGAGTTCACTTAAGAGCAAACATTCTTCCATCGGAGCAAGTGTGTTCACTTTTGTGTGACAGCCTCCACCAGCACAAAGACCAAACCTCTGCTTTGGCACCTACAATGCCCTCAGTGCTCTGCAGCCTCAAAAGAGGATCCAAGGAGCTTCCAGAAGGAAAGAGAGCAGCAAACATTGCAAAGAGGGCAAGGGAAACAGTGATGAATCATTTTCGTGGTAAGCTGAGACCCATTAATTGATCAGCTACAAATTTCTGGGTGGTGGGAACCTGTACAGGTGCACAGCACTCCCCACAGTTGGCAAGTCATGGTCTCTGCAGGACAGCAAGCTGTGAGACACATTATCAGCCTCAACACAAAAAGATTTGCTGTTTTCCTCACCACCCTTCTCTCACAGGGCAGCCTGTAATTCCCAGATGCAGCTAAAAGCAGTAAGTTAGCTGGAAATTACTAGTTGTGGTTTCAGGCTGTGAAAGATGGCACTCACGGGTAACCCTTCCCTCCCTCTCTCCATTAATAATCCTCCTCCCTCCAGTTACCAGAAAATACAGCAGTGCCTGCCCCTCTCTCCTCCCTCCAGGCTACTCCTTTGGAGAATTGGCTCCACAGCTGGATTGTAAAATAATCCAGCTGTTCCTATGACAACATGCTGGCAGTGGGCAGAGATGACGCCAGCACGCAGTGTTGGCCCATTCACTACCAACACCCAACTCTGTTTTGGTTTGGGAAGCATTTGTTTTTCTATGTGGGCAGCTCTGCCAAGTACATTTCTGAAGGCTGGAGGGGCAGGAGGAGCCACAATCCCAGAGATGCCAAGAAAGTTGCTGGCTCTGTGATTTACCCTTGTTTTGGTTTGGCTTTTTTTCTTTTTTTTTTTTTTTTTGCCCCAGCTCTATCTGATGTGAGGATAAAAACCCCTCCAGCAGTCTTGCAGCTGCACACAATCTTTGCAAGACTTGATCCAGAGCCTGATTTAAAAAGCCCAGTGCAAGACTTTGCGTGTCAGGCTTGCACAGGAAAAAAAAAAAGAAAAGCCTTGGGTAGAATCAATAAGGGCCACACAGTCTTTATTTTAATATCTTGCCTGTCAGCAGAAGGTTTGCAGGGTAGAGGGAAGCAAAGGAAAAGCTTGCTCCATGTAAAGCATTATCCAAACACCTGGCTGGACTCACCCAGGCTCTCCAGCTCTGACAGGAGCTAGCTCATGTACGGAGGGATTTGGGCAGAGGCCATTAGCAGGAGCAGAAGGACCTTCCTTTCAGGGTCAGCAAACAGAGGAGCCTCCCTAGGTACTGCAGCTATTGAACCTGATCAGCAAAGCCAGCTCCTTCAGAATTACTGGGGGAATTCTATATACATAGCTTGGCAACTCCAGTGCAGGGCTCCAAAAGGGAAGGTCAGGAATATGCCTGACATTCCTCAGGAGAGGAAGGCAATTTCTCAAGGACTATTACCTTCACAAGGAAACTCAGCACAGGAAAATGCCCCTGCTCCCAGCATCAACAAAACAAGAGGCAGCATTTGTTACTGCCTGTACTTTCCACTATGCCTCCATTTTTATTCTGAAGGACTTGAGAACAGAGAAGATTGTAAGACAGGTGAGACTCTGTAGCTGAATAAGTGTTCAGGTATTTACTCACCACTACAAGTGTAACAGTGGCAATTTCTATCGCATGGCTGCAACCACTGCAATGGTTGTCTTACTGCAATGACCAGACCTCACGCTATTCTGCTATCAACATGCAGAGTGTCAGCAGGTAGGGGTGAAGAAAGATGGTCCTTGCAAGAAAATAAAATAATTATAGTGGTTATGTTGTTTTGAAGAGGGACCTCCATGGGCCTCTCTGGAGACAGGACACAAACAGGCAATCAACTAGTTTGTATCTCAAACTACTCGGGGTTAGTGCTCTGATCTGGCATGGTGAGCAGCTGGACACAGCAGATTGTTAGGTACAAGGGAATTTGAGAGATCAGATTAGCTTCAACCTATACATGTTCCTAGACGAGAGCAAGAAAAGAAAAACAACAAGAAGCATGACTATTTCTGGAACTGCCTTAGAAATTGCAGACCCAACAGCGTCCTGTGAACCCTTCAGCCTCAGTGCCACCTGAACATCCAGCACAGTAATTACAGCAAGACACTCCTTCTAGTCCCTGTCAACACTTCAGTATTGTGCACTCTCACTGGCCCAAGACATGCTTAACCCAAAACCTCTCTAAGTTCTTCCTGCAGAACACAGCTCAAAGAGTCAAAAAACAGTAAAATAAACAAAAGCAAGGCTCTTCCCCTGACTAGCACAGCCTGTGCTGTCCAAGCCCCTTGTGTGGTGTGCTTTAGCCCCCAGCACTTCCCACAAATGCCAGATCTCAGCCCCACAGCCCCTGTCAGATCCCACTTTACAGTCTCTCTGACTTTTTACTATTTCCTAGGGCAAAATCCGATAAGAGGTTGCCAGGCCCCTGGTCTGTATGGTGTTTACAGGAACATACCACTCTATCCAAAGCTTCATTAGATAAACTACACTCAGTATCAGCACATGTACATATTTGAGAGGATTAAGAACAAGATTCATCAAAAGGCATTTCAATTATCAGACTGCACAGCAGATACACAGCAAGGCAAAGGACTCTGAGAACAAGTCTGGCCATGTATCAACCACCTGTCCATCCCATGAAAAGTCTACCTGCCTACTTGGTCCCACCCCAGGTCCCTTGTGAGGCTTGGCAGTCGTGGGAAAGCAGGTTGGTGAGAGGAAGGAGGGCAGCCTGAGAGCACTGTCAGAGCAGATGGGAGATGGGATCAGGTGAGTGACTAGGAAAGGGATTTTGTGGAGAGGACTAGAGGGTCCTGGCAAAGCAGACTGCTGCACTGGAGATGGAGCATCAGTTTCTTGTTCTCATTGAGCCAATAACTGACTTTAATTAAGCTCACAATGCCATTTACCCCCACAACTAAGCTTAGAGACAAATTAGTGAGGCACATATTTGCCTCATGAATAATGAGGTGGGTTGGAAGCTGTCTGGATCACCACACTCAACATCAGTCAGTGGTACAAAACCCAAGTGACAACCAGGGGACTCTAGTGGCACCTCTTAAGGTCAGTACTCTGTGATGCCCTTAGTAACATTCTGAACGGTGTGACAAAGCTTACAAACAGAAAATTAGTGCACAGCACCGAATCAGGGGTAGTGTCTGACATGGTTAGAGAACAGTGCTTCCACTTGGAGGAATCCAAATAGGCTGGAGGAATGGCTGATAACAATTTCATGAAAAAAATAATCAAATGCAACTCCCTCACCTGGGAGAGAATAACTCCATAAAACAGTACTGGGTGCCACCTGGCTGAGGAGCCACTCCACTGAAAAAGCGTTTGGCATTTGAAAAAAGTTTGGGAAAGCAGCAAGGAAATACTAACTCTTCAATACATGCCCCCAAGATCCTGACTATTTACTATAAGACTGATCAAACACTAGATCAAGTCGCCCAGAAATGTTGTAGAAACCCCATTCCCAGGGATATCTGAAATCCAACTGGACAACACAGTGAGCAACACTCTCGTTGGACCTGCTTTCAGTCGGTAGCTGGAGTAGGCACCTCTGGGGTCAGAGCACCCTGATTCAATACTCCCCAACTGCGACTGGCCGCCTCTGCTTTCCTCCTCGGGCGCTCAGCTTCCCGGAGACCAGCAGGGAGCAGTGAAAGGCGAGGAATGAAGACTTACCCACCGGACCAGCCGCATTCCTGCAAGGCTGCAGACATGCCGGGAGCGCCCAGCGCTGAAGTTCTGAATGCCCAGCCCAGGGAAGCGGGAAAGGGCCCCGGCCAGCCACCGGCCAAGAAGGGCATTGCGGAATGCGCCCCCCGGGCACGGGCAGGGCCGGGAGCTCCGGCGGGGAGCGGGGACGCGAGAGCCGAGCAGGCGGCCGGGAGCGCGGGTGGCGACTGTCTCGGGGACCTGGCCAAGGGACGCAGAGTCCGGGGGTGTTTCCTATAGCCGGAGGGTCGGGCGGAGGGGCTGCCCAGCTGGCTGCACCCACGGGCGCCAGCCCACGAGCCTGAGCCCCAGAACTGCGGTGATCTTCCCGATATTGCTGCTGTCAGCGTTGGACGGTGCTTGTTGCTTCAAGCGTCTGGGGCTACAAGGTTCGTATTGCCCAACTGTCCCCTTTGATCTCGAGATATAAACACATGCTTAACAAAAACCGAAATCTAAATTCTTACATAACCACATGACTCCAGGCACTGCGATGATGAAATCCCAAGAAGCGTCAAGGCTCTTCCACTGACAACGGACCTGCCAATACCCAAGAGACACTGACCATTTTGCTGGTCAGCTTTGCTACAGGTCAGGATAATGCTTACATCCATTGTGCAAATGAGCACTAAGGCCACAAAGATATTTGCATGCTGCTCTCAGTTCCAGTATAAATTACAGCATGTTGATTTAAACTATAGAACTTTATCCACAAATGACACCTACAGAAAATCAGACACAGGACAAAAAGAAGTCCCAGCAAATGGATGTCCTGGGACCCCAAAAGTCTGGGTTTAGAGGTGGCTGAGCTTAGAAGTGCTGCCTCAGGGGTTTAACTCTGGGGTGAATGACTATGACTAGGGTGGTTGCAGGCATTCCCATCTAAGTCTCTCCACCCTGCTCTCCTGTCCTGGGCTAAAACACCTGTTCCAGGGGAGGCAGAAGAAGAATGGGAACATCAGTCCTTGTCACTGGGCATCAGGGAGCTCTGCACAAGCCGCTTTCCTCTGTCACTTGGTTAGCTAATAGCTCTGGGCATGGGCAAGGGTACAGCACAGGCTGTCACCCAGGAGAGCTAGCAACACACTGTAGACAGCAAAGATAGTATTTTAAATTGCTAGTTAGATCTGTCAGAGCATGACATCCAGATCTTAGAGATGCTCATACATATACATAGAGATATTTCATACATCTGGAGTAGTTCCTTGCCACAAACCCTGTGTGCTACCACTCAGCTGCTTTCACACACACCACCAGGGCATTACTTGGCTCTCTGTGATACAATTGATCCAGCCATTCATGCACTCAGTGCATCAACAAAAGTTGGAAGGGGTCTCCGAAGGCCACCCTTCCCCTCAAAGCAGAGGGTGACTCAGGGCTTCAGCCAGTCCAGTTTTGATTACCTCCAAGGCTGAAGGTTCTACAGCCTTTCCACACAACCTGCTCCAGTGTTTGGCCACTTTCATGGTAAAACATAAGGATTTTAGCACATGCTCTGAAGACTGAAGACTCCAAACTGAGCTTAGGCAAATCACTTAGGTCCTGGATATGCTGTTCCACAGGAGTTTATACAGTTCTGTCAGCTACAGCACTTGACTGGTTCTGCAGTAACTTTGGTCAGGGATTCAGTGCAGCCTAACTCCGCCACATAAATACATTCATTGTGCCAGTGTAACTTCCTGGACCATTTAATTGAGAGGTCAGACAAGTAACTGTGTACAAGCCAGGAATAAAACAGAATTACATGAGTGAAGATCTCCTGAAACTGTAGCTTCTCTGCAATAATGTAATATTGGCCTTTGCAAGGGACAAAATTTCCAAAAATTTAGAGAATGAGTTCCCCAAGGGCTAAGGACCCTTCTGCCCATTCAGACTGCAAGCTCTGCTACTTACACCTGTAGCACAAACACATTGCAACACAAAATCCACTGGGGAGAGGAGAGGGGAACAAACCACACATTTGTGTATTAGTCACTTTTGAGGTTAATGGGAAAGTGTTCAGATGCTGCTTTGAATAGTTCATGGTAAGCTGCAAACTAGAACAGAACCCTTCAATCATCAGTGCCCATAAGGAGTTCCAAGATCCTCAGGTGGAAATCATTATATAATAAATACTTCATTCTCTTAAACACAGATGATTATTTCAGTGCATAATGCATCTTAAAAGGAAATACAAACCTTTGCTTAGAAGTCAGAGCCTGTCCTTACCACATTCTGTGCCTGCTCACCTGCAGGGCAGAAGCTGTCATGCAATATCCAGTAATTAAGCTATATTTATTATAAGATTGGAAGCTGTGAAGTCATTCCCTGTCCTAGTACACGTGCCTTAAGCTAGCTATGATAATCATTTTCACATGCACCCAACCCATGTTTAGGCCTTCAGCCACAGTTACTCTCTGATGATACAACAGCAAGTGACAAAGCGGCACAGAGTCGAAAAATATTGCCAACTTTGGCCATAGAGTGATTTGGAAAAGAGAGATTTTGCTTGGTTTGACTGCATGGAGTTACACTCTATTCCATATATCCAGCAAATGGAATAGGTTGGCACTTTAACCGCAAACATAGAAGTATCACCATTCCAGAACCATCTCATTGGTTCCAGAACCATCCCTACCTTCTCTATAAGGAATAAGAAAATAAAATGCATTTATTTTGGCATGAAAATACTTGCATAGTAAAATCCTTCTCATATTATACATTCTAAAAGATATGAAAAGAACCCCCTCAATTCTGAAGTGCTAAAGCTTTCTTGGCAAATCTTGACTTATGTAAATGACATATAACTCTATGGCAGGTTTATGAAGAAGCAATGTTAATACTATTCTGGTGTGATGAGCAAGAGTCTTGCATTCTTGTAGTGCCTTTCTGCAATAAGGAGTAAAACAACAACAAAAAGAATTTCATTAGGTCTTGACTAAATGTGTCAGGACTAAGATCCAGTGAAACATTTGCCCTTGGAACCTAAAGATATGTAGAATATGGATAAAACTTTTCTCAAATAAATGATCCTCATCAGGATCATCCCTTCTGAGAGATTCAGCTCATGTGACTATTATTTCATGGTTCTTAAAAGGTGGAAACCATCCCATCAGCTTGCCATGCCCCTTGGCTTAGCTCCCAGACAGAAACAAAGATCTTGAAAATATGTATCCAGGTAGAATGACATGTTTCCATGTGTGTTATTTTACCATGTTTTCCACCAGTTACAGCTACGTGTCTGCCATTCAGTGAAAAACATCAGTTCGTGTTTCCCTTTAATCCCACTCCATATTTAGGATGATTTGGAGATAATTTATCAAACACTGCAGTCATAGGGATTCCTTCTGGAGCGCTGAACATGTTACACAACCCTTACAACAAGGTAAATCCTCTAACCTGCCAGAGCTTGTTTATAGCCTGGCACAGGCAGCATCTACAATGCCAAGTGAAGCTGGGCCAGGAACTGTTCTGTGCTGGAAGGGCTGGGCAGTCACTCACCCATCCACACCACACAGCACCTGGCTGGGGGTCACCTCCAAACTACACGTGGTCTTAAATAAGTATTATTTCAGGAGTGTTATTTCAAACAGGCAGATTTTAATAAAAGAGAGCTTATGCCATAGCCCAGGGGGATGATTTACAACATGAAGCTAAAGGACTTGTCATGTGCCACAGCACAGAGGTGTGTTTGACAGTATGAAACCTGCTGGGATGTTGCTGTATCACCCAAAAGAGTGGAGGGGGTCCAGTCTCAGAGTCTTGCTCACTGCTCACTGGACACATACTACCCTCTGAGCTACCCCCAACCATCATCTTGGAGATTGCTGCTTGACACATGCCAAGACTGTTTCAGAAACCAGAATCATTAATGTGTAGCAGAGCACAGTGGACAAGCAGGAGTCAAATGCCCAAGCTTGATTCCTCCCCTCTTTGATTCAGCAGTACAGGCATAGCCAAGGGACCCAGGCTGGTGGCACCTGGAAATTGCTGACAAATAGCAGCAAAAAAACACAGCCATGGGGGGAGGGGGGAAGAGAATGAAGAGGATGGGAGGATCTGAGAGGCCCGTGGATAGTTAAAGCTTTGAAGAGCTGAATTCTTTGAAAGTCTTGGAGTGGAATCCTTATCTGTGCCGGAAACCCCATTCTTGGCTTTGTACTCAGTTCTTATGTAATGACAGCAAATTACTTTGTTTTATCTTCCCTGGTGTCCTCGAGGTTAGTGACACATCACCATTAGGTTACGTTGCTATTTTAATTCAACTGCCATACCACATGGCTTAATGCTGCAACAGAGCTTGTCCTTCTCCCCTGTGCTACTGGCAACTGTTATTTTTCCTACCATTAGAATTCAAATGCTTCATACAGGAATATCATCACTCTCATGCTGAAGCACCCAATATACTTCAAAGCAGTGTCAAAAGAGTGTTTTATTTAAAAACCCAAATACCCTCACAATATCTGAATTCCATGTACCTTTCAGATTATATGCTTTAGGATTAACACTGCTACTGTTTTTTATGGCCTTTGCAATACCATTACCTATTCAAGGAAAATATTTAATTTTGCGAACAAAACCAGATAAATACTATATTATGAGTTGGTTTCTCTTCCCTTCTTCCCAAGCATGAGAAGATTCAAGATGGGCTATTTAAAAAGCACTCAATCCTTACCAAGTGGAAGATGCAATGCAATCAGAATTAAAATTACTCCTTTAATGTTGCAGCTGGTTGTCCATAGCCAACAGACCAAGATACAAAACATTTGTATAAAAACAGAGCTCAAATCTAATCAGTGAAGGAGAGCTGAAAATCTGTTGTTGTGCAGACTAAAGATGCCAGGGAGTGGCAGGGGACAGGACACCACTCCACAGAACAAGAGCTCCTTAATTGGAAATGATAAAGCTACATTGTCCACATGCTAGTTCCAGCCTTCTTTTGTTTTCCCATGATATCCTGTTGATATAATTCCAGGTCCCTTGTGAACATCCGCTGTTTCCAAATGAGAAGAATGGGTGGTGTTGGTTTCATTTCAGCCCCTCACTGGGTCACCAGCCTACCTCTGCCTGGAAAGGCTCCCGGATGCAGCTCCAAAGAACAACCTTATCAGCAAAAGATCTGAACAGATAAGGTGCACGGACATATGAGATCACATCTTCTGGTAATTTAAACAATTCAAACGCCATTATAATATGGAAGCACAGGAAAAAGCAAAAGTTCAGCTAAATCCCTACAAACCCACATAGAAATAGTCATATTTGATGAAATCAAGCACAGCTTTTGCCTCTCTCTGTTAACAACCACAGTGTTCTGACATTACCTGGTAGCAACCACTTGAAGAAAGTAGTGAGGACAAAGTTAGTGGTCAGTGTGTAGAGCTGCCTCACCACAGTATTCCCTAAGGTCCCAGAAATTTCAAAATCAGGACTTGCACAGCCAATGGGTATATTTGTGTGTTTAATAGTCCTCACTAGCTTTTATTTGTGTTCATTTTCTGGAGTTTTCATCTCAAAAAAAAAAACCCAAAAAACAAGATACCTTGTAGTATCCACAAAATCAGGCAAAAAGGTTTTCTACAAGTACCCACAGAATGAGCAACCTTGTCAAATCTGGTTTTATTCCACATTTCCCAAGTTTTGCTTGTTGTACTGAAAGAAACCTCCCCTAACTTGTGTCTGTGAAGCTGAAGAGTCCTAGTTACCTTACCTGCTTCTGACCTAGAAGCTGTCCCACACTTCCTAACATTTGTCTGAACCTCTTACAATGCTCTCTGTGCTTCTAAAGATCAGAACTGTACACAACATTCAAAGCACTGGCACACCATGGATTTATCCCGTGCCATGATGACACTCTTTGCTTTTATTCTCTTGCTCTAATTCCTTATCTCCTAACACTCGATTTGCTCATTTACCAAGCCTTGAACTGGGGTTTTCACAGAACTATTATTATGCCAAGAGCTTGTTCCCAAGTGATAAATCAGCTTCTAGGCTGTTTCTGTATGATTGAAATGGACTGTTAATCTCCCATTTAAAACACTTTACATGTATGTACATCAAATTGTACCACCCACTCACTTTGTATTGTGATGTTTTGCTACATTTTCTCTCGGTCTGCAAGCTCCAATTCAGATCCTTGTGGAACTTTGCATGTTGGCTCAATCCATGGAGAAATAGTTTTGTTCTGTCTTACAGAGACCTGTCTTTAATGCAGTGTCATCTATCCACATGAAAACATCTCTTATTCTACAGTTCCTTCAGAAGGTTTTGCTGACAGATTTTGTTGAATACTTTTAAGAAACCCAAATAGGAAATGCCAGCTCAATGTCTCTTGTCCACAGGCTTTGCTGACTCCTCACAGGACTCCAAACAATCTCTGAGGCCAGGAGTTCTCATTAGAAAGGCTCTGCCATCTTTCACAGTACCTCATTTTCTCCCTGCATCCACTAGTTCACTTTTTAAAGTTTTTACTAACTTGGCTGGTACAGAGAACAGGCTCATTGCTCAGCAGCTCTGCAGAACTTTTCAGGCTGCTGGTATTTTTTTTTTTTAATTGGCATATTAACTATCTTCCCTGTTTCTGTTACCAAAGCCCTTCTGAATGCAATGTTACACAAAAACCATTAGTAAGCAGCTCAGCTTTTTCAGTCTTGACTTCTCTTAAAACTCTTGGGTGAATATAATGCAATCCAATTGTTCAACACTTTTTATTTTAGCCATTTGTTTCACTACCTTTTCTACAGACCTTCAGTTTGAAACAGATCCTCTGATAAATCTTTCATAAAATCAAGTATAAGTATGGGAATATTCTTAGGTTCCTCTACAATGAGCATAGAGCAAAATCTTAATTTAATTTTTCTCCAGAACCTTATCTCCTCTGAATAATCCATTTTTATTTTGACTGTCCACTGGCTCTGATACCTCTTTTGGCAAACTTTCTGTTCTATTTTGACGGAAAGCGGTAGAGTCGGATTTTTGTAACAAAATAGTAACAAAAAGTAACAAAAAGACAGATGGCAGGAGGACTAGCAGAGCGAGGATGTGGGTGTCTGGTCACCCGGTAACTGCAGCCACGTTCATAGGGCAGCTCTTGCGCTGCAACTGCAGGTAAAAAAAAAAAAAAAAAAAAAAAAAGTAATAGGTAATTCTTCCACCTACTGGAGATAAAAGCCAGTTGTCAGCTATGGGGGAGGTTGGGGTGGTTTGTTTCCGTTTTGTTTTCCCACCATCACGGATCAATTCTTGATGGCTATGGAGATTTCCGGGAGGGGGTGATGCCACGGAAGCCTAGTTAGGGACAGCGAGAGCTGCAAACCGCCGCGTGTGAGCTCGCCCGGGACTCAGCACCCAGCTGCTTGAAATGCCCATGGCTTCTCCTGACGCTTTACCCTGCAAGGGCAACGGGAGCGCCGGAGGCGGCGGAACGGAGACCGGGCTGCCTGCTCAGCCCACCCGGGGGCTCCACCTGCGAGGAGCCGGGTGGGGCAAGGCAGGGAGCGGTGTCCCGGGCCGCGGGGCCACGGCCGGGGAGCACGGCCGCCCGTCCCGGTGCCCGTCCCGCCCTCGGGCTCCTTCCCGCCGCCGCCTTGCCATATATGGGCACGGCCGGAAGCGCGCGCGTCACGGCGCTGGCTCGCGGCGTCCCCGCGGGGAGCGGGACGTCACGTCACGTCCCCGGCGCGCCCGCGCGCGGCGCCCCGGCAACCAAACAGTAAACACGGGCGCGCGCAGGCGCAGAGAGGCGGGGCGGGGCTGCGGCGGGGCCGGTGCGACGCGGGAGCCCCGCGCTGATGGCAGGTACCGGCCCCGGGGCACGAGCCGCAGGCGGGGTGCGGGCCCTGCGCTCAGCAGCGTGTCGGGACTGCCGCTGCTGTCTGCGCCGGAGCTGCCCTGGAGCCGCAGCACCCTTCTGCGGCCGGGCAGGACGTGCTGCTGGGCTGGGCAGCCCTTGCTGTGTTCTGCCATAAACGCGTTTAAGGACCTTCACGTTGTTTTACAGCTCTGCTTTCTGAAATTCCTAACAATTCCACTGTGCCTTGCGTTGCGTTGCAGTTGCATTTCTAAGAATTAATTACACGACCGCCCTCAGAGGGATCAGGAGCACAGGAGGCTTCAGAAATAACACGAGGGTTCCCTACGTGTCTTATCTCGTTCCATTGTTGTGTTTCACAAAGCTTTGTGCTGGTATCTGTGTGATGGATCAGATACAGCTTGTAATTGAAGCACATGCTTATAACACATTGCAGGCGGAGATTGCTGCATTATTCCTCAGTTGAAGATAGTGGCAAGATTCTCCCTGTTTTAAGTGCGATTTCACTATATAATTCTCAAATGCCAGGAAGCAGATAAATCATGTTCATAACACAGCATAAGTTTTATGTAAAACATCCTGAATTCTGGATTGTTTATGGCTGAAGGCAAGGAGTAAGGCTGGAGCCTGGGGTTAGACATAAAGTGTCTCATGTAGCGCCACCCCTGAATCTGACATCTTTGCGTAACAAATGCAAAAGCTGTCGCTTAGACTTGGCACTTGCTATCATTTCTGTTAAAAAGAGAAGCCTTGGTTAGGCTGCAGGACTGCTCTCTGAATTTAACTCTAGATTTTGCTTTAGCCTGTCCGATGATCATGAGAGATGATGGGGCCAGGATCACTCCACCTAATTTGAGGTAGAAGCTACTTTTGAACCATGTGGTATTTTTGGACTTTGTGGACCAGTTTGCTTTCAGCCTCTGCTGAACATCTGGTGATTTCAGCAGCATGCATGGGTTCCCAGAGACCTGAATTGTTCAGCTCTGAACTTGATGGTGTTTCAGCAAGACATCACATTGTCATTCCAGATTTGCTGACTTCACAGGGTTACCTGTCACATAAGTCTGACTCTCCTGTCATGGTTCAGTGCTTCTGTGCATTTGCTGTGGCTGGGTGTTGCCCGTGTAAACTCAAGTGGCTATGTGAAAGTAGCTGCTGCTTAGTAGCAAGTGGGATTAGTCTTCATCACTTGTCAGCTCTGCCTACAGATTAATGTTGAAAGATGGGAAACTGCACTTGTAATATTTGCTTTTACACAGGGCAGGCCTTGTTGAGCAAGTCATGAAGCTGCAATACTCAGTGCTGAGATGAGATGGATCCTGTGTGTGTTCTCATTAGGGAAGGGGTGGAAATAAGCAGAGCCTGCTGCAGTGACCAGGAGATGTAGACTTAGAGAAACCTGACCCTGAATGGCAGCCTACAGTGAGGCACCCTGAGACCATGGTGTCAGGATGGCCTTCAGCTGGACACACAAGCCAGCACAGGTGACATCTTTGCTTTCACTTTGAGAAGGAGTTCTCAAATTGGAGTGGCAGGGCTGGAGGCTGTCAGGGGACCCTTCATGTGCAGCCATCAGGGAGGGAGCAGACCACTGCTCCGCAAGCAGGGATAACCTGGCCCAGCTGCTGTCCTGCCAGCAGAGCACATTTCACTGCACGAGCAGCCGGGCTTACAGAGGGAAGCAGCCTTTCTTAACTGACTCAGCAGGAGAGACCACATTTCCAGAGACCCCAAGGAGGCAGCATGTTCCTAGAACGTGTGTGCCATTTCCTATAACTCATTCATTCAAGGACTGGGCTGGCTTTAATAGAAACTGTAGAGCCAGTGGTTTACCTTTATACCACTCACCCCACAGTGAGAAGTGCACAAGCCTTTCTCATCCCCTCATGTCCAAAGAAGATAGGCCATAACTACTCCTAGAGGAACCAGGCCACATCCAGGGACAAGGAAGTTGAGCTGTTAGGGACATGGAAATGATCATGTGGGCCCCAGCCTAGAGATGTCCTTTCAGCACTTTCCAGCAAGACCTCCAGCTAGCTGGTGAAAGGCCACAGCAGGTGACACACAGATACAGAAGGGGACCAGACTCAGACAGCTCAGCTGGGAAAGGCCGTAGGGCGTGACCTTGGTGCCTGCTGGAATGGGTGTAACCACAGCCAGCCCTGACTAGCACCAGGACAAGGACAGGGCTGGCCTAAATGGTATTGCCACCCTTATGCACCCTTAGTCTCAGGCAGATTGCAGGTGTCTGCAGTTTATAAAGCCCAGACAAAATTAGAGGCTAGAGAACCCCTTTGAGGTCACAGAGAAGCAGGTGCAAAAGGTAACACAAGGACAGCTCCAGCAGTCAACTTAAATGCTTTTATTGACAATGTCTCTGAACAATAATAAGCAAACAATGCTTAAGTTTCATCCAAATTCACTTTCCACATGTCAAAAAAGACCTCAAGGTAGAAAAAAATAAAATAAAAATATAAATATCTGAGAATCCATCTTAATAAATAAATTAAAAACACAATAAAAACGTTTTCATGGAAAACTTATGTCAGAACATTCAGACCACCTCAACAATGCATGATCAGTAAAGTTACAATGAACATCAATGTAGAACTACAGTACATGGATATAGCTATTCATCTACCTACTAGAAAATAAAATAGAGTCTCTTTCCCCCCACATAAGATGGGTCATTGCTAAGTCATCAGAACACGATATTGCCAGGAACACAGTAGTTATTGTTAATCAGCTGCACTAGATACGAGTTGGAGATACCCAGCACCAGGTTAAATTCCAATCATTTAAAACCAAGAGATTAATTAGTTAATGCTAGTGATACTAAGGAGGGGAGGGAGTCACCTACCCAGCCATGTGGGACATGCTACAGACTACCAGCTCTCATGGATGGGCCACTGGGGACAAGACAAACTCCATGCGATTTGCTACATCTCTGGAAGAGGTAAGAGACCTCGGTGCATGACGCTCTGCCAGGCCCCGGGGCGCCAGGCCAGACAGGGGGTGGCGGTGGCAGGGCCCTCCCCAGGCCTGGGGAGCCCCATGGGGCACAGCTGCAAGTCCGTGGGGGTGCATGGGCAGGGGAGGGGGCCCAGCAGGTCAGTCAGTGCTGGAGCCCTTCACAAAGCCAGCAGGGTGGGGGAGCTGAGGGAGTCGGACGAGGGCTCGTTGCTGCTGCTGCCCTTCCGGTGCGCGGCAGCGCAGCTGGGGAAGGCCTCTGCCTCGGGGTAGGTGAAGACGAAGGTGGAGGTGTAGGTGCTGGGGCACGGGGTGCAGGTCACCACAGGGGTGCAGAGGGGCTCCAGCTCACCGCTGGTCCCGGCAGTCAGCGACTCCCAGTCCGACGGGTAGAAGGAGGCCCCAGGCAGGTCCATGTCGGGCACAGAGCGGGAGGCCTCCCGCGGCCCCGTGGAGAAGAGCAGCTCGTCGAAGGGCTCAGCCTTGAGCTCCAGCCCGCTGCTGCCGGTCTCCTTGGGCGGCACGGCCGGCGGCGCTTCAGGCATCAGCGGCAGAGCAAAGGCAGCCTCCTCGGTCATAGGGGGGCTGGGGGTGCCCAGGTCCAGCGCGGTAGCGGCGCTGGCAGCTGCCAGCTCCTCGGAGAAGCACAACTCCTCGGGCATCTTGCAGGCGGGACGGTGGGCCGCCAGGATAAACTCCAGTTTCTCCTTCTCCTTCAGCAGGTTAGCAATCTCCGCCTGCAGCGCGGACTTCTCCTCCTCCAGCTGGTCGGTCTCCTGCAGAGAGAGCAGGCTGTCAGCCAGGGCCGGCATCACTCCCAGCTGGAGTCCCCTTCCTCCTGTCATCCCCGCCCCCGGTACTTCCCCCGCCACCTCCCGGGCAGCACTTACCGCCTGCAGCGTGTCGGTGAGCTCCCGCCGCCGGTTGCGGCACTTGGCCGCTGCCATCTTGTTCCGTTCCCGGCGGATCCTTCTCTTTTCCTCCTCCTCCGGGGACAGCTGCGGGCAGAGAGAGACAGCTCAGTCCCGCTGCCAGCCCGATGCCCCCCGGCCAGGGCAACCCGCCGGCGGTGCGTCTCCCCAATCCCCCCCAACAACTCGATCCGCACTCACCTGTTCGACTTTGCCCCGGCGGCCGATGCTCTGTCCGCGGCCGCCCGGCGCCTTCAGCACTGCGGGGCGGGAGTAGGAGGTGGTGGGGGCGGCCGCCGAGACGCCGTAGGGGTGCCCGCGGCTCTGGGAGGGGGCCACTGAAGAGATGAGAGTGGGCTGCACCAGCCACTGCAGGTCGGGGCTGGTGGAGATAGCCGTCACCGTAGGCACAAAGCTGGCGCTGGAGGCGGCCAGGTCGGTGCAGAAGTCCTGTAGGTCAGAGAAAGGGGGGCTGCCGTCAGCGGAGCGCCCGGGCCGCTCCCCGCCGTCCCCGGGGCCGCGGCGCCGCGCTGCCAGCGCCGGCTCCACACGAGAGCGGCCTGTTATAAATATCTCTGACGTCCGCGCTGACGCAGACGCCGCTCCGGAGTCTCCTCAATGAACTCGCGTTTTATCAATGAAGCCGCTTTACACACCCGCCGCAGAGCGCGGCCCGGGCTACGGCACCCCCCGACCGCCCCGCCTCGGCACCGGGGCCGCTCCCCATGCCAGTCCCCAGCCTGACGTCCTCCGCGGACACGGCCAGCCCCGCGCCACCCGCTCCCATCCCATCCCCTCCTAAGCGCTCCTGCCCCGGCCAAGAGCGCAGCCGGCACGCTCAGCAACTCACCTGCGGGTTGACAGGCGAGCCCATGCTCGAGAAAGAGTCCGCCGGAGAGGGGTAATAGGTGAGGCTGTCCCCGGCCGGGGAAGCGCTGCTGCAGCGGGAGGACGGCGCCTCGTACTCTCCAGCGAAGCCCTGATACATCATGTCGGCTCGGTGCGCGCAAGCCGAAAGTGAGAAGTGATGCGACGGTGGCGAAGCGTCCTTGGGGATGAAGCGAGGAGGGGTCGGCTGCGTGCGTCCCTGTGCCGGTCCGCGCCGCGCGTCTCTCCGCTCCGCCGCCGGGGCTGCCTGAGCTGCTGGAGTACCGCGCCGTGCCTCCCTTTTATACCCTCCCGCGACGTCACAGGGGAAGCACCACCCGCGCCTCTGGGGGGGGCCGCCCGCCCCGCGCCCGCCCCGCGCCTCCCCGGGGTCGCCCCGCGCGCCGTCTGCCCCCGCTCCCCGCGGGAGAGACCCACGGCACGGGGCGGGGGGTGGCGGCAGGGCCGGGGGGGTCCCAGGGCAGAGCAGGAGGGAGCGGCCATAGAGCTTCCCCCCCCGCGAGGAGTGGTACGGCCGGGCTCGGGAACCCACTGACGCAGATATCCTTATATGGGATACATCCTGTGCGAGGGGGCGTGACTGACGGGAAGCGCTCCAGGCTGCAGCCAAGTGCGGCGGGCGGGCGGGCGGCGCGCGGGACGGGACGGGACGGTTCGGGACGCGACAGCCCCTCCCCCTCCCCCCCTCGCCTGGCGAGACCCTGCGGGGGCTGCCATGGGGACACCGCCATGAGGGCACCGCCATGGGGGATGCCGTCCCGCAGCAGGTGACCCCCTCCCCGGGGGCGCCGTCCGGCCGCAAGTGATCCCCTCTCTCAGCGGAGCCCCGCACAGCCTTGCAGCCTTGGAGCAAGGTGCTCCAAGGAAGGCGGCGAAGAAGGGGCCCGGCGGGCCGGGGATGCGCTTTGCGCTGCAAGTCAAGCCCCATCGTCAGCACTGAGCGGGGTCTGCCCGTAGCTGGGGACAGGTACTCAGCGGACCCCACGCAGGGAAAGCTCAGCTTAACACCCGTCCCTGCAGCGAGGAGCGCGTTATGATCATGTGTCACAATTGACTTCCCTATTATGTGTATTTGTAATTATCGAGAGTGAGGGTAATGGCAGAGGGCGATGGGAAGCCCTGCCAGGGAAGCCTGAGGGGGCCACAGCCCTCCGAGAAGGTTGGGAGAGCTTGGGAGCAGTGCTCGGGATGGCGGGGGGGGGGACTGGGATAGCCGCCAAGAGCATGGGCAGGAGGCCACCGGGAAACCACCGACGAGGAGAGAAAGGGGCGAGGCTCGTCCTTTCCTCCAGTTTGGGTTTTGTTTTGATCCTTGTTGCAGTGAAGCCCGGAGACACCCACCCACGACGGGGATGTCGGCAGCCCTGGCTCAGGTCAGGCTAAGGTGGGAGCCAGACCGCAGACTCGCCTTGCACGGGAGCCAAGAGATCGCGGCTATAGATAGTAACAGGGAAGCTGCAGCAGGGAGCGTGTTTACAGCAACAAACAGAGCCTGCAGCGCAGTCTCCAGGCAGGAGCGTCACCCAGCCAGGCTGGGATCCTGCTGGCAGCCGCTCCCTCTGTTTGAGCTCATGGGCTAAATGCAGCGCTTGATGCTGCTGCTGTTGCTGTTGCTGCGCGAGCAACCTCCGTTCTTAGAGATCTGGGCCACGGGGGCGGGAGAACTGGGCCAGCTGCTATTTCTGAACTGCCCGTCAGAGCAGAGGGGACAGCCAAGGACTGCCGCAGCTCACGGCCCCTGCCGCTCCCTGGAAAAGGACCTGTGGGGGCCCGTGCTGCTCTCAGCAGCTCAGTGCTGGCCCATGGGCCAGTCCATCCCGGGGCAGGCATCTGTCAGCCCAGGTTCCTGTGTTGCCACCGGTTCTTTGCCCCAGCCAGCACTCCCCTCATGCCAGTTACTGAAACAGTGGGGCAAGCATGGTCTCTTTGGCAGCCCCAGGCTGCAGGTGAGGAGACCTTCAGCAATGCCCAGCATTGCCAGCAAATTAGCAAAGCCACGACCCTGCCATCCCTGCCAGCAGTGAGCAAAAGGCCAAACCTCTGCAGCCACAGGGCCTAGATCGACACATCGGTGCCCAGCATGGGCAAGAGCCTCTGACACAGTTTCCAGTCTCAGACATTTGCCAGGCACATTTCAGAAAAACACAGTTTATCCCTTCTCTCTAGAAACTGCCCCAGGGTTCCTCTACCCAAAATACCTTCCCCAAAAGAAGTGTCTGGAAATCAGGGGGGGAATCCACCTCACCAAAGCCCACAATATTTTTGTGGTGCCCATGCAAACCACCTGTTGCCATCTCCACTGGTGACCAAGCATGATCTGTTTGTACCAAACGGAAAGTGCACGGACGCCGCACAGCTCTAACACGTGAA
The DNA here is from genome assembly GCF_012460135.2 of Molothrus ater. Classification (NCBI taxonomy): domain Eukaryota; kingdom Metazoa; phylum Chordata; class Aves; order Passeriformes; family Icteridae; genus Molothrus; species Molothrus ater. Next base: position 39,812,358 of record NC_050483.2, on the reverse strand, counting down.
GGCAACGAAACAGAGAAAGCGAAAACACATGACGTGGGTTTGTTGTTTGCTCCAAACACAGGGTGCACACGTTTTACCACAGTATGTGTGAGAACAAAAAAAGGAAGCAGGCGGTACCACAGCGACAAAACAGAGTCAGAGCATGAACCCTCCTGCCTGGGTGAGAGGGTTGCCCTCACCAGCATGCCAGGCTGATGGAGGTTCCTCACCTCCCCTGCCAGCTGGGAATGGGAAGAGGCACTAGACCCTCATAAATTAGTGTGATCTGTGGAGTGGACCATGAGTTCAGTGAACACTACAACATTATTAAACCTGTACAACCAGGGCCAGCAGGGTTTTGCCAGGCTCTGGTGGTGCTTGACGGGGCCTCATCTGCAGGGACACACCCCTCCAGGGACTATTCCCTTGCTTTAGACAAGCCCACTGAACCTCTGGGTCCCGTGCTGGTGAGGAGGAGGTGGCTGCTGACTGTCACCAGCAGGGAGATGGCTTTTCCCAGACGCCTGGCCAGACAGAAGAGGCCATTCCCACTGCCCTTCTTGGGCATCACAATGGTGCCGGCAGGGCAGAAGGACAGCATCCATCCAGTGAGGATCTTGTCCTGCATACCAACAGAACCCCTCCACTTTACTGGCCTCCACTTTTCCTCCTATCAAGCAGGGAGATGGGAAAGCTTGCAGCTCTGAGGCTTACAACAGAACAGTGAGATCCTAAACCTCAGAGTGCAACACTGGAACTTGGCCCTACTTTCACAGCCCTCCTTCATCTATGTTTGCAACTCAGGTTGGCCTTGCAAAACCACCACAGAAAAGCACCTGGGGTGTGTGGGCCAGTGCAACTGCACAGCCAAAACCCACTTCAGGGGCAAGAGATGGCTGTGCCTAAATTTGGCCATGCACCAGGGGAAAGTTCATGCCAGCAACATGGCCCTTTGGCAGTCACATGACTGCCTCAACCTACTCTCTGTCAGCAGCACTGACTGCAGCATGGCTCCATATTCCCTCTCTAGACACACAGCATGATGGGCATCTGCTTCCAGCTAACCAGGGACTGTTGGGGTCACTGGGAAGGAGACCAGACAGCCAGAGTTCAGCAGCAGAACTAGCATGCATGGGGCACTGCTGTGACACCATTAATAGCTCCCTGCACTGAGAAGTCATCACTGCCTGGCAAAGCATCCTGCCTATACTGACAGATGATCAATAACCTGAGCACCTGTTGCAGTACAGATTTTATGGGCAAGATCCAGAGGCATTTGTGAAATTCTCCCCACACACACCTGCATACCCACTGCTCCTGGTGTCCCACAATGCATTCACTCCCAGCACAAAGAATCCCATCCTTCCCCTTGGCCCCAGAGAGGCTTTTAAAGCCAGGCAGAGGCTGCAGGACTTAGAAGAAAACAGGATGGAAAAGCACAAAAGGGGGTTGAAAACCCAGTGGTGGGAGCTTGGCCCCTCTGTTGATGTGGCTGGGGAGCAAAGGGTGGAGGAAGGGCTCATAGTATGTTATCCAAGTGTCCTGAACTCCCCCCAAGACTCACTGCAGCTGTCACCCTCCCACCCAGCCTGGGAGCCTCCAGGAGGGCAGGGTTCCCACCTCTGCTGGTCTTAAAGGTACAGTGCATACCCAAAGCAAAGTATAAATAGTAATTAATAATCACAGCAGCTGGGTGTGTGACAGGGACATCCTAAAGAATAAACACCACGAGCAGAGACATCCCGGCATCTCGTGGTCGCACAGCCGCATGCCATGGGCCGCCAATTACTGTGAATGATGCTGTTGTGCCATCCCACTCATTGTCACCGCTCTTTGCCTGCGCCATGGTGGATACAAACTCACCAGGCACAGCTGGACCTTGCTGCCCACGCTGAGGAACCCATGCACTGCTCACAGCCAGCAGGTGTGAAAGAGCTTCGCCCATCGCAGCATTTCCTCTGCGCCCTCTTGCCCAAGGCCAGGCTGGCAGCCGTCACCCCACGAGCCAGGGTTCATAACCCTGAGTAATTTAAGCACAAAGTTCTCCTGATAAAACTCCAAAACTCCTTCTGCTGCCACCACCAATGTACCGTGTGTGCCATGGCCAAGCTGGCCTCTTACCAGCTCCAGCACCACAGGCTCATCCCAGGGCATTATGCATGCTCACAGGTATAGTTCCTAGGCACTGATCAGCTGGGAGGCGAGGAGAGGAAAACGTACTCAGTCAAAGGCAGTATGTTCAAGGCCAGTGACAGACAGGATGATGCAGAACTTTTCTGATTATCAGACAAGATCCAAACAAGGCAAGCACAGCTGTGACTTATTTCCTTGATGGAACCCTACAAGATGCCTGCAATAAAAACCCACACAATCAAGTGAAAGCTTGGGCTTCCTGGAGGTAGGAGCTGAATGGTCACCTTGCACAAGCTATCTCTTTCCTGTGTGGTTGGGCAATACTGATGCTTGTGCTGGGTAAAAGGACTGGGGCTGGGTACAGGGGTCCTGCTCCTCTGTAGTGGCTCTTGAGTAAAATGGGTCAAAGGTAGCAAAGGAGGAAGTGCTGAGAAGAAGGAGGAAAATGCCACTGTGCTTAGCTAAGGAGATTTTGTTACAGATGGAGAACAAAGCAGCTGAAGTGAAGGGACAGGATGTTGAAGATTGTTTTGCACAGGACAGAAAGAAACCTTCTAGTTGTTGTGACTGGGGAAGGCTCTGGGGAAAAAAGGCTCAAGGCAACTCAGGATAGACAAAGGATCGCAAAGGATAGTCTGGGAGGAAGAAAGACACACTGAGCCTTTGTCACTGCCTGGAGAAACAACCCTGCTTCACTGGACATAGTCCCCAGGTCACCTTTCTCCTGTGCCATTCAGTGTCAGACACCAGCATGCCAGGTGGGCTGGCTGCCCAGGAGGACAGTCATGAACACGAGTAAGGTCTCCCTTTTTGAGTCCTCAACTCTTGTAGTCATGGGGCTGTCAAGGGACTCACAGAGACTCAGCCTGCCCTGGCCCACCAGCAAGTCACATTCAGTTGCTGCTGCTGAAAGGAAATGGCAAGACTTGAAAGCAAGGTGTTTGCACCCTTCTCCAACTGAGCCATGCCTTTGGCTGGACAGCGAGGCTGCACTCAAGGCAGAGCTAAAGGGAGCAGTCAGCTCAGTGCTAAGATGCTGCTACTGCAGGAATGGAGACCCCAGGAATGGAGAAAGAGAATAAATAATAAGGCATGGCCATGGCTACGCAGTGAGTTGGCCTTCTCTGCCCTAGGAACAAACATTGGGAATACCCCAGGAAGCTGAGGTTCCTTAGATGGTATTTAAGAAATGTAACAAATACAAAATTCAGTATTATTAAATCGTCTGGGGTTAACAGTGCCATGAATACGTAAACATGTAAACAGTGCAGAGCACTGCCAGCCCAGCCCCGAGGCTTTGATCCTCCCCATGCATCCAGATCTGCCAAGCAATTTGGTTTGGCAAGGGATAGCTGCTGGAAGAGGAAACATCTTTTGTGTTAACTCATTCCTAAGTATCTGCACAGCCAGAGTTAAGCATATGCCTGTGCAGAGAGACCTGGGAGTAGGACATTGACAGATCATCTGTGTGCTCTGCTCCAGCTCTGCACAGTGAACAGGGTCTGGAGGAGAGTCTCTTGTGCTCACTGCTAGCAGCTCCCAGCTCGTCCCGAGCTGAGAAAAGCTCTTGCCATCATCCAGGCCCATACCAGACTCTCCATTTTCTTCCCTGTCAAGGTCACATGTTAAACATGTAGACAATAAACATGCCAGAGAGTCTAGGCCTGGAAACTCAAGGACCTTCCACAGAAGAGGTACAGCAGTCCAGTTTGGGACTGTTTCACTTGGTGATTGCACATGGAGAACCTGTCCTCTGTACTTTCCTGCCAGGGGCACAACTGCCAAGCCACTGGGGTCAGGTTAACTTGCTTTGTCACTGCTTGCTTTAGGATCTCAGTAGAGCTCAGCAGGCTGCAAATCTGGCACCTCTCACCCATGTGAGACACCACTGGACGGTGCTGGCCTCCCTGGGCACTGAGTGCCAGTGTGGATGTGGGCAGGCGCCAGCCTGGACAGAAAGGCACCCTGTGCTTCAGCAGAGCCCCAGTAAGGTAGCCTGGAGGGGTCTCTATCCCTGGTTCCTCTAGTCATGGGTTCCCTCCTGCCTTCTCCAAGCAAACCCAGAATTTCCCAGGGAGCTGGAGATGGCGTGGTGCTGGAGAGGAACTGGAGTATGGAGCTGTGAGTTTGGTCTCTTGCGGCTGAAATGGGGCACCATGCACTTGGCCCCACCCATCCCACACCACCCCCACAGGGCCCAGTGTCTCCCTCCTGCCATGGGGCACAGCTGTGCAGGACTCCTCCAGGCTGCCAGGCCCACCTGGACTAGACACTGGAGTTTTGGGGTGCTTGCTGAAGTCAACATCCCAGCCAGGCTTCCAGATCTCCCCACCCTGACAGCCTGCAGGTTCAGAGTGGCAGCAGTGGGCGTGGGATTGTATGAGCAAGTGCACAGGGCAGTGGACACACAAAATGTGTCTGTACCTTATCCCCAGACAAGTGCAGAATCCAGAAAAAACAGTAAAATATTGTAAAAAGCAGTGGTGCCAACCTGGCAACCCCAGAGAGACACAAAACAGTGATGTGCTGGGGTCTGGCACTGGCCAGCGGGTGGTGAGCATTTATATTGTGCATCATTTGTTTGGTTTTAGCTCCTTATTTGCCATTATTATTGCATGTAACTTTGTTTTCCATTATTATACTGTTCTTATCTCAACCTACAAGCTTGCCTCCTCCCCATTTCACTAGGATGGCAGGGAGAGAGGGGAGCTGAGCGAGAGGCCGTGGTGCTTGACTTCCACCCGGGCTTGAGCCCCAGCAGTCCCTTCTGTGGCCGCTGGGTCCCCCGGTCCCGGGCCCACCCCAGGCGCGGCCCGGTCCCAGGCGCGGCCCGGCGAGGGGGCGGTCGCTGCGCGCGCGGGCCCCGCCCCGCGGCCCCCTGGCCAATCGCGGCGCTGTTGCCGGGGCCGGGCCCGGCGCCTGACGTTGCCCGGGAGACGGCGGGACGTTGACAACACACAAACTCGTGACGTCGGCGCGTGGTTCCCGTGGAAACGGAATGGCGACGTCATCGCCTCCCCCTCCCACCCCCCCCGCCGGAGCGCGCGTCAGCCGCGCGGGAGGGGCGGGGCCGGGCGGCGGGCGGGGCGCGGTCGCCACGGCAGCGGGAGCGGCTGTTGTTTGTTTGGGAGGCGGTGGCCCGGCCGGGCGGGGCCTGCGGCGGCCCCCGGCCCCCCCGCCGGCTCCTGCCCACGCGGCTGCCGGCGGGGCACCTCGGCCCGGCCGGGTCTGGGCAGCCCCGCAGGCCAGGGTTCCCCCCAGGGCAGGAGGCAGCGGTGTGGGCTGTGGTTAGCAGAGGTCCCTCCAGCCGGCAGCCCCACGGGCGGCTGGGCGCCCTTCCTCCGTGCGCCGGGAGGGCGCGGGCTGGTAACCTGAGCAGGGAGATGGGCCCGAGATTAAAAATAATGCCGCTGAGAAGGTGGGCTTATTTTTAACTGGGAACAGCGGTGCAGCCCTCTGCCCTGGCCGGCAGTGCGAACAGCCCAGCTGCAGGAAGAGCCGGGAGCTGGGAGAATCGGATGGATGGATGGACGGACAGGCCACAGAGGCCATTGTGCAGGCACTGCTCTGAAAGAAGTGCACATGAGCTCCTGCCCTGCTGCAGGTACTGGCTGAGCACCCCCAACACATGTGAACAGGTCTGCTGTGCCCATCATCCAGCTTGCTGAGTGGAGTGTGGATGTAAAGTGAATGTCCAGCAAACCTGAGAAATCTAGCCTTGAAATAAGTGGAAAGAAACTAAGAAGTGAATCACAGATGTTGCAGTGTTTTCTGGTCCATCTCTTAAAGTGTGGCCTGATCCCTCAGCATCCTTTGCCAGCAGCATCCTCCGAAAAGCCTGCTCTGCCAAAGTTGCCCAGCAGACTGCCCAGTGCCATCCACACTCTTGTCACCAGCAGCGGGGGTGCCCAGCAGAGGCCAGACAGACCAAATGCTCTCCTTGCATTCCGGGGCAGCAGGCGCTGCTCCAAAGACCCCTGTTCCGCGTACATTGTTTCCTCCCCGGCAGCCGACCTTTGAGTGTTCCTTTGGGCGTCTTTCTCTCTGACATCAGCTTCCTCCCTCACAATGTGTGGCGGCCAGAGCCCTGCTAGGTGAAATACCCCATGGAGAGAGCGGCTGGCGGAGGGACCCACCCACCGGCATCCCCGGTTTCCCCGTGCCAGGGCCGGCTGGGTGGCTCCTTGAAATCCCAAAAGCCGTCTTTGCACTGGGGGTTGCGCAGGAGCTGCTGGCAGACGGGAGAGGAGGGAACCTCGGGTCCGCCCCGGCCTCGGCCGCTGAGCCGGGTGCCTGCGGGGTGGGAACTCCCAGCGACTGTTCCCGCCGCCGCCATCTGCTGAGGCCAGCAAACTGGAAACCAGCTGCTTGCCCAACCCTCGCCAGCAGCCAGGCTCTTGTCATTGCTCTTGGCTTTACATCAGCTCTGTTTAGTTTGGCAGGCTGAGGGCAGCAGGTTCAATCCGGGCGATTTTACGAGGGCTGGTTCCTGTCCCACACCCCTCGGTGGGGAACACGGCGTACGCTGAGGATACCCTCGCCCTGCAGCCCCGGGGCAGGAAAGGGCGCGGCTGAAATTAGTGTTTGCTTCTCAAGGGCAAGCCTGAAGTGCCGGTGTTTGGGAAGGTAATCAGCGGGCGTGAGAAAAGGCTATCCGCACGGTCACGGCAGCATTCCGCATTCCGGGGGTAGCCGGTCACCTGCTCCCGGAGACCGCTGGCCGTGTGGGAAAGTGTAGGTAGGTGGTCAAAGGCAGGGATCACGCCTGGGGTTCGGGGCCGCAATGCAGAGCATGTCCAAAGTCACCAGTCGCCAGGGCTGGAGGGATGTCCCACCAGGACATGTAGCCTCCCACAGCCTTTGCCGTGGGCAGTGCCTGCCACTGACACACAGGGGGGATGCGTCTGATGCATCCAGGCAGCTGGTGCCTATGGCGTGAGGGCTTCTCCTCCGTGTTTGACGTTGGCACGAGAAAGGAGAGATGCCACTAATCACACCAATTATTCTTGCTGCTCCCCTTGTCCCAAAACAGGCTGTCAGCCTTCTGGCCCCATCCCAGGGCACACGCAGTGGTGCTGCTTGCACAGGCGCTCGCAGCTCCTGGGCTGCAGGGAGTCACAGACACCAATTAGCCCAGTGTCCTCCTCATTTGCTCATGCCTCATCTCAATCAACTGGCTATTTTCAGTGTGCCCTATCCTGCCAGCCAGGGCTGCTACTGGGTTGCCACCCTGTCTGCTATGGGGCCTCACCTGCAGAAAGGGAGGGAGCAGTGGGGCAGAGGACAGGGAAGGACCGGCAGTGCAGAGGACAGAGTTCAACATCCAGAAGTGCATCTACCCAACCCTGCTTCTGCTGCTCCATCCCAAATCTCTCCTGTCCTGTGTCACACAGGCCCAGCTGAGTGATGCTGTGGGACAGGAGCAAGCAGCTGGACACCAGAGATGGAAGGTTGGTGGGCAATGTAGCCCTGGGTGCTCCTAGTCCTCTTCTGCTCAAGTCACATGTTTCATTTCTTTGCACTAGACATAGGAGCATGTAGACATATGGCAAGCCAGTTCAGAGAGCTGACCTGGATGGAAACAGAACACTTTATTTCAGCAGGTTGAAGGTCAGCTCAGGCCACTTGCTGCTCAGGCTTGCCGTGGGCTGAACTGTCAGGGTACCTTCACCACTGGGGGACCTCATTCCCATTCCTTGCCAGGTCCAGTTCTCAGCTGTGGGGTGGTAAGTTGCCCTCTTTTGTTAGCCCAAGGAAAATTCTTTGCTGTCTTTTGTCAATCTGTCCTCTGCCATTTTATCATGGTGTGGTGATTGAGAGCAGAGTCAAGAGTCAGCCAGTGCATGGAGAAGGCTCCCATGGTCCCATGCCAGGAGGAGTGGGAAAAGCCAGCCCACGACAGCTTGGTGTGCATTGCTGCAGAGCTGCAACTTGGGTGCATGGGCACTCACCTGTGCTGGCACGACACAGGGTGTGGTGCTGGCAGCCACCCCACTCCCTCCATATCAGCTGATTCAAATCTGGGAGGCACAGCTAGCACCTTCTGAGCAAAGCCGGGGTGCCTAGTGCTGCTCAGGAGCCTTGCAGTGAGCTGTGCTGGAAGACAACTAACCCCAGAAAGACAAAAGATGATGGCTCCTCTGCCAGAACAGCTCCTGGATCTGGTTTGCCAGGCAGTTGTGTATAGTGTTGTGCTGGCACAACAGGGAGGATCTGAGTGAGCTCTGTGGAATTGGTATTGCTTACACCACTTCAAACAGTCTCAGCACCAAAAAAGGGTAAGCATGGCCACAGAGGCAACTTCAAGCTAACAGGGCTCCAGTTAGCAGAGTCTCTGAGTCCAAGCCTGGGGCTCAGAGACATCTTTACTGAATTGCTGCACTAGGAAAGGAGAGATGGATCTGAGCTCCTGCAGGAGGACTTGTCCTTTCACACAATATTTGAATATATTTGCACTTCTCTGCAGAACTGATAGGAGGCTAGTTGGCTGCTCTCCCATTTCAGTATATTCCAAGGCTGTAATATTTTCACTCCCTGAAGTATTTTAGTTTCTTCGTGCCTTTCTTGTTTGCTCTGGTGCCAGTTTTGGTAGGTTTAGTGACCTCTGCCCCCGGGCAGCATTCCACATCAGTGTTGAGGGGGCTGCATTACTGCATTACTTGCAATAGCATTACTCCTCTCCTGTGTCCGCACCCCGTGTGTAGGGGCTTACAGAGCTGCTGCTCTCTCCACACAAATACTCTCCCTCCACACACACTCGCATAATCTTTGGGATGCTCCCCCGCATCCTACACTCCTCCTCTCGGCTCTGATTATCCTCTCCCTCCCTAGCAAGAAGGAGCACTCTGGAGTGAACTACTCACTGCGATCGTGACTGTTGTGAAACAGTTTATCTTCCTACGGGAGCGGCAGCCTTTGCCTGTCAGCCTGTGCCTGGCGCTCACAACGCCTCCAGCGCTCACAACCCCGCTTCCTTCTCCCTGACGTGCACATATGCACGCTCCTGCACGCACACCCGGCCCTCCTCCGGCATGCCTTTTGCGCCCGCCGCTTTCCCCGGGGATCATGCCAGCAAAGGGGATGCGGTGGTGTGCTGAGGGGGCTGGGGCTCCTGGCGCCAGTGGGGGATGCATGAGCAAGACAGATATGGGTCCTGTTGGGAACACCCCAAGGATGTAGTTCTCCCACCCCAGCCAGTTGCAGATTGGGCGGGTGGGTGGTGGTTGCGCATGGACCACAGCCCCCTTGTCCTGCGGGTTATCCCTCGCCCAGCAGTTCCTCGGGAGCAGCCAGACAGAAGGTATGGGCATTCAGGCAGGCACATGCCCGGAGGGGGAGGGAGTCGGATGCCGTGGCCACCGCAGAGGCTCGGCGGTGTTCCCAGGAGGTGACTCTTTAGGAAGTGGGTGCGTCCTGCCGGTGCCACGGCGGGAGGCCCAGCGGGAACTGCGTGGGAGCGAGGAGAGCCACGGAGCAGGCTGGGTCCTAGCCTGACCCCTGGTCATTAGGGAGAAGGCGGCTTTGACATGAGTCAGCCGGAGAGCTGAGCACAGGGTAAGCAGCACCCAGAGACTGGAGAAGCAGGGATGTGCCAATCAACATCGTGACGCGTCCTAATTACTTTAGCTTGTGCTATTAAATTTGCTTGCTTGTACAAGAAACAAAAGCAAGAGACATTCCCCAAAACTCCCTCCGGGCAGTGGGCTCTAACACCTTGCCCAGATGTTGGCAGACTCTTCCAATGTCAGACGCAGAAAGGAGTCCTGGTCATGCCGCCTCTTGCCAAAAATTCCCAAGCCGGCAAGCCCAAAGCTCGCTGCCCTGCCTCGCTAGCCTGGGACCAAGCACCGGAGCATCTCTGACGAATGCACCACCCGCGAGGGCCAGGCGTGGAGGAGCCACAGCCCACACGGGCGAGCAGCCCTGCGTAATGCCTCCGCTCCCCGCGGTTGGGAAATGGCCATCGCGCCGAGGCTGGGCGCTGCGCTCAGCACAGCTAGCAAGGGGCAGCATCCAGCGGCTGCTCACCACGTAGTGCCTTACGTGCCGGAGGGCAGCCCCGGGAGCGGCCCCTGGGGTGCCACAGCGGCTCGGCCAGAGTCAGACAGAGGTATCCCCGAGTACCAGGACCCACAGGGAGCTAGGGCAAGAGCTGCCCACATCTCCTGCATCCCATGGTAGCAAACTGCCCAGCACCCAGGGCCAGTGCTTGCCGGCTGTGCCAGGCACCTCTGTGGCCCCGTGGGCCTCCTGCACACCCGCACAGGTTCCACCGGGAGAGCAGCTTCCTCCTGCTGTGGCTGCTGCAGCTGCTGCCACCTAATGGAGCCGCTCCTCTTGCCCGGGTGAGATGAGAACGGCAGTGCTCTGCGGCGGCGGCCGGAGCTTGCCCACCGCAGGCATCCCGCAGCCGCTTGTGCCCGCTGCGCTGCCGGGGGAGCACGTATGATGGGCTGGCGCTGGAACGGTGAAAGCCCTGGGTGTATGCCACACCGCACGGCAAGGAGGAGAGCCAGGCTCTCCCTATAGATGGTCGCCCCTGAATCTCGTTGCCTCTCTCTCCGTCTCCGTACGCACTCACACACGGCACACGCTCGGCACACCTGGCCCACGCAGCTGCCGCACGGAGGTCTCGGCTGCCGGCAGCGAGCCTCCGAGCCTCGGGTTTGAAAGCAAAGCAGCTCCCAAGCGACGCGGGTCACGGCAAGATGCTTTATATAACCCACCGCCACAGAGAAAACCAAAATAGCTGCCTCCCTGCTGCTCAGTTCGCCTCTTCCATCAAACACGGATAAAATTAGAGCAGGCCGTGACGTGCACCTACGTCTGCGCAGGGACTCCAGGGAGACGGAGGGAGCCGGCTCAGGGCTCTGCCATTAGTGGCACAGCCTGCCAGAGCTTTCAAGTAAGATCTGTCAGCAAGGCTGGTGTGTGGCCGCAGGGGATAGATGTGTGAAAGAGGAGGCGGCAGGGGGGAGCACGGCTGCCGAAGGCTCACGGGGACGGCTCCATGCCTCATCGCTGCCTTTGGGGAACGCAGGCTGAGCGCTCACACGCAAGCTGGGCTTCAGCGCTGCGCTGACCCTCGCTTTTCCAGCGTGGACACCACCGCGGGCGGAGCAAGGCTTCTCTGGAGGCTCTGGATTCACCGTGTCTGAGGCCAAACTCCCGAGCAGACGAGTACTGGAATAGTACTTCTGCCAGAGCTTTCTAGCAAACTTGTTTCTGTGGGCTGGAACGTGGAGCTGCTGCTGTCCCCTGGGAGGTGACCTGCAGAGCCGGCCAGGTCCCCTTGTCTGCTGACTTTGCAACCTGGTAGAGCCACAGGCTGTGTAGTACTGAAAGGAGGTGAAAAGCTGACTCTGAAAACACTGTGTGGAGACTCAGACCCTTTTAAGAAAGAAAAAAGAACAGGGAAATAAAGCCAGGAGAAAAGCCTAGAAAGAAGCTGGAAAACAGTCACTCACACTCCTGCACAGACACATAGATTAGGTCTGAGACTTTCCCTGCTGACATGAGAAATCTCAGTTGCTCAAAGCTCCTGATTACTAGGTAAAAGTAATAGTATCATTGTCCAAAGCACACACAGATGAAGGTGTCTAACTTCTCTTTTGGATGTATTGGCTTTGATGTTTTTTGCCTGGTTTACCAGTCTGAACAGAGGAGAGGAGCCAGGAATGTGGTAATCTGTTATTCTGCGACATTGCTCGTGTCTGTGACTTTGGGCACAACTTTACCTGATGTCTGTGTGTCTGTATAGGGGCTTTGGTGTCCCATCCTGAATTCTGGGGCTAATATTCTCCATCCTCATTTAACTGACATGTTGAAGACTTGTGAAGGGGAGCAAGTTAATGCAATGTCATACACTAAAGATGAGAAAAGCCCTGGAGAAAATGGCTGTGTTTTTCATTATTTATGGAAAAACAACAACAACAAAAGACAAAAACTGTTCTCCTACCTTGAGGGGCATGTGCCTGCTTGTGAAGGTAATATATGCTGCGTCCCCTGGACCTCTGCCACCTTCTCCCTCTACCTCTGTCATATGACAGTGCTGAATACATCTCCTTTTGGAGAGATGGCTCGGATCCCAGACAGATCCCGGAGACAGGAATCACTGATATATATATATATATATATATATATATATATATATATATATAGCAGCATAGCAAGAGGTGAGTGGGGCAGCCACAGGAGCAGTTCCTCATTCCTCATGCTGGGCTCAAAAAAACCCAAACCCCAAACCATTCAGAACAAATGAAGTCTGTTCATCTTCTCCATGAGTTCCTGGAGGTGAAAGCTCAACAGGAATGAACTGGCTGGATAAGAGGAGGAATATCCGTGTCACATGGTGATGTCCCTGCTCACTCAGTCCTGCCCTCAGCCTAGCAAGGCCAGCTGGAAGTTGCTTGTGTATCCTTGGGGAAATTGTTTGCTGAGTGTCCACTGATGACTGTTATCTCACTGGTTTCTGAGGAATTGCCTTGCTGCAATCCAAATGTCAACCATACAGTGCAGAACACCTGGTGTGTCCCTCATGTCTTCTGTTATCTTTTTCTCCTTTGGCCCATGACAATGCAATGGGGTATGGAATGCCTGGAGTGGCACAGACTGGTGTTGTGTAATCAGTGAGGCAGTTCAGAAAGTGTGTTTGGCAATCAAAGGGCTGTACAGCAAAATCCAGCTTTCCTGGGTTGGTACCAAGGTGTGGGTGACTCCCCCAGCCACAAACTCCTCAATGCACAACTCAGTGCAGCCTCACGCCCCTGTGATGCTAATCCCAGTGGGTCCTGCCCAGTACTGCCCACCCCACGTGCAGGCAGAGCTCCTGGTGCTTCCTGCCACTAGGCAGGGGGCATCCATCTTCTGGCTGCCCAGGTTGCCAGGTCTTTGACTCCACTGAAATTGCGTATTTGTAGCAGAAAGCCTCTGAGAGAGCAGAGTATACAGAAGTGGAAAGGATGGGACAGGCCAGAAGGGGCCATAAAACCTGTCCTTTCCCCACAAGCCACAAGTCAGCCCTGCTCAGGCCAGGCTGGCTGTTGCTGAAGAGTTTTGAGACACCAAAGGCAGGTGAGGCAGCCAGGGACCAGCTGCTGGGAAAGTGGAGAGAGGGTCACACATCTCCATGGCCCAGAATATTGTAAATCTTTTGTGCTTCCACTGCACTCACACCTTGCCTGTGCCTTCTCTTACAAATCAGCTCTTGAGGATTGGAAGATGTAACACATGCACATGAAATATCAGGGTGTATTTGCTGCAGGAAAAGGCAGGAGAGCATTGTGATGTGGACTGGGATTTCCCCGAGGCTGTTGGAGGACGGGTTTTACTAGCGGGATCTCTGCTGGGATGAGATGAATGGGAAGCAGGATTCATTTGCAATCCCTCTTACGTCAACACTTGACAGAAGACTTAATGACTGGGATTTCCCTCTGATTATCCTGGGGGAAATGGAGATCATTCTACAGCTCTCGCCCAGTGTCAGGCAAAGCGCCATTCTCAGGCTGTTTAAGTCTCTTTAGATGTCAGGAATAAAAATTGTTTCCTGTGAGCAGCAGCGATGAGTATCCTGGCACAACTGTGGTTTGAAAAGGATACTTATAACAGGAGCATCTTTTTCCTCAAACTCTCAGCATATTCCTCTTTCATAACTGTTCTGTAGCTCAAAATAACCTGTCCTGGCAGCTGGTGTTACTTGCATGAAGAGGAAGCTGAGGCCCTCAATGAGGTCAAAGGGAAGAGCACTCTGTCTAGACCAACATCCCTGGGGATTTCAGCCCCTGCCTCCTGGAAAACCCCCTGGTCCAGAATTGCCCTGGTGAGTCAGAGCCACTTGCACAAAGCCAGCACTGAGGCAAACTCCAGAGCTATCCCAGCACTCTGACACCTCTGGGGAAGGCTTCTGCGGGGCAAAGGAAATTTCCACTTTGCTCTTACCAATTGATCCTCATCAGTCTTCATAGCCATGCTGCAGCATGGATGAGAACCTGTGATTACACATCCTATCCATCTTCACTGTGTGTTTTTCCATTCCCTCCAGCTAGAATGCACTCCTTGTGCAGCTCTCCAAAGGGCCTGTCACCTGATACTCTCTGTATCAGACATTGCAGTGGCCAGCCAGGTCTTTGGTGCTCACTGAGACAGCCACGCTGGCAAGGCTCCCATGGCCCACCGGCCTTGGATACAGTGCTTAGGAGTGACTCAGTGCCTTGTTCAACAGTGAGCAAAGCACTATCTCCAAAGTACCTTTTCCCTGGGTTTTGGGGTGCCTCCTGCCCCCCCTCCCAGCCCAGCAGCTCACTTTGCCTTTGCAGAAGGAACTTCTCAATGCAGAAGTTGCCCATCTGCACCAAGTGGCCATGGAGGCTGTGGTTTGGGTGAGCCATCCTGCCCCCAGAAATCTTGCTTTAGAGGAGTTATTAATATTCCTATTGCCCACGTGCCATGCTGACTAGCTTCCAGAGATAAGTGCTCTGCTCATGTGCCTGTGGAGAGAGGGGACTTCCCAGGCCTAATTCAATGCTTCCCATTCCTGCTTTCTTACACACCAATCTCTGTCGAGGCTATGAATATGTCCTGCTGAATCAGTGTTCATCCAGCCAACTTCCCTTTTTCACAAGGGGAAATATTTATAATCCAACAGTCAAGCCACCACGCAGTGCAGCTGGTGGAAGACATCCAATAAACATCCCATCTAACTGATGCCTTTGCTGCCAAGCCTCCTCCCAAGAACTGGTGACTTGAGCAGCATTCAGCTGCGCTGCTGTTGATATACAAGAGCTCATATTCATCATGGCTTTTGCTAGGTGCTGGCCATTCTGATGAGTTGCAGGAAGGAATGTTCTTCATGCTAATCTTCAAATAATCAGCAAGGTGGTTCTGAGTTGAAAAAAATATGTGAGTCTGGAAGAATTCATTAAGCATTCTCTTCAGTGGGGAACATAGCTTGATACTCTCCATTAAATCTAGCATGAAGGTATCTTTGAAATAGATATCATTGCTGTGCATAGATGTCCTTTTTTATTCTTACCAGGTGATATGAGGATAATATAATTCAGAAATCATGGCTCCATAGCTACAGCTGAGATTAGTTGTGTGTTTCAAATTAGAAATTCCAACTCTCTATTGCCTTGGTATTTCCTCCCCAGTGTTCTTGCACTTGCTCTCTATGTATAAGAAGGAAAGATCTAAGAACAGACAGATAAAAATGCTAAATGTCTGAAAAGTTAAAAAATAATTAAAATTAGGCCTTGAAGAAACACAGCCTCCAGTAACAAAATGTTTCAACATTTAATCATCACTGTCATAGAATAATAAAAAGACTTCAGGCTTCCTACACAATAAAAGCTTCTGGCTATCATGTGCAAAGCCTACACAAGAGCATTTACTTTTTTAATTCCTGAATATTTTTCACATTACTTTTGACATGTGAAAGTCTCTCTGGATGGTTACATTAAGAATTCAGTTCAGAATTTTTCTTTTAAAAATACCACTGAAGTCACAGCTTGTCTTAGCTGGGAATCATTTGCAAGAGCTGCCCTTAGACACACTGATACTCAAGCCTTTCCTGGTAGCTAATCTGGTACTTTTCCTCATCTATTTCCCTCCGTTGCTGTCTCCTCGCAGCTTAGGCAGACACCTTTCTTGAGAGTGAAATCAACCATGTTCCCATCAGGTACAACTGGAGGATAGGTTCTGTGACAGGATTGCAGTTGTCAAAATCTGAAACTGATTCTAAGGAAATACCTTTACAGACATTGGCCAGCACCTCAGGAAAGCATCTGATTAGAGAGTTCAGCAATATTAAAAAGCATTGAAATTTATATGGCTGGCAGAAAGATCCAGATTTTTAAAAATGAGTGTATGTTTTAAAAAGGATAGTAAGTCTTCTTCTGAGAGCCTCCAGTTAGGTCTAACTCACAGTTGTTTGATGCTGGAGCAAATATATCCTGTCTTTCTGCTGTGGACTTCTCCATTGTTCTATGCCATATCCATCTGTAGCCTTTATCAGAGAGAGGACAGTGGAGGAGCTGGTCTGAGTGGTCTGGGGGTCCCCATCAGCTGGCAGGGATGAGGTGAGTGAGGGCTGGAGCTGAGCTGCATGGAGGTGGACCTGGCCAAGCAGCTGTTATTTAAGATGCTGTGCACTGGGCAAGGACAGCTGTCTGCCTGACAGCACAGTCAGACTCGTGCAGAGCATCACTACACAAGGTAAGTGCTGATTAGACCTTGATTTCAGCATAAATTCAGTTTGAAGAAACCTAGAGTGAGATTTATCTAACCAGATTTAGATGTCTGGTTCAGGATGAGGAGACCTCTCTAGAATAACTTATTTCTCCCCATTGCTTGGAAAGGGAATGCAGCCCCCACAGCCCATGAGATGCAGAGATATGCATTTAATCAGATGGATCTCAGCTACGATCTTTTAAGAAAAAGTAACTATAAAGTTACGCCCCAAACATCAAACATACTCTCTTGTGCCTTGTTTTGAGCCTGCACTGTGATTCACAACTGAAAGAAAAATAATGGTATGACTTAACACTGGAGAATTTGCCTATTGAGACAAGACAATACCCCAAGCTTCTATTTTTTTAAAGTTGTGGCTTAGGTAACAAAACCTCTTTTGTAGAGATTCTTGAAAGCCTGTGCAAACAGTAATTTGTTACCTTCCCTGAGCAGAGGCATGTTTATCACAAAGGTCAGAGGAGGACAGGGCTGGCACTTGAGAGGAGGTAACAAGCCAGCTGCTTCTTGCAGAGGTTGGGGGTTTCTAGGTGAACTCTGTATTGGTGTTTGCTGGAAAAGTTAATCCCAACAGTGTTGCTGGTGAGTAGGAAAGGCCAGCAGGCCTCTGCTGGACATGGTTCAAGCTGCTGGGGCTGTGGGAGAAGCAGGGCTTTGCCTGGAGCCACCCATTGGGAATGGAAAGGGATATGGGCCTCCCTTGAACTCCAGGAGGGCAGTAGGTGAAGGTTGCTAGGAAGTGAAGTGGGCGGTTTCCTCAAAAAGATGGGAGGGCTGTCAGGCTATTACTTAAAAGTTGAAAACCTGTCTGGCAGCAGGAAAAGCTCTGGGGAGAGATGAGAGAAGAGTCATGAATGCTCGCTTCCTCAAAGTAGTTTGTTTGTGATTGAATCTGGGCTGTCTGTGATGAAGGATATTTTGTTTCCCTAAATGAACTCATAATTTAGAGTGAGCCCCATACAGTTGATTTCAAGCAATTCACATCCATGAAGGATTTTGAAGTACTTTGTAGGAGTAACTTTAGTCACTTGGTGAAATGGAAGCAGATACATATAAATATACTGTAACAGTAGTTCATCTCCTCAAAGGATTCAACTCTGAGTGATTCTGGCTATCTAAAGTTGTTTTGTTCCATGCCTCTTACCCAAATGCCATATATTTTAGCTATATGGCCAGCACACAGAATATGTCATCTCTGGGACAGATTACAGCAGAGACAAAGCAGTGCAATGCTGTTCTATGGCTGTTTAGCCACTGATTTATTTTTAGTTGGTTGAATAGCATCTCTATCTGGATTGTGATCACAATGATGACTGTGAGAGTTATATCCCAGCAATGAGTTCAAATATAGCCCCTTAAAAGGAATGGCCTTGCACTTTCTAGAAGTGGTGGATGGATAATTTTGCATGGTTAGTAAAAACACTGATTAGCATCGTAAAGCATTTGTAATTTTTACAGCATTTTCTCAGTAGCTTGTAGTGGATTGCCAGGTGCAAGGCAGAATGCTAAAGGACTAGAACATAAAAGTAAGTCTAGAATAGTTTTTAAGAGGAACATTGTTTCAACTTTTTATTGTCCAAAAGAAGAAAATGCAAAAATGCCACAGCAGCTGACGCAAAAGCAGTAAAAAAAGGTCTAATTACGTAATTCATACACATTCATACACATTGTTTCATGGAGAAAGCACATTAGTGTTGCTTTCTGCCATTTACCATAGATAAAAGATACATTTTGGTGTGGCAGGAATTGACTACTGCTAACACTCTGTGAACTTAGTCAGTTGGGAAAAAATTAGAAATTTGGTGGAAAAAGGCACATTTTCTTCAATGGCCTTTGCTGTCTCAGACTACTTAGAAATCCAAAGGTTTCCATTGCTCTTTTGCTAAAACAGAACTGAAAGCTGAATAATTCATTGTGCTCTTCATCACTTTCAAGACAGTGATAAAACTGCATTAGGGATATTTGGAAATATAAAAGATATCTTTTATCACACGAACAAAGTGGTTTGAATTTTGTCAGTGTGTCATGATTGGCAGCTGATATTAATGTTTATTTTGGGGATACACCCATTTGTCGATGGGTTGGTGGTAGAGAGAAGGAATACCTGCCTCCAGCTGACTGCCAAGCTCCCACAGTGCTTAACACAGCAGATTAAGCTAAAATAGGTCATGGCTTTATCTGAAAAGTTGTGTAACAAGTTATCAATCTCTCCTTCACCTCTGTTCAGGGTTTTTGAATTACAGGAAGCATTTCATTTTGTTAGCCTCGACTATGTGGAAATATTAAGGCATGTCCCTGCAAGATTGTTATTTCCTAACCTGCAGCTGAAAGGATCTTCAAATGCTTTCCCTCTGCTCTAAGTTTCTTTGCACACTCAAGGGAAATTGCCCCATTGCATGTTTAAGTGCTTTTAAAAAAAGCTGGGGATTGTGAAGAGACTCACAGCAGCTCTGTACCATTTTATTTCATAACACGTTGAAGCACTAAAGGATCTCTGAGGGGGTTTTATAATTAGATCTGAACTTGCCTGTGTGGCAGTTTCTAGAATAATGCATCCACAGGAGGAGACTACAACAGAAAGCAGGGGATAAATTTGTTGGTCATAAATGTAACTCATCTAAAAATGTACTGTGACAAAATGGCCACAATAGAAAGGGATTGTAGTCAGTCATATATTTGCTTTTTGGTGGTTGAGTTCACACTTTGATTTTAGAAAACGAGGCTACTTTAACATGGATGAGCCACTTCCTCTGGAAAATAAGGCAGTATTGAATGTTTTAAACATGTAGAAGGCTGGATACATATCACTGGTTTGAGGGATGTCCTGCATGAAGAAATTTGTCATGCTGTGCCAGCTTTATCAGGAATTTTATGGTACAACATTTCATATCTTCATATCCTAGCAATCTGTGTTTCTTAAAGTTTGTGAAATAGTTCTTTCTGCCTTAAGTGCTGCAATGGAAAGAATGTTTTCATTTGCAAATATACTTTGACATATTGCAGAAAGAGCCAAAAATTTATTTTATTATGGTTACATTTCCAAATAATTTAATTGTCCAAGTAAGGGAAGGTTTGTGAACTAATAAGAGAATTAAAAATGTATTGAAATGTCCATCAAGTGACTGAAAATCCCACTTCAAACAATAAACTGGAGCGTAAAGTAAGGGCAAAGGTCTAATGCTAGGAGGTTTTTGTTGTTTAGGGGGCTTTTTAGTGAATTTTTTTTTGTGAAAGTTTTTTTTTATTTCTCTCCAAGTAATGAGGTCACTCCACCACTGTACATTTGGGCTTAGTGCCTGTTTCTGCAGGAGACCTTCACCATATTTTCTCAGTAAGTGTGAGCCCAAGCAGGCAAAAAGCGCTGAACTGTTCTTTAAAATGGTCTGCAGGTGAACATCCAAGCATGAAATTTGCCACTTAAAGCCTCTTTAGATTAAAGTTTGTACTGACTCCTTGTTATTGCTTGTCATTAAAGACATGTTTTGACCAGAGAGAGAACACAGCTGGTGATGTTCAAGGAATAAAAGTGGAACAATGGTGTAATATTTTTTACTCAAGCGAACAGAAATCAAAAAGATATTTTGCTTTCTAGCAATATTACTATCCATTTATTTCTTCCTGCTTTTCCTTACATCTTAGCACACCCAAATATTTGCAGCTGATCCCAGGAGCTGACTGCAATCGTGGTGATCATAACCACACACCTGTGCAATTTTCCTCCTTGCTGTTTGCAGGCTTATGCCACAGAACAGTCACTGCTCCCACCTGTGCCTGTTCTTCCTGGCAGCTGCACTGCCGGGCCAGGAGGCTGGGAATGGGGGTGGTGTGGTGCCAGGGGAAGCAGCAGCCCAAAGCTGGTCAGTGCCTACTTAATGCTGTCTTCCTAAAGAGTAAAATGTATCAAGAGGGGGGAAAAAAAAGAAAAAGTAGATCTAAGTGTGTGCTGGAACAGGAGAGAAAAAAAGTAATGCTCTGTCTTCAAAAATCATCATAATTTTATTTGCTTTTAAAAACACTTGGATACTCCTACTGAATGGTATTTACAAGGCATTGATGCAAAGAAGAGAGACATCTGATAAAACCGAATTTTCTTCTGTGAAGAAGTCAAGAGGGAAGTTAGTCTTCAAAAAATGGAAAAAAACCCCATACAATAAACAACAAGCGTCTCTCCCAGGGAAGGACCTCAGCCGCCAGGCAGCCTCACAGAGATCCCCAGAATGCTCCTGTGCCTCAGAGCACGGCTCGGTTTTGCTCCAATTTTCCAATTCTTTAACGAGCGAGATCATTATTACTCGCTCCCCTCCGTTATTACTGGATGAACTTCATTACTCATTCGTTTCATAACCAAACATCCCCCTGAGAAGCTCACACCGCGGCCCGCGACCCGTCAGGCGGCCCCGCCCCGAGGTGACGCAGCGGCGGCGGCGGCGGCGCGGTCACGTGCGGCGGAGGCAGGCCCGGCCCGCCGCACTCGGAGCCGCCGCCATGCCGCTGCCGCCGCTGCCCGGCCGCCCCCGCCTCGGGCGGGCCCCGCTCCTGCCGCTGCTCCTGCTGCTCCTGCTGGTGGGCCCGGCGCGGCCCATCTCCTTCCAGCTGCCGGGCAAGGCGCGGAAGTGCCTGCGGGAGGAGATCCACCGCGACACGCTGGTCACGGGCGAGTACGAGATCAGCGCCCCGCCGGGCTCCTCCAGCGGACCCTCCGCCAACCTCAAGGTGCGGCCCCGGCCGGCCGGGGGGGCGGGGGTGGCCGGGGCGGGCGGCTCCGCCCCGCCTCCCCTCGCCGGCCGTGCGGGGCGGGGATGGATGGATGGAAGGAAGGAAGGAAGAGAGGGGTGACGTGTACCACGCGTGACACCGGCCCACGCGTGAGCCGACAGCCGCCCGGCCCCGGCCTGCACCGCACCGCACCGCGGGACTCGCCCTGTGCGAGGGGCCACCAGCCCGCCCAGGAGCTCCGGGTGCTGGGCAGCGAGGGACCAGGGCGGCGTTTTAGCCTGAGCCAAACAGGAGCTTTTTCTCCCCAAAGATGGGGTTGCAGCGGCCCGTCCCGCAGTCTGCCATTTAATCCGCGCAGATGCAGATTATCCGGCGCCTGGCGAGATGGGCCGCTGCGATAAAGCTGTAGCCAGGCTGCTGACACCGTGTGAGCAGGAAAGAGTTCTGGTGACGTGGCTTTCCGAGGGCTCCCTCCATGCGGAGGGCCTGGCACAACGGGATCCTGGCACAGTGCAATGGGTGCTGAGAACATTTTGCTGTACCAGATTCTGGTACCCAAAATGGCTATTCTCATCTTGCTGTGTCGTGGCTTGCATGGATTTTTGCTAGGCAGATATTTGCTGCAGGGAAGAAAATGATCCTGAAGGATCTTCAGGAAGTACAGGATTGGCAGAATATTCATGACACATGTGTGACATGCAGCTATAAAACTTCAACAGCTTCACTTTAATTCAACAACTTCACTTAAATTCTGCCCACAGTCTGCCTTTCCTAGGTTTTTTTCAAAATTCCAACCTAGCCGAATAAGGTCTGTTGCTACTTGGTTCATTACAAGCTTTCCTCCCCCTTTTTTATTTCTGTCTGCATTCCCAAAGGTTTCAATACTAAGCACACAACCAGAGACAGACTGGTCTGCTCAGGAGTTTCTGAACTTGGTGTTCTTGAGTATTTCAGACCTCGTGAAACCAGGTTGCCTTTCCAGCATCTGCCTATCAATGCCTGAAGGTGCTGGCATTATTGACAGTTGTACTTGCTTATGGCTGGGGAAGGCTTCTTCTGGAGTCTTACCTTTTAAAAAATCATGTTGTTCTGTTCTTGCTTCATTTGTTAGAGGAAACTCGTCTGTGTATAGGCAGAGCCAAGCAGCATTAAGGCTTTAAAATATGGATGTAGTATTTGCCTGGTAAGGCACAAGTATTTGAGACAGAGAGCCGTGTTCCCATCTGTCTCTTAGTGCTTGGTAACCAACCCTCCTTGTTCTCAGGTTCCCCACTCATAGGTCAGTTGACCCCAAGGTCTCTTCCAAAACTCAATTTTATGACACAGGACTTATCTAGGGAGGTGATGGTGAACCAATGAATCCCATGTTTGAGTCTTGGTTGGCTTTGCTGATGAAGCTGGTATCCAGGTGGTACTGCTTATAGATGTTCTTTTTTGTTCAAACCATAAAATGAAATAGTTTGAAAAGCTGCAAAGGAGAAAAAATAATGAATGCAGTTCTTGCTTTCCTTCTTATTGTTCAGGTATGCTGTGTCCTCCCAATATGCTGGGCTTGTTCTAAGTGCTGAAACCTCTCTGATGGTGCCTGCTTTCTCTGTGGTTTGTGCGGGAAGGGTCAGTTCAGGGCATGATGCCTGCAGGTACTCTCTGTTCTGCACTGGATGGTCTGCTGTGGCCCCTTGGATTGGGCCAGCGGACAGAGGAGGGAGGAGGGTGGTAGGTAGCTGTGTCCCGGCTCAGTTGGGATCTGTGTGTGTGCTAGCTCAGCGCTGACAGCGGCACCCTCTGTTCTGGGGGAGCCCGCGGGCGCTGCCTGCTGCGGGGGGCGTGGGGCGCCCGAGCGCTGCCTGGCAGCCGCGTGCCTCTGCCCCATTGTGGAGCCCGACCCTATCGGGCTGTTTGTCAAGGGCAAACAATGCCCTGTCTGTAGGGGATTGCCTTACCGTAAATAACGTTAGAATAGCATGAAAAATTCCTTTCAGGTCGGCTCCCCCACAAGCGTTCTGGCTGGGCTATTAGCAGCTTCTCCCGCCCTCGCACCCCCGGCTGAATGGGCAGTGTATGTGGCTGATTTGGGTAATGCTATTCAGTTTTGATGAAAGCGGATAGCAGTGCTTTTACTGTCCAGAATGCTGTTCACGAGCTGCAAAGGGCAAAAGTGGACCAAGCTGCATAAAGATTAGCTCTGGTGCTTACAAAGGCATACGAAAATAGCGCTCAAAATAATAGGGGCATCTGAGAGCTAAGTTGTTCTAACTAGTTTTTGTGATGGAGAACCTGGTGTACAGAATGTGTGATGTCATGCTGATGAGGCTTCTTGGTTGATTATGACCCCTCCACTAAAACAGCACATGCCATGTCGTGAAACATACACAGTCCTTTACTGCAGAACGGCCTGCTCACTTGGGCCCAGTGCTTCCCAGTGCCTGGTGAATTCCAGACAGGAGGTAGCTGGTGGCTTGTGGCAAGGAGATGGCAGCACAGCTGCCTGCACCTGGCTGTGCAGGTGTGCTTTCATCTGCTTGCCACTGGAAAACAGGTACAGCTCTGAGCTGCTGTATGGGGAACAGTGCTCCTCATTGTTCTCAGACACTTGACAGCATATGGTGCAGGGGCAGCTACAACAAATCTCTTAACAGGCCATTGTGGGATAATGTGTATATAGAGGAAGCTTGTTCCTAAAGTCTTGCCTGCTATGGTTTAGACCATAAAGTGTGAGAGTTTGTGTAGTTGATTGTTTTTCCTGCCTAGTGCAGCAGCTCTCATCCATGGGTAAGTCCACACTTGTTTCAAATCCAGTGCCAGAGAGTTAATTAAGTGCTCTAATAAGAATAAAGAGTGTTTCTGTAGAATAGTTCTGGGTATATAGCCCTTTTGCATGGCCTTTGTACAGGGAAAAGGCTGGAATAAAAGAGAATGTCTGGCTTACCTTTTCCATGCCACAAATTATTTTGTGTACTTTGGTCTTATTATTAAAATTATTCCCAAGCTTTTTACTTTATTTATCTCTTAAGAGTTTCAAAGACCCCTAGTAACTTTAGTGTCCATGCTGTTTCAGACATACCTGTTAGAAATTAGCATTGAGGGAAAAAGGAAAGCACTCCAGTGGATTGCACACTGTTCGTTTTCATGCAGTGTTGTAACACCTTTGGTTTTTTTCACCCCTCTCCCCAGTCAGTGTTTCAGCTGGATGGAACTTTTAATTGAGCACAATTATTCTCAAGTTTGCGTCATGAAATTCATGTCCTTTCTTTTTATACTCTTTGTTGAAGCATTTTTGTAGACCTTCCACAGTTTTTGCCTATTCTTAGTAGTTTTATAGACTTAGTGCAAAGCAGTCATTATTCTGTCTGTGTAGTCTGAATTGTCCTCTGAAGTGGCCACTTTTATGGATCTTGGCACCCAAACCTTGTGTAATTCAGGGCCACACTCATGGTTCGTTTCTAGAGCAACAGATGTACCCTTCTCTATTTCATCTTCTGAGGAATGTGACTCTTGTCCCATAAGTCTTCTCCCTATCTCTGTTGCTATGGGAATTCATGAATTTTGCTTGCAAAATAAAGGCAATGAATGACAGTTTCGTTCAGCTCCAATTCTTACTTGTAGTATATATTTGGGATTCATAGGAGGAAGAGAAATTAGTGGGGTTCAGTTTGGGATTTTTTTGATTCTTTGGGCAATAGATTTTTGGTGGGTTTTTTTGTTGTTTTTTTTTTTGGGGGGGGGAGTGTTGTTTTTTGGTTGATTGGTGGTTTTTGGATCTAAGAGTCAATAATTACTTCTTAGTCACTCTTTGTCAGCTCCTGGTGTGTGGATAAGGAGGGGAGGAATTGATGTAGTCACAAAGAAGGAGGGAAACTGTTGAAAGGACAAAGCAGCAGATCCAAAGGGGAGGCTAGGATTACTCTTGCTGCACAGGCAGCATGAGCTCACAGCAGCAAAGTACTGTGTTTCTTACCTTCATTGTTCCTCTTACAGATAACTGACTCAGCTGGGCACATCCTGTATGCCAAGGAGGATGCCAGCAAGGGCAAGTTTGCCTTCACCACTGAAGACTATGATATGTTTGAGGCCTGCTTTGAGAGCAAGCTTCCTGTGGGTAAGTGAAATGAAATGCTGGCTGTTTCTAGCTTCTGATCAAGTTTGTGTAGCTGTGTGGATTAGGAATATGAGTAAAGTGGTCCACAGAACACTTTTTGACTTAAAGCTGATTTTCAGGAGGTTGTGGCCAGTCTCACTGCAGAACATCTGCTCTGTGTGTTGCATTTGAAGTAATCATCTATGGTTGTTGTGTAGAGCAGTTGGGTTTCCTCTGAAAGGGGAATTGGGCAATTCTCCTGCAGAGGTCACCACAGTTGCAATGAGTGGCAGTACCAGTGAGCAAACCACACTTCTTTTGCCAGTTCATGCTTCTCCCTGTCTTGCAGTTGAGACAGGGCAGAGCTGGGTGCTATCATCTCCAGGACCTCTCTTTCACCCCACTAGGCCATTTCTTCCCCATTTGTTGGAATGTGATCTATGCACAATGTGTTCTTGGTAACCAGGTTGACAACTGTTGAATGAGGTTGAATTTGTGTGTATAGGGAATGTGTCCTTGATTTGCACCCACAACTGCTCTTTAAGTGGTCAGTAAAGGGAAGGGGAAATGAACAGGGACGTCAGCTTTGCATTTGTGCTACAAGGATGGTTGCCTAACGAGGGCTGAGGCTTGTTTCCTGTGAGTGTGACGCATGTATTGCCTGAGCTCAGCTTCAGGGCAAACGTGCTGAAAGTGGCCAATGTGTGGGCAAAAGTCTCATCAATGGTGCTGTGAGTGCATGCAAGTTTGGAGGTGCTCCATATTTTCATGATTACTGTCAGAGTTCTGCTCCTTGGGCCTGGTTTTTCTTAGGTCTTACCCTAAAAGATCCCAGAATGTTTCACAGAGCTTTCACTAGCAGCATTCCTCAAATCAGTTGAAAGGCAGCTGCTGTTTTGCTATTTCTGCTCCATATATAAGATGTAAATAGTTTGCAAGTTGAAGGGAACTTTACAGAAAGAGAAGGCTGTATTCTTTGCTGGGATTGGGAGGGATCTGGCTTGTAACACTTCTTCTATGGTATTTTACAGATAAAATAGTGATTCGAAATGCTCAGGATTATGTTTTTATTTTACTCCAAAGGTAGGACTTCCAAATGTTCCCTAACACATTGAGACATGCAGGCACTAGTGACTCATCTGGGAGTCACTCACGCTATTTACTTTCCAACACCTGGGTATTTGAGAAGTCTCCAGACAGTCCTGCAGACCTTTTCATAGCTTCCATGTGATCACACACTGAAGTGGGAAAGGTTTCTTTCTTTAGTTGTGTCTAGACTCTTAGTTCAGTGCTTTTGAGTAGAGGTTTCTTGCCTAGACCAAGCCCCTTACAACTGTTTTGATTGTAGCAAATGTTTGATCCCTGACTCCCTTGTTGCAAGTTTGTTTTAAAGCTTTCAATATGGTTGAGGAGTAAGTATTTCTAAATGCAGTTACTACCTTGATAACCTGTGGGGCACTGAGCTGCCAAAATATAGAGCTCATCAACTGAGCAACTGGATCCTCTTCTCGAGGCTTTCTTTTTGGACCCAGGTGCCCCAAATTCCACCTGGAGTATTTCCAGACCTCCCATGTCTGTGCTGGAAGTCAAGGAAGTATTAAAGTAAGGGACATGACACTGTGAGGCTTGATCATCTGCAGGACTTGGTTAAGGTACTTGGAAAGAAGTGACCACGTCACAAGGAAGTACCTTGTTTCCTCTCTAAGGTCAGCATGGGAGTGGGGGAACGTACCAAGTCTCTTTAATTCCCATGTTTCTCTTTAAAGATTAGGGTCTTTTTCCCAGTCTCATCGAGTAAGTAATCAGGACTTAGGGCAGCAGCCAAGGAGGATGTTTGTGGAGTATTGAAAGAGACAAACTGTTGGTAGAGGAAACCTAGAGCAGTTGGATCTTAAGGGTCCAAGCAACTGGGATTTCTCAATCCCTAACCACAGAAATGAGGAAGAGGAAGTGAGAGAGAGATCCTATATCGAGGGTTCACCTTATCAGAGTGGAGGAGTTCTTAGGGTGCTTTTTGGAGCTGTGGGTATTTGCATGATGGGCTTTTTACCCTCTTCCAGGCAGTATAGTCCTGTCTTCCTGACCAGTGCTCTGCTCCCAGGCACATTTACTCTCCCATCTCAGGTGAACAGCCTGGCCTCACTGCGTTCTCCCTTTAGGGCTCTTCTGTGTACTAATCTTTAACTGCATCCTCCTTCTGTAATCCTTCTCTTCCCAAACTTTTAAGAGTGTTAGGACTCATTTCTTCTGGAATTCCTGTGGGAAAACTTTTTGATGTTCAGTTCAACCATCCTGCTTTTCCACTGACTGCAAATTAAGAGCTCCCCTAATTTCCCAGGAAACAGTTCAGTGCTCTTGTGAGATGACCTCTTGAAGACCTGAGGAGTGTAGGTATCAGGAATATAGGCATCAGTTTAGTTCATGATCTCTGAATCTCGACTGTTTTTCTTTTTGCTGCTGATCCAGCTTGCTCTGGTGAGCCTTAGCTGCCACAGAAGCAAGGGGTTTCTGAGGATTTGATGTCTGTGAAGGGAGCTGCCTTGAGTTTAGTGAACTTACAGGAGGGCAGCTTGAGTTTTTCCATGCCAGTTCCTGACAATGTTAACCTCTTGCAAAATGTCTGCTCTCCATCCCTTTGCACCTGGCAGCTTTAAGGTTTCTGGTTTCTTACTGCCTTTTGGCAGCTGTCCCTTCCAATCTAGCAAATTAATTCTTCTAGCTCTGTTCTTCTGTTCACTGGTCTTTTCATCTTTCACATGACTTCCTGCAAACTTCAGCTCTGAAATCAAGTTGCTATAATTTGAGCACCATTAAAAAAACCCTCTCATTGAACTGTGCTGTGAATTTTTTTCTACAGCTACAGTTGTCTGTCCTACCTGCCTGTCTCCATGCGTGCCAGTAACGTGTGTGGCATAAGCAGTCAGAACTTTTGGCTGGGGAAAGGAGTACTGGGGGTTGTATACAGCCTGTCTGTTAAAGAACAGTGCTGGGACTTCAGGGGTTTCTTACAGTAACCAGTCTTCTATAAGGAAACAACAAAATCCCATCCTAATAATAATTTATTTTTGGGCTCTTATTAGTGCATTTCCATAAAGAAACTTAGGAAGCGGTTTAGTAGTTGATAATCCATTTTATCAGTGGATTATTCATTGTCCTGCTAGCAGTAAGAGGTGATTCTACTCTGGTGTTGAAGAGCTGTTCAGTGAGTGGGTAGAAGAAAAATTGGGGATGTCGTATCAAAGGTCTGGAATATCTTCCTAGCTCCAACTGGAGTGACCCAGCATAACCTGTACATTGAATTTGTTTGTGGACTGAGGGAATGCCCACCTGGCAGCCTTCTTAGACAAAATGTGAGTATTGGACATGCTTCTGGATAGAGACTCTGAAATTCATAGTTTAAGTAAATTCAGATGTTGTGTTTTGCTGGCAGCCAGTTGAGGACAGCTGTATGTCCTAACATGCTGGGATTTGGAAATGTGTTACATACAGACGTATTTTCTTGGTGGGTGGTAGAGAATGATACTCAGATAAGCTGATGTGCTGCATTTTTGAGAGTATCTGATATGGCTATCTTATAATTTTTTTCCCCTCTTGTGAATGTTCTTAGATGTGACAGTTTGTAGCAGTTGAAAGAAGCTATAAGCCACAGGTTTCCCTAGCCTGGGGGTACCAGCCTTGAAAGATACCTGCTCTGCTGGTGACTGCAGCCTTATTGGCTGTTAATGTGGCTCCAGCTGGCAGCTCTCTGGGGCAGTGTTTTCCCAGCTTCAGAAGCCTCTTGCTCTCTCAGGGTTTGCATTAGCAGTGTGGTTCTTGGCTATCTGAGATGGTTGGTGAAGGGATTGCCTTGGCTTCTGCAGATACTCCAGTATGTAAGGCCTCATAGGCCATGTTCCTCAGTTGGAGCAGTTTATCATTTGCTCCTTTGAATGCCATTTACAGCCATTTAAAGCCATTTACAGCCCCAGTAACCTTGACAAGTTGCTTGTTCACTTCCTGTGAACGTGGGCCTCCCAGTTGAATATTTGTCCCTCCGGTGACTTGTCTTTCACTAGGCTGTCTCATAGCAGCTGGTGCTCATGTTCTAATCCTCTGCAGTTTTTACAGTGATTTGCATCTTGTCGACGCTCAGTGCTTTTGGTTACAGCTTGTTCTCATTATATTTGGGAGGCTCTCCTTCAGCCAGGATTTATTGTGGAGTCTCTGTATTTTTAGGCTGGACTGTGCTGCCTCCGCAGTTAGCTGCAGACATGGAGGGAGGGGAGGGGAGGGATTTGAGTTCTTCCTCACTGGTGGGAAGAGCTGGTGATTTCCTGGCAGGCTGACTGTTTCACACAAGGAATCCTTTCATTATGCTTCCAGGAACAGGGAGGATGCCGGACCAGCTCGTGACTCTGGATATGAAGCATGGCGTTGAAGCAAAGAACTACGAGGAGGTATGTCCCCTGGCTGCCTGCACTGCAGGCTTCCCTTTCCCAGCACTCACGTGATGCTTTTGTAGATCTGGGCTCGTGGTGGGAAGCTGTTTTCCCAGTGGTGATGAAAGCCTGTCTGCAAACTACAATTGCAGTGAAGCTTTGTGTGTTACAGGAGAAAAAAATAAAAAGACAAACATCAACTAGAATTGATTCTGTACTCTGGGAACTGGAGCCTAATGTCTGAATTTCTTCACTAGGACAGCATGAGCCAGCTTCTGGGCATAGGTATTTAGAGGCAACAAGACAGTGAGAGGTGAAGTTTCCCCAGCCCCTGAAGCAGAGGTCATCTGAATTTAATATCAGACCCTCTCTTAAAGGTCAAGTTTCTATGTTACTATTCTTACCTTCCTGCCTGTAAGATGTACTGGCTCAGCAGGCCTGAAATGGCTCTTGTGTGTTTCTAAGAACTGGCAGTGTATCAGTGTAGAGGTGTTTGGCAGAGTAGTAGCTGCTGTGAAATGGGTATTTGGTTTGAAGGCGTGACATTGGAAATAGGCATAAAAGCCTCAACATTTCCATCTTAGGAGGACATGGCTTGCTTAGGCCCAAGAGCTGGCTGTAGAGTAGCAGTTATTTTGTGGCTGAGACAGTCCTGACTGGTTTGGATGCTGAATTTTTATGGCAGCTATCATGCTTTTGGCTCACTAGAATTTGGGATCAATCATCCCCCAGTACAGAGCCTGTGCCTGAGAAAATGAGAATTATTGGTGGAGAAAGAGTCCCACAGATGATTGTTGTGTCCACTGTGCATAAGGGCATGGGAGATGCCATAGAGGGGAGAGTGGGTAGCAGAGGAGGCTGTGCATGGTTCCAGATAGAAAATTGACAAAAATCTGAGATGGTAATGCTGGTGTTTTCACCTTCCTTTCAAACTTTGGGCTGTCTGGTCTTGTGTGGTTTAAGTTGGCTGGGAGCACTTCCTATGTGGACTGTAAGGAGGTGCTTGGGGTCAGGGAAGAGCAGAGCAATCATAGCTTAAGTCAGTTGGGAGCACATCCTACATGGAGAGTAAAAAATGTGCTGGGGGTCAGGGAAGAATGGAGCACTCATAGGGCCAGCTGCTTGTCAACCTGCTACTGAGGGATTGCAAGATGTTGAAGTTTTATGGGGTGAATCCCTGAGAGCATAGCTGGGAGGATTATGTTTGCTATATTTACAAAATCCCTTTAAATACCACCCCACAGCATACTCTAGAGTTAATTTACTGTAGTGCTACCCAGAAGCACCATTGCTGTGCAGAAAGGTTCTCTTATGCCTGTGTATCTACATACTCACTGGCTGTACTGATAAAACTGTCTGGGAATAAATGCATCTCTTATGCTCATTGAGGGAAAAGGTCCATGGACAAATACAAGAAAAGAAGAATTTAGACTTGCAGTCCCACTTGATACCAAATGCAGATCTTGGCAGCCCTGGCAATCATCCTTGACTTGTGAGGACCTCTCAAAGTTGTAGACTGTATTGAGCCTTGTTGAACAGATGTCTACAAAGGACTCAAACTGACTTATTATTTGTACAGCTGCTATAGATGTTTAACCACACTGCTTTGCAATGTGGGCTTTTTTTTTTTCACCATCTCTCTTCTCAGTTTGCTGTAGTAGTTGTGAGTTTTGACTTGACAGGTTGCTGTAGGGTCTCAGAGGGCAGGAATGTTGCTTGGGTTTCTCTTGTGGAATTGCAGTCTTTTTGAGCCTTTTGCTTGTGATGTTCATGTGTTGTTGGGTAACAGTGACCTGTTGTACAGCCCTAGTCCTTCTTGTTGAATTGCTGCAAGGAGACTTGATTAAGGGAGTTTAATGAGGGTCACTGATACTGTCCAAGTCTGGCTTCATAAACTTTCATAGATCCAGACATTCTTGGAGCAAAGCAGCTGGAATAGTGAGCCAGATCAGAGAATCTAACTGCAATGTCATATCTTAATTATCTGAGTTTGGGAGGAATAATTTTATCCATTCAAGAAGTAGAAATGAAGATTTATAAAAGAATATATTTCTGGTGGCACTAAGCATGCTTGATGATCTAGGTTTTTTTCCACATTGACTACTTCTTACCAATTCTTGGCTATAGTGTATCTCTTTCTATGCTAGAAGAGAGTTAGGCTTTGACAAATCTTTTAAGTGACCACTGGGAAGCTCATTGGACTTGTTATCCTGGTGCTGGTACTCCAGATGTTCTTTCTAAGATGATGATGTTCCACTATCACTGATGCCTGGTGGGCTTTTTTACAAAATCTCTTGGAGCAGCTGTGCATATTGGGTTCATTAGGGGTAAAAGGTTCCAGGACTGCCCAGGAAGGCTGTGGTTAAGGAAAGACTGGACTTGGTACTTGGTGCCATGGCCTAGTTGTCATGGGGTGTTAGGTCTTAGGTTGGACTCGATCTAAGATGTCTTTTCCACTCTAATTGATTCCATGATGCAGGATACACATCTTAGAATAATGCAGGACTAAAAGTAGCTATTAGATTCTAGCTACACCTATTAAGAGCAGCTGAAGGGATGCAGATGGAGCTTGATTTTTCCCAGTGGAACCCTTGTAGCCTTATGTGAATGAGGAAATGAGGCCTCAAGGAAGATAATGGAGCTGGTCAGTGCAAGGCTCGCTTGTCAGTACAGCTGCCCAGGACCCTGTGTGTGTTACAGACCTGCTGCTCTAGCAGTGTCGGCAGAGTCTGGGCTGCAGGCATGCAAACTCTGGTGCTAGCTTTTCAGAAAAGGTCTCTGCTGGCAGATACGTGGCCAGGCCACAGGGTTTTTTCGTTACAATCTATTGGCTAGAAAGCAGGAGGGGGTTAACCTACTCCTTCCTACCCCTCCTCTCAAACACTCCAAACTAACACTGCTGTGCTGGCAGAGCTATAATATACAGCTTGCCTCAGCATAAAACCCTCAGATGATTGTTTGATGGCTTGCTGCTTGCCAGGATATGTGTCATGTGGAGACCCTTCAGTGGAAGGGCTGATTAGCTGGCACTGGCTTGGTCATGAGCATCTCTTCAGCTCTGGCTCTGATCCCCAGGCAGCTGCATCTGGAAGTGGCAGTTTGGGGATACCTTCGTGCTGGGTGCCCTCTTGCCTGCCTGTCAGCATGGAGCACTGAGAGATGGCCATCATGCAGCTTATATCTGAATAATCCTGTGAGGCTGAGACTGGTGGTGAGCTGCAGGTGCTTTGTGTGTTTTCTCTAACTCATTTTTCCTCTGCTGCATTACTTGGGGCACAGCATCCAGCCTTCATGGCAGGGGCCTGTCACTTCTTGGAAATAGTGACAAATTCTATTCAAGAACCGCAGTAACCCAAACCCTGGAGAAGTGTCAGGAATTGCATTTAGCTTCCTTTGAGTGTCCTTGTGTCGCACGTTTTATGTAACACGTGTGTAAGGTTATAGCCACAGCTGGGGCAGAGACACATGTCTGCACATTCAACTTGAACAGTTGCTGTTGTGTGCTGTCCTTTGTAATTGAATTTGCAGCGGATTTTTGTTTTTGGATGCCGAGCACGTGAGCCGCGAGCCGGGCGCTGTGCACAGCAGCGATGTCCCGCCTGGCCCAGCGCTCCGGGGGAGGAAGCGCGTTGTTCCCGACGAGAGCCGGGCCCCGCAGCGGCCCCGCAGCGCCACCCGGCGGCTCGGGGTCCCTGCCAGGAGCTGGAGGTTCTGTCTGAGGGATAAAAGCCCCGAGCTCTTGTGGGATAATGAAGCCGCTGCTGCTGGGAACAGGGCTGCCTGGGCTCTCTGGGGCACTAGCGAAGGGAGTCTCAGTGCTAATGGGCTGTGTGCCTACGGAACTGTATCGAATACATACGTAAGTTAGTCACCTGTATCTCAGTCTGTGACTTACACTCACTGGAGGTTTTGTCATGTGGCAAGAGCTTCTACCCACTCCTCAGAAGCCAACTGTGAATTAGCTAACATGAAGCCGAATAAGGAAGAAGTGTGCTTGCATGCATGCTGTGCTCCTCCATCGTGTAGGAGGAGTAGTAGGAAAGTGTGTTTCAGAAAACAGGTGGGAGAAGTGATAGTGTTTTATGCAATGGTAGTTTCTGGCTCATAGAGGTATTTCCCGAGGGGAAGGATGCCCCAGATCTGTAGCGCGTGGGGAGGAGTGGTTCAAACTGGCAGTAAAAACCCATGTGGGAGCTTTTGGTTTTGGTTCAGTGATTTGACTCTCCTGTTTTCTAGATTGCTAAAGTGGAGAAGTTGAAACCCCTGGAAGTAGAATTGAGACGTTTGGAAGATCTTTCAGAGTCCATCGTTAATGACTTTGCCTATATGAAGAAACGAGAAGAGGAGATGAGGGACACAAATGGTGAGAGACTGTGTGCCCCTTCAGAGGGATGGAACTCTAAAAACCCTCATTTCTGTTAAAGGTGTTATTAGGGCAGCATTTGGAGATCAAGCAATTGTGGTGGTCTCTGCCTGTTCTGTTCCTAGTAAGGGAAATCTGGGGCAGTCACTGAGTCTTGTTGTTCTGTCTCTAGAAATCATTTCTTTCTGTCTCCATTCCTAATGGGAATTACTCTGTTCCATTCAATGCTGCCCATTAACCACAACTTCACCTTGTTCCCTCTTATTATCCTTCTTGTTGTTCCCTCTGCTTTTATTCTCAAGTGCTGCTGGTTCTCAGGTGCCCTTGCCTTCATGCTATCTTGCTTTTGCATGGGGGAGGAGAAGAAATCCTGGGAATTTTGCCATCTTGGGTGCATCCTGTGATGCCAGACTCAGGTGCAATGGTTTGTTGTCTGTTTCAGAGTCGACAAACACACGGGTTCTGTACTTCAGCATCTTCTCCATGTGCTGTCTCATCGGCCTGGCCACCTGGCAAGTTTTCTACCTGCGTCGCTTCTTCAAGGCCAAGAAGCTGATTGAGTAAAGGAGCAAATCTTCTTCCTCCTCCTCTCAGACCCAGCTGGACACCGCTGGGACCTAGCCATGGCCTCCTGGAGCGATCTCACAGAGGATACCCACTGACTGGAGCTTTTCTGGAGGAACTTGGACCTTAAAGGGGGAGGGGAGCCTGAACATCGGAGGCAATGGGGGACTTGTGAAATCCTGTTGGATCTTGAGGGTGGGGGAGGTCATGCTGGGTTTGGGTATTCCTGGGGCAGCGATTAAATAAAAAAAGATGTTTCCATGACAGCTGCAGCAAGTTTTCTGCGCTGTCTATTCTCCTTCTATAATCATGGCTTGATGATGTCTCCCATCTGTCTATGACTGCAGTGTTACTCAGAACCACCTGACCCTGCTGCACTCTTTAGGTGGCATGCAGGTCACACTGGGGCAGAGCAGGGCAATTCCCTGTCCTCACCAGCTGGGATCTAAGCCTCGAGCAAATGGAGATGAGTGCAAAGCAATAGGATTCATCATTCCAGCAGGGCCTGAGAATAGAGGGTCTTCCAAGGTTTGGTCGCTGTCGTGGACCTCTGTGTTTCTCCCTGTGGGAGCTGGTGTCTTTGTGCTGACAGGTCAGGGCACTTGAGCATATGGTGATTCAGCCTGGAGGAAGGGGAACCTTCTAAGGCAGGCTTGGAAGTGTATTTGAGCTTGGAAAGAAGCCTGCTTTGCTCAAATAAGCTATCCAGCCTTGGTCCCACCCTTCCCCCACATGTTTGTCTTGGATTTGCCTCTCTTGTTTTGAAATGGTGCAGCAGCTTTCCTGAAAACCTTGGTCAGGAACAGCCTTTTGTGCAGGAGGCCTCGGTCAGATACAGTCACAGAGCAGATGGGAGCAGGTCATGCTAGGAAATTTGCTCTTACATTAAGCAGGAGACTTCTCATCTATCCAGGCAGCTGGCTGAATGTCATTTCATGAGACCTCAAAGCAGGGTGAGCTGATGCCAACATGAGGTATGAGGGCCTGTACCCTGCATTGAGGTCTGAGGGTATACAGTAGTTCTGTGCAGGGTACCAGAGGAGTTGGAAGAATGTGGATGAACTGAAAAAAGGCAGTACAGGGTGGGAATAGGGTAATTCGACATCTGAGGGGGCAGTCTATACTGTGCCCTCAACAGACCTGTTGTTTTCCTGTGCAGTACTAAATAGTAAGAGCCAGCAGCTTCTCACCATTTCTCAGCTGTCCATGTGGCACTATGTTAAAAAAGCCAGGCTGGGAAAAAGCAGGCAGGTTAACTTCCTAGACTTGTTGCAGTTTTTAGGCTGTGATTACAATTCTGTCATCGTCTCTACATTCCTTCAGAGCAGTGGTTCAGCAGCACAGCATTCTGGTGTCCTGTGTCTGGATACTTCTGGGTAGGGATGGGGTTGTCATGGCCCTGGACCCAGCCTAGCAGTTTCAAAAAAAGCATAGTTTTATAATTTCTCACCTGAGTCTGATCTATTGCTAGGAAGGAAACAGTTGTCCAGGGTGAGGCAGTGGAAAAGAGGATGTAAAGATGATCTCCTGTCATCTAAATACATTAGTTCTTTGCCATTTCCCAGTACCTGGAGTTGTTAATTCCATTGCAAATACTTTGATTGCTTTTAATTTGTTTGGTTTTTGATAAGGCCATATTAGGATCCTAAGTCTGCTCCTTTGCCCTTGTATCCATTTTATCCTTGTATGTTCTTGAAAGCTGTTACAGTGCAGAAACAGCAGCAGTGCAGTGCCACAGGACTGAATTACAGAAGTCATTTGAAGGTAGTTTTAGGTCCTACAGTTTGAAGCCTGTAGATCTGTTAAGGTTTTGCTTTTGTTTTTATATAACTTGAAAAGATAGTACAAGAAAGGGTCTTTTCCGGTCTTGTCTGTTTTGATATCCTCTCCCCATCCTTATCTGAGTACAAAGTTATCTTAAAAATGATGGTGAGGCCTTAAGTTCCCCAGGTGACTGTTACACTCTCATTGTTCTGGTGTTATGTTTTGATCTTCACTGTAGTGGAGTAGTTACTGGGGAGCAGGTGCGGGGGACTGGTGTGGATTTACCTGTAATGATTGGTTGGGAGACTTTTGTCAGCTTTCTCAAATAAAAATTTTTTGGGGAAAAACAACCCACCTCACCTTGTTGCTGTGAGTCTTGTCCTCTTTGTGCATGTTCCTACAGGCTGCTGTTCCCTGAAAGTTGACCTGTTGCAGGAAGTAGCAAGTAAACAGAGTCTCCACAAGCCTTAGGCTTCTCTAGTAACAATTAATTCTAGACTTGGGAATGGTGCACAGGCTTCTCTGTGAAGTGGGACTAACACAGCAAGTGAGGTGTCCCAATACAGGTTACCATTTTTTGCCTTTCTCCCTCCCCCCTTCCTAATTATATTGCTCTATGGGGCGGAATTTTGAGGCTGGTAGTGAAACAAGGCTGGTGCTCTGGGGTACAAGATCCAATTTTTCACCAGCAGCTCTCACATAAAATTTTGTTCATTAAGACAAACAGAAGTACTTTCAGTTTTGTACTTTAGAGGAGATTGAAAACTATTGCAAAGATGAGTTGGTATTATGTGAGTGGCAGATACTGAAGAGGGTGGTTAGGTATTTACTGAAATTCTTCAGATCTCTGCTGACCCTGCAAGCCTTTTGCTATGCAGTAGCCAAGTGAAATATGCCACATAACAAGACTGGGGACATAAAAATGCTGGATAACTAGTTAGTACTATCAGGGAGGATTTCAGGAAGGGAAATTCCCAGATCCCTCGATAAGGATTAGCCTCTGCAAGTTCTTTCCCCGGATGAATATTTTCAGTATGTGAAATCATACAGCTGCTTGCATGCGGTAGGTTGGTAGTGGGTCTTGGTGGTTTTACAGCACTGGGGGTGCAGGGCTGGTGTCTTCGTTCCATTTCACTTCTGGGAAAGCCTAAAGTTGAGCTGCTGCAGATGCTTGGGTCTGAGCCCATCTTTGTGTGTGACAGATGCATCAGTGGTAAATCCATGATTGCCTGTAGCAAACTGCATCAGACGTTTGCAGCCTCTTCCACCCACTTGTCAATGTGACTAACGATTTAATTATCACAGTACTTAACTCAGCACGTGAGCATTCCCAAGTAAGGTTTATCTTTGTGTGCTCTGCCAGCGTGGGCTGCACCCCGTAGCGGGTGCCCACTGCAGCTGCTGTTTGCCTACATGTGGGAGGGGATGAGCATTTTACACACTTGCTCATTTTCAAGAAGCTGCTCAGGTATGTGAGAAGTAACCCAAGTGTACAACATCTGTGTTATCTTCTGACTGGCAGCTGAGAGACATTTGACTCACACTGGTTTGGCAACTGGTTGTCAAGATCATGAGGGGATTCCTGCCCATACATTTTGGCGGGTCCTGAGGCAGAAGTTTGAGAAAGTAGCTTGGCCTCTCTTTACCTCTGTCAATTCATGTGGTATATTTTTGTCTCCCATATTTTTAGTTGTGTCCTTTTGCTGTACTTGTCTTTCAGGTGCCTGAAATAGCCATAATTTTAGTGAAGAAAGTCTTTGGGAAATAAACTCTTTAAGTTGAAGGTGTCTTATTGGAAAGAGAGACCACAAACCTGAAATGGATAAATCTTTCAGAGAAGAAAAAAAAAAGGTTGGGTCTGTTGAAGACTACAGGAGTTTAGTGTTGACAGGTTTTTTTCTGCTGCCCCTTATCCACCTGGAAAATTTGTCAGACTTGTGCTTGTTTTTTCTTCCCCCAAATCACTGCATGTGATGGTGTGGTAGCTCGGCAGACCAGAGCCAGGTAACCTTTCTCTGAGGAGGCTGGAAAGAGCAGAGGGTTTAGAAAAACTGTGAGTTGGCTTTTCTTGCACCTTTTTGATAACCTGAAACAACTGACCCCAAGCCTTTGCCATTGCACTAAAACATTTGTATTTGCTCAGTAATGTTTGTAGAAATCCTATTTTGCTTTGCACTAGAAGGATTGTCAGGAGCTAGAAATTCCTCTGTTCAGCTGAAGTGCCTTAAACTTTCTGCAAAACTGTAGTAACAGATTCCTGTTCTGTTCTTCTATTGCCAGAGGTCCATCACCTCAAACTCAATGCATTAGCATCTGTATTTCAGCTCGATGACACTGCCTGCCAGAGGAGCAGTGATCTCTTGGTGTCCATCCCAGTGATCTTTGCTGTGAGGATCATTGATTTAGCTCATGGTTGGAGAAAGCTGCTATCTCCTAAAGGACTAATTTGTCTAGCACTTCAGTTTCTGCAATAAAATGAACATGTTGAATAACTTCCTTTGGGGGCACATAACCCCCAAAAAAGCAATGACATGACCATGCTCACATTGCTTTCTCTCACTTCCATGGTTTCCTGTCACTTAAATTCCTTTCACAACTGGTATTTCTGAGGTAGCTTTCCCCTGAGTTTTTAAATTGATTGCATTATGTGATCTTTGCATAAACTGCACC
Organism: Molothrus ater; assembly: GCF_012460135.2. Taxonomy (NCBI): domain Eukaryota; kingdom Metazoa; phylum Chordata; class Aves; order Passeriformes; family Icteridae; genus Molothrus; species Molothrus ater. The sequence continues at coordinate 39,773,429 of NC_050483.2, read as the reverse complement.
AAGATGTTCTGTTGGAACTGTAATGGTAAGAACTTATTTTTCCTTGGTTGTTTGCTGGGTGCTGTTCCTACAGCTGCCAATAGATGAGGCAAGCAGAGGAGACAAGGTGCTTGTGTTTTCCTGCTATATCCCATGGCAGCTCTGGTCTGACCTGCTGTAGAGTTTTACCCTCTAGCATTTTCTCACCCATACCAGGCTGCTTGGGCTTTTCTTTCCCCCAGTGTACTTTGTTTGGATAATCTTCCTTCACACATAAAGTATTTGCTATAGATATGCAACAGGATTTTCATGGTGTTGTCTCCTTAACTATAATTAACTATGTAGATGCCCTATCACTTCTTTCTCAGCATGGGCTGATTTTCCTTTAATATGTGAACTGTTGTTTCCTTAGTAATATAACCAATGTACTGCCTTGACTCTGAAAACCATGAATGAGATCTTTGAAGTAAGGCAGATGCTTGCTATGATTTGGTTTAAATGACAGTTTTTCTGCCTTACCCAAATTCATCCTTCAATACTCATTTTGCAAGAGAGAAAATGACACATTGCCCCTTGATGGGGCTTGATGGTCTGATTTCTTTAAATGCTTGAGTGAAAAATACAGTGTAAAGTCAGGTAGGCATTCTTCAGTCATATTCCAATAAACCTAAGTGCACAGTGACTGCTACTTACCTTGGGGGCATTTTGCTGTGAGAATTATTGCCTGCTTCTTAAAGGGCAGTAAAGGCAATGCTGTGGGGTGGCTAAACCTGATTGTAGCTACTACTTGTAAGCATTTTGTGGAAGAATTTGTAAGATACTGTAGATAATAATGGTCAAGATGGCTCTACTTTTCAAATAGGAAAAATGAAGACTGACTTTTTCAATTAGTCTTCTGATTTTCTACAACTGTTCCAAATCCCTTAATCCCATTTTCATGAGATTTTTGTCATGTAGATTTAAAAAATACTATTACTATTTGCCAGGTGACATTTTCCCAAGTACTCTCCTTCCAATGGAGGGAGCAAATGATCTTTAGCAAGACACATCCAAGCTTTTTCATCCATTACTGCAAGCTTCTTTATCCTAAAACTGACATGCTGTCTTTGCTGCTCCTAAGGACATCATCTTTGTATGGAAATAGTTTCAATGCACAACAAATAGATGTTGATGTATAACTTACAAATAGGTGTATATAATGCCAAACAGCTCTTTAACCTTCAGCACCTTGCAAGGAGCATTGCTCATTCCTTCAAGCATCTTCCCAAGGTAGTGAAATAAGAGCTGACTGGGCTCTGTTGTGCTTGGATTTAGGGCTTTGTGCTTCATCTCCTGAGGTCTCTTGTAAGCATTGGATCACCTGTCCTGAAGTGAACGTTCTCCATCATTCAACTCCACTTTCTCACCTGTAGTTGTGACTGCAGAACCTTGAAAATAAAACATTGAAATGATGATGGTGTGCATCATTTGTGAAGAAAATGAATCTCAAAGCTAAGAGTAGGATTGCAAATACTTCATGACAGAGAAGCCATTGCAGCTTCAGGTCTACGATTTATAAGCTTTTAGTTTATTTTTTTCAGCAGAGAGAGAATCCATGAACTGTGAGTGGCACAGAAAGGGAGATGGCTATGCTTTATTAACAGTGTGAAATGTGTATCCACTGCAAGTGCTCTCACTACCCCAGCACATCTCTGTGCTTGGGGTACAGTCATAGTGTTTATCCATGTGTGTGTTCTCCCTTGTGTCAATTATTTTTCAATAATGTATATTATGCGTAGCACGGCTAAGCAAAAAGAAACATTACCAACTGTACAATAAAAAATAGCAATTACTTTTTTATATAAATCAGTTACTTCAGACAGTTTTTTATTTCTAAAAGCTTCCTAGGAAACTAACGCTGGACGCTTTTCTCCTCGGGCAGTGAACCGGCGCACAGCGGCGGCTCCGTGCGCCCCGAGCCCGGCGGCGGGCGGGGCGGGGGCCGGGCCCGGCGGGGCGGGAGCGCGGAGGTCGCGGCGGCGGCAGCGGCGGGAAGCGGTTCCGGGTCGCCGTCGGGAGCCGACATGGAGCCCGCGGGGCCGCGCTGAGGGAGCGCCGGGCCGAGCGGGGCCGCCGTCGCCATGTCGCTGGGCGAGTACGAGCGGCACTGCGACTCCATCAGCTCCGACTTCGGCAACGAGTCCTCGGGCAGGGGCGGCTCCCGCGGCGGCGGCGGCGTGCCCGGCGAGCAGGAGGAGCTGCACTACATCCCCATCCGCACCCTGGGCCGCGGCGCCTTCGGCGAGGCCACCCTGTACCGCCGCACCGAGGTAGGTGGGCGGCCCCGGCGGCGGCGGAAGGGCTCCGTGCCGCCGCCCCCGTCCAGGGGCCCCGGCGCCGCTCCGAGAGGGGCGGGGGCCGCTGCCAGGGCCGGAGGGGCGGTCGGCAGGGGCCGGTCCTCGAAGGCGCTGATGCCCGACGAGCCTCAGCTGGGCTCGGCCCCTGGGGTGACCGACAGCCCCCAGGATGGCGCTGACAGCCCCCAGGGTGACATCCCCCGGCACCGCTCTGGGAACAGCCCGGATACGAAGTGACAGCTTCAGCCCTCAGTGTCTGGGAGTGCAGGGTCTGGGCTTTGTAGCGTTTGGGCACTGCCAGTCTCTGGGTCCCCTGAAGTTTGGCAGAGAGATGTGGAGGTTCTTCCCACGCTAGTAGACTACTCATTTTTCTGTGTTTTGTTCCAGTTACAGAGGACATGGGGTCATCTCATACAGGTAACTGTCTCACATGCTCAGCATTTCAGTGTAATCAGGCGAGACTGGATGAGAAGTTGCTCCCAACTCGTTCAATACCATCCAGTTCAATTGTAGTTGTGGTTTTAGTGGCTGTCAAGGAAAAATGCTTGATTTAGTTCAAAGGACAGTTCTTCAGTTTTTTTCTGGCCACCTTGAGGTGCCATGGCTTGCACAGGTATAAGTGAACACTGTTCACTTGAGAGATCACTCATAGCATGCCTGATAACGTGTGTGGGCCTAACAAGGGCAAACTAAATCTAAATTCATTCTGGTTTCCTTATTGGCTTGTTTTGGAGAGGTGTTTTTTTTTTTTTTTTGGTTGTTGTTTTTGTTTTTGTTTTTTTGTTTTTGTTTTGTTTTGTTTTGTTTTTCTTTAGGCTTTTTCCTTTGAATATTTGTAACAGCTTATGCTCTTGTACAATATCCTACAGTTACAGCACTAAAAATACAGTGTTCTCCCTTTACTCGAGTAAGTTTAGTCTTTATTGAAATAAGACAAACCGTGTGTCTTTCCCTTGGTTTGGTGTTTGGTTTTAGTTTTTTTTTTCCCCAGAGTGAGTGTTGGCCAGCTAGCAAGATGGCTTTAGGCCATGACTATTTCTAATGACAAACTGCAAACCTCAAAACTTAAGTTGTGAGGAATATTTTTCTGAAATATGTAAGAGACAGGAAAGTCTTTTAATTTTCCTAGTATTTTAATTCCCTGGTATAAAGGCACATACTGTTCTCTTCATAAGAGTGTGTTTTTAATTGAAAGATGTTTTTGTGTTTCAGGATGACTCGCTTGTAGTGTGGAAAGAGGTGGACCTGACCCGGCTGTCAGAAAAGGAGCGTCGTGATGCTCTGAACGAAATCGTTATCCTGGCCCTGTTGCAGCATGAGAACATCATTGCATACTACAATCACTTCATGGATAACACCACGCTCCTGATTGAGCTGGAATACTGTAATGGTGAGATCCCTACTCCCATCTGTGAACAGGCAGCTGCCATGTGTCTGGGTCACTCTCCTGCAGAACCAGCAGCAAGTGTTTCTGGGCTCTGGAGAGCAAAGGAGTGGTGGTGAATTCTGCTGCATAGCTCCTGAAGAGGAGACTGAGAACCCTTCTGATTTGTGTCTCAGATGCTAAAAAAAGAAGCCCAGTAGTTAGTGGAGGCAGTCTATGCAGTTGATGATTTCTTGAGTTTTCTGAATGGCTGGTGTGCTGAAAGGAGTGGATTATTGGTGATAAACACTTCCAGTGCATCTTGCTGTGTTCTTTTAGGAGGGCAGTGGGAATAGACTGGGAGACTCTCTGGGCATCTCTAGCAGTGTAGAGTGGGGCTGTTTTTTCAGTACTGTTACTTAAAAAGGTTTATAATTTGGCATTTATAAATCAGAGCTTAAAAATGTCGTGGTACGCTGCAGTCAGGTCTTTTTCCTGATTTCTGCTTTCAGCTTTTACATTTGCTATTAAAAAACCCCAAACAATGAACCTGGTCCTTCTGGTGGTGGAGAAAGTTTTGAAATTCTGTCCAAGAGTAGCTCAGATGATGGTGTTTAGAGTTGGTAGGGAAGGCAATCCTAGCTCAGATGGAGCGAGAGCAGGATTTGCAATGAGGCTGTGACCAGCTGTTGCTCTTAGATGGCAGGAAGAGGAGCCCATAGACAGTTTACACTGCTGGAACAGGATACATGCCTAGAACTGCAGTGTGGCTTCTGTTTGGGTGAGTGGGACAGCTCCCCAGGCAGAGTATCTGGTGTTTGTATAGGGCTTGCATTAAGCCTTGGCTCATTGCTAGAAACATTTTTTGCTGGAAAAGGGTATAGTCGTGTTGTGATTACCTTATACAGCAGATTGCTTTCACTGGAACAGGTTGGAGATCACCACAGAGTTGTGCAAGGTCCTTTAGAAGGGTGTCAGATACCATGGTAGGCAGCTTGGCCAAAGCTGGTTTTTCTTCTCTGCTTTTTGTTCTTATGAAGGACGGAGTCCAGTGCAAGCATAGGGGAATGTTAGCTCTTTGAGGCGCCTTTTATTTTAGGCGTTCTCTCTCTGTGTCAATTGCTTACTTGCCGTGGAAAGACTGCATGCTTGAGGCCATGATAAATTTGTTGGAGGGCATAGAGAAAAGCTGTGTAGTCTTGATGTCTGTGCACATTTGTAAATGCCTCTGTTGGCTTTGGGATAATAACCAAGAGATGAGTGTATAGCTGGTGTTGCCTGAATGTGTCTGAATGGCAGAGAACAAGGGACATGAGAAAGAGGAAATCTTCTTTCGACTTCCACGTAGTGGTTGTGCCAATGCATAAATAGTTGTTTCTTTGGCTTTTTTTTCAGTGTACAAGCCCAAGATAATTTGTGAGTAATTTTTAAAGTAAAGCTGGACTAGTCACTTTCAGACACTTCTCAGAATCCAAAGCTTTTACTGTTTCATTGGCTTGTCTCTTCTGAAGATCTAGAAAAGAATTTCAAATTTCAGTAAATGTTGCCCCTGTTTTACAGAGGAGGAAGGCAAGTTATTGATTTATTTGCCTTTAGTTCCATGTGTACATCGTGGTACTGTAAGACTTGGATTTACCATGGGATAACATCAGTGAATACAAATGAAATACATTTGGAAAGAAATATCCTATAAAATACAGTAATTGAAAAGAGAATAACCTGCATTGGAAGGTTAGATGTGAGTAGATGAAACAAATACAAAATTAATTTGGTTTTTGTATGTGTGCATAGAAGTATTGGTTGTATGAGTCAAGAGCTAACTTGTCTCCTTGGGTAGGATTTTGGCAATGTAGTACCTATCATGCTGCTCTTTTGTTCCAAAAAGCTGCAAAAAGATGGGAGAAAAAAAAGAGAGATGAAAAACACAATTGACTAAAAACCTGCAAAGTTTGAATGGTTAGAAAAGATATTCATAAGAAGAGGCAGAAGTGAATACTTTGGTTAAATTGTGAGTGTGAAAGTGGTTTGTATCTAATTTGTAAATGTGAACATAAGGCAGAAAAAAGAAATGCTGAGAAGTTACAGCAAGGCTGAATGAGAAGAAATATATATAATATATGATAATTGGGATTTGGAATAACAGCAGGAGGTGATCAGAGTTTTGGGATTTACTGTTTGGGTGCTGATCTGACAGGGAGTTTAAATACCTGCAGCCCTCAGCATAATTTCTTTTAGCTCTCCTTGATTTTCAGTCTACTCTCTTAAAGTCATGGGGTGCACCAAAGATTTCTGCTGATTTCAGGCTTCTGTTAGTGGTACTGTTGTTGTCAGTGCTTTGTGAATTCTGCACCAGTGTATTTGGCAAGGCAGATAAAGGAGAGGCCAGTCCAGAGGGAATAGGTAGGGAAAGACAGTAAATTGTGCTTTCAGGGACTACTCTGACTTAAAAATTGTTTTCTTTCTCTTTTTTAATGTATTATTTGTATATATAATGCTGAACAGGACAATCTCATGTGTTTTGGTGTACACCTAATACATGTTTACATACTCCAAGAAAACACTTAAAAAGATAAATAAAAAAGTAGGGACTGCTGGCTGAGCTTACTGGCTTGCTTTTCAGAGAGTATTAAAGGGTGGTGTTAGAGAATTGTCTCGGCTTAGGCTTAAACACACACTGAAGTTCTTAGATGGAAGAAGAACTTAATTTTGTGAGTGCCTGATGAGTTTAAGTGAAGAATGCTGTGAGAGAGCTGTAGTGATGGATCAGATCTCTTAGGGGGGTTGAGTATTCCGAGCAGCACTTGAGCAGAGTAACTGCTGCCATTAACTAAGATGAACATCTCTGTCTTTCTCACTCACTTATAATTACAGGAGGGAACCTCTACGATAAGATTCTGCGACAGAAAGACAAGTTATTTGAAGAAGAGGTAATTTGGAGTGGTTTGAGGGAGCAGTGGGGCTGGCCTAATGTTCTGGCAAGTACACAAATAATCTGTAGGATTATTTGTGTATTTCTTCAAATTTTTTTCATTGTGATGGTGGGGAATTTCTGTGTTTATCTGGGGGCTGGTATCCTCCTTGTTCAATATTGCAAGCATTTATGGACTATCTGAAACTTATTTTCCTTTTAAACTGTCTATAAGCAGTATATCTTTCCAAGGGAGGAATAATGAAAGAGAGCTGGCTTTCTTCACCTTATCATTTTGGCAAACATTTAACTTTTAAACCTCTCTGTGTTTCTTCCTAGTAGACCCTCTGTTTCTGTCCCTTCTTAACAATTTTGTACATATTTTTTTTCAAGTAATTTCATTGAATCTATCTTACTCTTCTCATTTTCTGTCTTTATTTTATTTAAAACTTACTATTTGCCATCTGCTTTCACTGCATGCCAAGCTGATTAGTTTTAGATTACACTTACTTGTCTTATATAGTGACTTCTAAGGCTTTCTGGCTCATGGAGAGTATTTAATGGTCCCAGTTCATATTTTGGAGAGCACAACTGTAGGTGTTTCCCAAGTGGTCATTAGTTGTCATTCTGAAGTCTTTTCACTTATTGGATCTCTAATGCTTGTCAGGACAGACACTATGAATGGAAGTAGAACAATCTACCTATGGAAATATCTGTTTTAGAGATTTCCAAACTAGAAAATTCTAAAATTTTCATACTTCTGAAAGGGCATCTAAATGGTATGGCCAGGCCATCTTGCTGTGCCTCAGTGGGACAGGGACGTGTAGGGTTTTGTGGTTTTTTAATTTTTTTCAAGCCTCACATTATACTTATATTTCTCCCTGTGCAGATGGTGGTTTGGTATCTCTTTCAAATTGCCTCAGCTGTGAGCTGCATTCATCGAGCTGGAATTCTTCACAGGTAAGTGTGGCATGCTGAAACCAGTGCAGTTCATGGCGGTCAGTGAAGAACTTATTTGCTCTTTTGTTTGAAGCAAGCACCAAGCTTCTCTCCACAGTGTAATAGGATCTCCTAGATGTCAAGAATCCCTTTTTTTATTGGGCTAGAAACCATCTTGTGATAAATGTGCAGGAAATCTCGTATTTGAAGTTGGAACTGCAGCTGTGTGAACAAAGAGTTTATCCACATAGGAAGGAAGTAAATTTGCCCTTTATTGCGATAGCACATAAATGATGTTTGTTAAAGTGGGTAGGAAGAGCATTTACCACAGGCCAAAGGTACTTCTGAGCTGTTCCAGAGTTAATAGCTGCAAGCCAATGTGTACATCATTCTGTAATTCCTGGAGGCTAATGGTGATGAAGACTCTGCATTTGTCCATTGCTCTAATATAACCTGAAGATTTGTCCTGCATTTGTCTGAATCTTATTTCTGTGGCCTGTTACTTAAGAAGCTAGGACGGTCTGTTAGCTTGTAGTGGTGATTTTGACAGTTATTCTGAGATTTTAATGTGTAGCTAATTACTTTTTTTTTTGTTGCCCTTTTCTGTTTGGGAGCAGTAAATTTCACATCTTATGTGTGTTTCAAGGAGGCCATGATGTTCTGGGAGATATTGCACATGTAGACAGCCACCTCCAGCACAGTTGGATCATGTGCTGCACTAACTTATGGGATTAGCTGTGTGAGGATGTTTTCTGTAGGATAGCATCCTGGCTGCTGCCATTCTGAGTCTTTAGTAATTGGCAAGCCTTGCTAATGAGGGGCTGGTAGCCTACACTCAGCAAATAGTGCCTAAGTTTTTGGCCTGAAGCAAATGCCATGTCTCTCCTGCTTTGCAGTGATTTCCTGCTTACCACCTCTGAACATGTGTGGCCCCAAATCCTTCCATAATAACAAATTGAACAATTATTTAAACGTTTGCAGTGATTTCTTTCTGCTGCAGACATTGTCAGAGTGACCTAGGGCTTTGTGATGCCCCAAGTGGATGAATGCAAAGTGCTGCTTTACTTGATGTTTTCCTGACTTACACTGGGAAGTTGTTGATGGTACATTAGGAAAAGTGGGTGTTCAGAAGTGTTTGCCATAAAAAGCATATCATGCTGCCAGGGCTTCCTCTCTATTTCCAGCCTCTTGTGTTGATCTGTGAAACTACACACAGATTACTCTGTCTGAGAGAGTTTTCTATCAGTTTTGGCCATCAGCCTTTCGACCTCTTGGGCATAGTACGTAGAATCATGGTATCATTAGGGCTGAAAAAGACCTCCAAGATTTCAGGAGTCAAACTGAACATCACCATGTCAACTAAACCATAGCACTAAGTGCCATATCTAGTTGTTTCTTGAATGCTTCCAGAGATGGTGGTTTTACCACTTCCCTGGACAGCCCATTCAATGCTTAATGACCCTTTCAGTGAAGAAATTCTTCTGATAGCCAACCTGAACCTCTCCCAGTGTGTCCTGAGGCAATTTCCTCTTGTGAAAACTGTCATCAGTTACCTTGGAAAAGAGACTGACCCCCATCTTGCTGCAACTTCCTTTCAGGCAGTGGTAGAGAGTGGAAAGTTCTCCCCTAAGCCTCCTTTTCTCCAGGCTAAAGACCCCCAGCTCCCTCAGTTGCTTCTCATCAGACTTGTGCTCCAGACCCTTCATCAGCTGTGTTGCCCTTCTCAGGACACGCTCCAGCCCCTCAATGTCTTTCATGCAGTGAGGGGCCCAGAACTGGACTTGAAGTGTGGACTTGCCAGTGCCGAGAATAGGGGAGCAATCCTATTTGTTTTAAACAAGAAGACACGCTTCTTCTGATACTGGTCAGGATGCCACTGGCCTTCTTGGTGACCTGGGCACACACTGGCTCATGTTTAGCTGCTGTCAACCAGCATCCCCAGGTCCTTTTCTGCTGGGCAGCTTTCCAGCCATTCTGCCCCCAGCCTGTAGCACTGCAGAGGTTGTTGTGGCCCAAGTGCAGGACCTAACATTTCACCTTACTGAACCTCTACAACTGGCCTCAGCCCATGGATCTAGCCTGTCTAGATCCAACTCTAGAGCCTACCCTACCATCCACCCCATCTGCACTCCTGCTCAGCTTGGTGTTCTCTGCAAACTGACTGAGGGTGCACTTAATCCTCTTGTCCAAAATATTGATAAAGATATTAAACAGGACTGGCCCAACACTGTGCCCTGGGGAACCCCACTGGTTACTGACTGACACCTGGATGTGGCAACCATCACCACCATGCTCTGTGCCTGGCCACCCAGGCAGTTTTTAACCCAGCAAAGAGTGCACTTACACAAGCCATGGGCTGCCAGCTTCTCCAACAGCCTGCTCCTGCATCTCTAAAATTTCCTTCCTAAAATATGTCCAGCCTTCCTAGAACCCTTTGTTTTTAAGAGCAGTTTCCCAAGGGTCTGTCTGAACCAGTGTCCTGATAAGACCAAAGTCTGCCCTCCAGAACTCCCAAGATGTAGAGGTTTGGTTGACCCCCTTCCTTACTTCACCAAGAATTGAAAACTAATTTTGTGGTCACTACCAAAGACGGCCTCTGGCCACCACGTTTCCCACCAGCCCTTCTCTGTTCAGAAACAGCAGCCACTGCCCCAGTAGGCTTTCTGACCAGATGTGTCAGGAAGTTATCTCCACATCCATCTTCCAGGAAGCTCCCTGACTGCCTCCTCTCTGCTGTGCTGAGTTTCCAGCAGACATGCAGCAGGGTAAAATCTCCCACAAAAACTGGTGATCATGAAACATCAGCCAGCTGCTTGTGGAATCTCATCTGGGTCTTCATCCTGCCTGGGTGATCCTCCCCGTGATTCTCACCCCCAGGCACCAAGCCATATTGTCTCTGACCCTGGGCTCTGTGCAGTCGAAACACTCCCCAGCATTCAGAGCCACCCCACTGCCTGTACTTGCAGCCTGTCCCTTATGAAGAGCTGCACTGCAGCACTCCAGTGGTCCCCCCACCCCATTTCCATGGTGGCAGCTGTGTCACAGCTTCCCTGCTGCACAGTGACTTCCAGGACCTCCTGTTTGTTACCCATGCTGTGTGTGTTGGTGCAGATGCACTTCACCTGGGCTATGGATTTCACCCCCAACACTGGCATGCTGCCCACAGGCTCCTATTTAACCAGCCTGCTCTTACCTCCTTCCCCCTTCAAATCTAGACTAAGCCTTCTCAGTCAGCCCAGCCAACTCATGGGCTAGAATCCTGTGTCCTGTTATAAAGAGTTCTTCTTGAGGAGTAAAGACATTATGCTTAAGTTCTAGAGTGGCATCTGTTTCACACCCTCCGTGTATGTGTTTATATTTGCATACATACATATTCATACTTACACTTATTTTTTTAGTGAGCTCAGCGTCTCCTGGCTTGGGTCTATTTATAAAACTAGCAAAAATAAGACCTGCTCAATGACCTTCATATGAGAAGAAACTGAGAGGGGAGAAAGAACTATCTTTGATCTGTGGCCTTTACATAGGTGTCTGAGCCTGAGCTTCTGCAACTGTGTTGTGTTTGTGTGGGAATGTGATAAAACATGGACAACTGCAGTTACTGCCCTGGTACTTGGGGCAAAATTGCCTTTGGAGAACTCTGTGTACATATGTGTGACAGAGTGCTGGCAGAGTAGCAAGTAGCTCATTTTAGGGGGAAAATATATTAATCTGTGAAAAACTGTGAAATCTGTAAGCGTATTCAAGTGTTTGAATTTCTTTTTCTCGTTTCAGAGACATAAAGACATTAAATATCTTTCTAACCAAGGCAAACCTGATTAAATTGGGAGACTATGGGTTGGCAAAGAAGCTGAACTCTGAGTACTCTATGGCTGAGACAGTGAGTATCTGCCATCTTTGTGTGCAAACTGAGTTGTGTTTTTCTTTCATCTCTGCATGCCTTGCAGAAGACCAGGGAATGCTGTACGTTCTTGCTGCTTGTTTTCTGTTACTTTCCTTTCCCTCACCCCTCAGTGTTATGGTATCATAGAATTTCCCTCAGTGTTATGGTATCATAGAATTAAGGCTGGAAAAGACCTCTAAGATCATTTAGTCCAACTGTTAACGCAGCACTGCTGTGTTCATCACTAAACCATGTCCCCAAATGCTGCATCCACAGGTTTTTTTGAACACTTCCAGAAATGGTGACTCAACTACTTTTTGGGGCATCTTGTTCCAATGCTTGACCCTTTCAGTGAAGAAATTTTTCTTAGTATTTTATGTAAACCTCCTCTGGTGCAACTTGGGGCCATTTCTTCTTGTCCTGTCACTTATTACTTGGAGACTGGCACCCACCTTGCTACAACTTTACTTCCTAACTTTGTCTCACTAACTTTGCCATATTTGCTGATGTGTTGCAGCCTCCAGTTATCCTTGCTTCCAGGTTACCTTTTGGAGGTCTGTCTCTCTGGAAAGCAGCAGCAGACTAAAGATAGGTGCCACTATGGGAATAGAATTGTACCAGAGCTGGTGTAGCCATGCTAGAGAGCACTGCTCTTCTTTCCCCTAGGCACGGTACTTCTAAAGGTGAGTCTGTGTAACAGGAAGGCAGTGTTAGCTGAAGGACAGAGACAGCACTATAGTCACATCAGAGCAATGCTCTCCCTCTGGGCTAGTTAAGGCCAGCTTAACAAATTACAGTAATTTTGTCATGCTGCTGTGCTAACAGGTAAATTTTGCCTCAGGTGGATCTGAGATAGTTTGGATGTGTGTGCCTGACATTGCACTGTGCCACAGGCATGTCTCAAATCTCTTTAGTATTCAGGCTCTGAACTGGATTGTTGAAGAAGCAAGAAAGGCACTTGTGTTTCTTATGGTAACCAGATGTATGGCTTATTGGTAATGTTCCTGAAGGGGGACAAAGCTTTGTAGGAGAGATTAATTCTGCCAGAAGGCTGTCAAACTTGGCCTTGTTCCAGACCCTTCCAGAAAGCATTTTTGCAGCCACTTATGACACAGGGTAAGCTGTATTGCAGGCACTTACAAGGTTCAGCTTGGATTTCTCAGCTCCATTAATTTCTGTGGTGAGTGTTAGGTTTGGAAAGGGAGACATTGTCTGAGGTTCCTGTCTGCTAAAGCCTTTATTATAGTTTGGGACACAAGCCAGCTCACACTTCCTCTTACCAGCCTGTATCATTCAATTTAAGGCCAGGCATTGGTGTTCTGTTAGGGTGTGTAGTTAAATACTTGCCAGTCTCCTTCCAGAACATGAGCACTATTGTGCAGTTCCACTGTAAGTGGGAACTCAAGGCTGCTGCATAAAGCCTTCACTAGGCTGGACTGCAGTAGAGTCACTTCTGTTTTTCACACTTTCATTGCCTGACTTTCAGAGGCAGTTCAGTCTGTGCTGTGAATTTCCAGGTTTGTTTTCGCCTGTGTTGTCTGTATTCATCTATACCTACTAGACCTGCAAACATTGTTTTTTCCTTTTTCACATATGAAAAATTTTGAACTACACACCTTCAACCATATTTTGATTTTTACATGCTGGCTATCCTTTGGTCTAGTTGCTCAATCTGTAACCTAATGACCAGTGGCAGACTGGAAGCAATTTTTTGGGAAATGAGTGCAAAATATGTTATTATCAGTATTTGTAATTGTAGCAGTCAAATTGTGATTTTGTAGAATGTTCACATCTTTCTTACTAAACACTGATTTTCTTACTAAACACTAATTTATCATTTTTGACCATTTACTAAAGAAGATACAGAAAATACATCTGTCTTAGAGAAAGCTTACATTATCCTTTGCTTAAAAAAGGTTTAGGTGCAATGTCCCAGTTCTTTATGTGATACTCAGAATCTCAGGGCTCCTGAACCTTCCCATGGCAGGGATTTGTGTAGCTCTGCAGTGGTCAGGCTCTGTGACAGGAAATGGGAGGGAGATGGCACACTCTCAATGTGCCCATTAGGTATCCAGTGTACTTGCAGAGCCTCATGAAGGGCAGGCTTTGTAAAGCTCCTTGGAGCTTTGCTGAGAGAGTTGAAAAGAGGTCATCTATAAATATTTCTCCTTTTTCTAAACTCTCTCTTACTTTGTTTTGCTGTCTAGTTTCTTTCTAAGGAGTGAGCTCCATTCATCTGGAAGCTTCATTCTTACATCTTTTATCGCGTTTGTTCTGTGTCTCCTTGTTGTGACTTTGAGCTAAGCCACTGCTTCTGCAGTACCTGGGAGGCTTTTGTTTTTATGTGCAGGAGTTTGGATTTTTGTGTGGTAGGGGTGTTTGTCCTACACAAAGGAATTGTTCAGGATAGTCCACTTCTGAAGTGAAGGCCTTTTGGGTGGGACTCAAACCAGTTTTCTACGTACTGACCCAAAAGGAACCCTTCTTTTTCTTTGAGACAGAGCAGCCTTTGTCCTGGCACTATCTTGTGATCAGCGTGGCTCCATAGCCAAGGTCTGGCATCTGTATGTAGAAGCTTTGCTAGATCCTTTTTTCTTCAGCCTCATGTGATGGTTTCCATATGCCTGGTCAGTACATAAGGCCCTGAGTACCCCTAAATGATGTATATTTATAAGAGGGGAAACTCCTTGCTGTGTTTTTGTGACTATTACTTTAGTGAGAAGTCTGTACCATATCAGGTACATGAGAAGAGAGGTGTCTAGGATCTTTTAGGAAGCTCGGGGCCAGACAGGTTTGTGGGTGACAGGAGAAAAAGTGTGCTTATTGTTCCCATCCCTCCAGGACATTAGGGAGGTGTATCACCAGTGCTGTGTCTAGCTCTGTCCTGTGTGAACAGAATGGGTACAGAGTTCCTGAATTGAAAGCTGCTGGATCATTTCTGATTTTTAAATGTTTTTTTTCCTAGCTGGTGGGAACTCCATATTACATGTCCCCAGAACTCTGCCAGGGTGTGAAATACAACTTCAAATCAGATATTTGGGCTGTGGGCTGTGTCATCTTTGAGCTGCTTACCCTGAAGAGGACCTTTGATGCTACTGTAAGTCTTCAAACCAATATGGACTGAATAACCTTATTTTTTATTGTTCTAAGATTCACACTCAGCTCATAGTTTTCTTCAGTCATTTTTTTCTTTTGTTGTTGTTTAAACCTGCTAATTAAAAAAACAGTGGCCTGAGAGTAACAGCTATAACCAGAGAAAATGTCTGCATGATTCCCCTTACCCTTCATGCAGATTTCCCTCCTGCCTTCATGCAGCAGCCTCCCTGGCTTCTGCCAAACCCACCCTTGTCTGCAGCTCATGTTTGTTAGATGCAGAATAATAACTGTGCTAATTTGTATCATGGTTGTGAAGGAAGTGTCCTTTTCACTACAAGGAGGAGGTTTGTGACTGTGTAGTCTTCTTGCCCTTTTAGCATTACTAGCTGTCAATTTTCTGTGTAGCATTCTATAGGAAAAGGTTCTGGCCTTCACATTTCATAGGATTAGATCCTGTTACTCTTTCTCAAAATTTGGCTGCAAGAGAAGTCTGGTCAAGTTGGCTTAGGGGAGGGTGAAAGGAGCATTGCTGGCTGACACATGTGATTTGCTAGTTTGTGCCATATGATGGGAGAAGCTGCTAGTTGTTGTAGGCAAGATTTTGTAACCCTGAAAGAGAATATGTGAAAATACCACCCTTTCCTGACTTTCTCCAGTGATGGCTCTCAAGTCCAGGCTTTGCTGCTGTGCTGTGTTTAAGGGCAATGTACCACAGAGGAGATTTCATGCAAAGAGAAGCCTGATCTCCCTGCACTGTTAGAGAATTTGGTGAAAAGCTGGATGTTGCCAAGTCCTATCTATCAGAGGTACCATTTCTGCAGGAATTGTTATTAGATTTCTGGAGAACCTGCTAGGAAGAGAAGAAGAGGGATGTGTCCTGATCAGAGATGGAGGAAGAAAGTAGTGGTGGCATCTCTCCCCATTGGACACATTGTCCAGTTTGGTTCCATTATGACTGGTTTCTGGTTTCTGCCTAGAATCCCTTGAACCTTTGTGTGAAGATTGTACAGGGAAATCGTGCCATGGAGGTGGATTCCACTGTCTACTCTTGGGAGCTGATCCAGATGGTGAACTCCTGCCTTGATCAGGTTGGTGAAATACTTTATAACTTTCAGATGCCCATTCCCAGCTGTCTCAGCCATGGAATTCATGGGTGAAGGGGAATGACATGCCTGTTTCAGTATGTGAGCTGTTGATGCAGGGTAATTTTTGTGGGGCCTGAGGCATCACTAAGGTTGGGCTTTCTCCAGTCCTCTGAAAACTTTGTCTCAGTCCTGCAGGCTCTGGAGGTGTGCTGGGTTTACTGTGATCACAAGTATTTAATGGGCTGGCAGAAGCAATTATTTTTTAATGCAGTGCTGTGAAGGTAGGAGCATCATCTCAGTACAGTCTCTTAGGGCTCTGGCTTTCTGTAGGGAATTAATTTATTGAGAGCAAACATAGTATTAATAGCTTTGGAGCATGCAAGTCCCTCCTGCACATCTGTAGTATTTATCCCTATTCACTCTAAATGTTTGAATTGATTTCTTTCCCTTCTGAAGGGAGTCAAGGAAGGAAGTCCATGCAGGCTTGAATGAGTCTTCTGGCCCAAGATTTTTTTGTAGATGATGAGTATTTCCCAGAGAATTACTTGTTGCTTTCTTCTTTCAGGACCCAGAAAAGAGACCCACTGCAGATGAATTGCTCGAACATCCCCTCCTCAGCAAACGCAGGAGGTAATCTCAGATGGTCTTGCCTGAAAACCTGGATGGCTGACAGGGAACACAGGAGGAGTTGTGCAGACTGGTGGTGTTTATGCTTTCATAGTAACCTTCTTCAGTGAATTTAGACTGATGTGAGGCAGATATTTAAGTACTTCATTTTCTTTAGGGGAAAAGCGCAGTTTTGCAGTCTTGTCTTCTGGTCTGATGTTCTGTTGGTGCATGGGAAAGGTCTCTGCATCCTTAGAAGCTTTTGTATTGAGAACCTTGAGGTATTCCATTCTGAGACTGTTTGAGGAATGCTTCTTCTTACTCTTCAAATTTCTGTGAACAAAGAGTCACAGAGATCCTCTTGCAGTCATTGGAAAAAGCCATTTTGAATATATATATTCAAAATATATGGATCATTCAGTATAGAGAATGATATATATTCTTTCAATATACAGAGACCTCCACTTTTTCCTTTTGTTGTCTCCCTCTTTGAGAGAGACTTGCATTGAAAGTGGCCCATGTTAGCTTAGTTTAGACCATCAGCCTGCACACACTATCTTGTCATGACCAAGACAGTAATTCTGGGCTGTTTTTATTCCACATTTATTTATTTGGGGACAGCAGACTTAGTCCTTTATAGCAATACTCTTTTGCTTGGTAATCAGCAGAGTTTGAGTTTTGTCTCACTATAGGCATTGGTAAAAGCCCAAATCCTGATAATATTTAGCCTTTTAAGGTTATTCTTGTGCAATATGGGTATTGGTTGGCTGCATTTTCATGCAGACATAGTTTGTTGTCCTCAGCTCTCTAGAAGTTTGTTAGCTGTGTGCTACATTACTTCTGCCCTACTTACTGTGTATTGCTGCGAGCTGGTAAACAGCTGCCATGCTTCCTCCAAGAGGCAGCAGCATTTTATTGGAAAGGAAAACAGTCTGTGTGTGCTGCTTGTCAGTAAATTGCATAGACAATGTTGCTGTTTCCTAAAATCTTTTTTCTCCCTTGGCAGGGAGATGGAAGAGAAAGTCACGCTGCTTAATGGGCCAAATAAGCGACCAAGGTAATTATTTAGACATGTGTTTGAAAGGAAGTATGGAGAGAACAGCTCCCCAGAGAGGAACTGAGAGTGTTAGCCTGTGACAACCTTAATGGAACAGTGTAGTTTAGAGGATCCCTGAATGCTAGAAGTTTGACACAGCAGTAGCATGCTTATTGTCCTGTGCTTTACTCTGCCTTTTTATATCCTACTTACTTGTATGGCTGGAGCTGTACCTCAGCAGGTCCCATCCCGCTCTAATCTGTCCTACTGAGGATGTCATCTTTGCAGCCTACATATCTGAGTTGTAATGTAGATCTCTCCTTTCACACAGATTCCCTTCAGCAGGAGGAACATGACTGTCTGAATGATGAATATTACATTAATATAAATAAATATCTTCTATAAAACCTGATATAGCATAGCTTCAGCACAGTTCCCAGCAATCCTGTAAGCAGGGCTGCTCTGTGAAGCAGTTAGCTTCTGTGACATGTATAGCTGGTTGTCTGTTATTTATCAAATAGAATTTGGTTTTTATTTTGAATTTTATTTTTGAAAATAAAAACCATGAATGGTTGTGAAGAGGAAACTGCTGGACAACAGCAGGAAAATGGATGATGACAGGGAATGCAAACTCATGAAAGCATGTATGTTTTGTGGGGGGGGGGTCTTGTGCAGGTCAAGTACCATGAACGAGGCTCCCATTGCCGTGGTGACTTCCCGCACTAGTGAGGTGTATGTTTGGGGTGGTGGCAAGTCCACCCCCCAGAAGCTGGATGCCATCAAAAGTGGCTGCAGTGCCCGCCAGGTGTGTGCTGGTAACACTCACTTCGCTGTGGTGACGGTGGAGAAGGAGCTCTACACCTGGGTGGTAAGTGAGACAAGCTGCAGGAAGCGGGTCAGGGTGGGAAAGGGGGGTTCACATCTACTGCTAACTGTTCATGAGCTTGTTTGAATCTGATGGGCAGGGAGCTTGGAAAGGGAGAATTCCAACTACAGTGGACACTGAGGCCATCTGAGCTGGGGCCGACACAAGTCTCCCAAGGCAAGCGTTTTTCTGGGAGACGTTTTCTGTTGTGGCAGGAAGTGTCTTGGAGACTTGCTGTGCACTTGAGGTTTGTAGATGGTGGTCTTGCAGGCTCAAACACTGAGTCAAACATCTCTTCCTGAGATGTTCATTCCATTCCTGACTACTTAGACGTGCAGTGGAGACTTAGTGAGTCTCAGTTTTTGTATTTTCTAGGAGGTTTTTCAAGATCAGAATGGGTGGGATGAGTGACCTTTTTGTAGTACAGTTGTCATCTGCAAGGCAACTTCCATCTGAAAGCAGAGGGATCTCATGCTAAACAGCTCTGACTTTTATGATGAGTGGAAATTCTGGAATAGTTTAAAGTGAATAAAAAATGTTGGCATATAATGCATTTTAAGCAATTGAATTCAGTCTTCTCAGGTTGAGATGGTCTCTCACATGGAGGTCATTTCCTGGCTTCCATGGGTTTTTATATTGATTATACAGAGTCTGTTAAAACAGGTTAGAAGTCAGTAAGAAAGGAAAGAGATCCAAATAGGAGGAGACCAACTTGGAGTAATTTGCTGCATGTTCCTGCAAGAACAACCACTAAAAACTTTCAGCTGGCTTTTAGTAGTTTTTGTTTCAACAGTACTTGTTTTATATAATTTTCCTGTATAATTGCTATGTCAGGCCATGTCAATGACATTTGTTTCAGGTTGTGCATTTCTTTGCAGCCATTAGGATTTAGAAAAGTAGTTCAAAAAGCTGAAGGATGAATTTCAGTCCTGCAGCAGGGAGCAGATTCTGTAGCCTGGCAGATGAGGAAGGAGCAGGGATTCCTCACCAGGTGCTGACCTGAGACTGGATCCCTCCTCGTTAGTGCATCACTGCACTAAAGTCTGTGCTGCGACTGAGATTGTTGCCTGCTGTATGTTCAGAGATGGCAGTCTCTTCCCAAGAGCAGACAGAACATTTTCTCTTGCTCCTTGCTGTCTTCTGTTGTTTGCTTCTGTTGTTTACTGTTAACTATTGACACCATCTGTGGGATTCTGGGAATGTAACCTCACCAGGGGTTTCTGTCTTGCAGAATATGCAGGGGGGCACCAAGCTGCACGGGCAGCTGGGACATGGAGACAGAGCTTCCTACCGGCAGCCAAAGCACGTTGAGAAGCTTCAGGGCAAAGCCATTCGCCAGGTGTCCTGTGGAGATGATTTCACAGTGTGCATCACAGGTGAGAGCTGCAACTCCTTTGGCTCAGACTATTAAGGATATGTAGGCATTGACAAATCCTGTCACTTTGCTGAGCTGTTGGAGGTGTTTGCCTTCGCCATGAGATTAGCAAAGCAGCTTCATGCACAAAGGAGAAAGCCCTGTATGTTACTCATCCCTCAATTTGGAGGATAGTACCAACATTATTACATTTGGGATAGATTGTATCTCAACATTTGAGATAGGTCAACATTATTACACAGAGGAAGATATAGACTCCCAAGAAGGATGGGGTTTTGCTAAGGATGTGCTACTTTTTGGTGATAAAGCTGGGTGTTGACCACAAATCTACGTGTCTGTACAGAGTTTCTGCTTTTACCTGTGCATGTGTTGCCTCCATTCATGCTCACATTAAAGACAGTGAAGCCTGAAATCAAGAATGCAGATATATTTGAAACTCTCTTTGGACTGTGTGGGGAAAGAATCACCCAGTGATGAAAAAGAATGTGTATTTAGGATTTACTGTTTAATTTGGAATGCTTGACATC
The DNA here is from genome assembly GCF_012460135.2 of Molothrus ater. Classification (NCBI taxonomy): domain Eukaryota; kingdom Metazoa; phylum Chordata; class Aves; order Passeriformes; family Icteridae; genus Molothrus; species Molothrus ater. The sequence goes on along the minus strand of NC_050483.2, from coordinate 39,753,431 downwards.
TGGTAGCTGTCTCTAGTTCTAACCCTGCTCCTTCTTTAAAGGATGTGTTAGGTGTGGTGTTGTCTATTATAGAAGAATCTGACTCTGCTTTACTCATGGAAATTATTCTCAAAAAGCTTATTTTTCCAGTGCTGAAAAGGCAGAAATTTGACAGAGATAAGCTCATTCATTTTGAGGAAGGAGTGACTTAGATGGCCACAGAATCAATTTGTGCGTTACTGTTAAAGAAATTGGCAGGTTCAGACAAAGGTTTTTTGGCATAGAGGTAGCTACAGGTTGTCATGTAAGATCCATCTTAACATGAACAAGAAAGGACTCCATAGTCTCCTGATGACATTCTTCTGCACTAAGGAAGAATATTGCAGAAAAGAAGTTTCTCTGACCATGTCCTAAGAAGTTAATATGCAGCCTAACAGGAGCCCCGTGTGCTGACCAAGCTTCCCTTCTGTCCTTCAGATGAGGGCCAGGTGTATGCCTTTGGCTCAGACTATTATGGATGCATTGGCGTTGACAAGGCTTATGGCTCTGAAGTGCTTGAGCCCCTGCAGCTGGATTTCTTTCTTACCAATGCTGTGGAGCAGGTCTCATGTGGAGATAACCATGTGGCAGTGCTGACCAGGAACAGAGAAGTCTACACGTGGGGCTGTGGAGAGTACGGTAGGTGGGGTCTCCCTGATCCCTAAAGGCACTGGGACGTGCCTGCTGGAAAGTGGCCTGCTGCAGGTGTGCAATGCAGGGCCTGGGTGAGGGCTGCCTATATATATATATATATATATATATATATATATATATATATATATATACCCTGGGGGCAAAAAACATTGTTTATTTGGGACTTTCTTTCCTTTAAAAATGGGGAACTGGAGACTGAAGCCTTAGAACTTTGGAAAGCTCTAAGGTGCCACTTGGCTTCCCAATGGTTCTGTGAGTGGGGTTGGTGGTCGATGATGGATGTAGGGGAGCAGGGAGATTCTAGTTCTGTAGGGAGATTATTTTGAGACTGTGGAGAGGCAACACCAGTTCTTAGATATGGGCACTTGGGAAGGCCATTTTAACTGCAGTCTTTTCATTGATGCAGGACGCTTGGGCTTGGATTCAGAAGAAGATCACTACACCCCTCAGAAGGTAGGGCTGTGACTACTTCTTAAAATCTGCTAGGGCATAAATCCAAATTAGTAACTTAGTATTAGTAAATTACTAATTAGTAAATTAGTATTTTGGAAATACTATCTCTCTGAGGCTCAGGTGTTTTTTCTGAGACATTATAGAATTTTCAAGGGTTTTAACTTTGCTTCTTCCCTTCATTTTGCTTCATTTCTCTCCTAGCAATCATACCTAGCAGTCATACCACTCACAAACCAGACAGCATCATAGCTTAGAGCTTCATTGCACTGATTTCCATGATGGAACTGGAAATGCCATATGTTGTAGAAATCATAGTGAGAAATACCAAATGGCTTACCTTGGGTCTGTAGAGGAAACTCACAGCAGTGCAACTACTGCGAGTCTTTGAATCTAATATAATGAGTTAAAGATTAGTTGAAAGTAGAAACCTCTTGAAATACAGTGCTGAGGTAACTGCAGTATTCCAACCCACTGTGGGTTAGAAACAAATAAGGATGTGCCAGGAAGCCAAGTATCTGTGATCACACAGTATCACACCCACATGGCACAGACACAAACCCAGTCCTGCTCACCTAACTGTGTTTGCTGTTTGTAGAGCCCATCTGGCCAGGTTGCCTATGCATCATATTTCAGGTTCCTGTGCTGGTCACTGGTGTCTGCCTTGAGTATCTGCATTGTGACTAGAGTTTCCATATGCTACAGACTTCATGGTATTCTTACAGCTTCATTCAAAGTAACTGTGTTGGCTATTGATAATGTCCAGACTAGCTGTGCCAATGCTCTACCCTCATATGTTTTCCATGTGCCAGCTTCCATGTAATAGGTGTTGGGATTTTTATTTTCTTAGGATGTATTTCTTCCACCTAGGTGGATGTTCCGAAGACCTTAAACATTGTGTCCGTTCACTGTGGCTGTGATGGAACTTTCCTGCTTACCCAGACAGGCAAAGTCTTGGCATGTGGACTCAACGAGTTCAACAAACTGGGCCTGAATCAGTGCACAGCAGGGATAATCAATCATGATGTGAGTGTGTTTCGATGCCTGGCTCCAGCTCCCAGCAATCAGTAGTATATGGGGAAATGGAAGTTCTCTGACAAAGTGCTCATTAGCTTCCTGCCAATGTTTTAATTCCAGTCAAGACAATGGATACTGGGATTGTGGGAAGGGGCAATTTGTTCCTCAGTTTTCTGTCTGCCCTGTGGGCTTATGTCAGATCTGAGGTGGTGAAACAGAGTGAGCTGCTCTGGTGGCTTATCCAGTGATACAGATTCTGGCAGTTTTTTATCATACTTGTTTTAGGACTGTCTTTAGGTCCTAAAACGTAGACTTTATGTCCATTAAACCTAAACTTTAAGTTTAATATTGTGGTCAGCTATGAGCTCGCTTGAGTAGGTCTTAGCTGATGAATGTGTGATTTTTTCACTCTGTGCTTACCCACATCTTTTGTCAGACATACTGTGAGGTGCCATACGCCACTTCCCTTACTTTGGCCAAGCAGCTATCCTTCTACAAGATCCGTACCATTTCTCCAGGGAAGACACACACAGCTTCTATCGATGGTGAGAGCCTAGTGCAGTAAGAACTGAATTCTGGTTGCTGAATTACATTACATCAACTTTGCCCTTTCAGCCTGGCCCTTGACACTGGGGATTTTGCTCTTGGTAGCAAGGTTCATGCCTGCTCCAGGAACTCAGGATTCCTGTTTCTCAGCAGTCTTGTTTCCTGGCCAGCTGAAGCAGCAATGTCAGCCTTCCTGTTTTTTTAAAGGGGAGAAAAAAAGTTTTGGGAAGTATAATACTCTGGGCTAGCAGAGGGATCATTTGTGATCAACTTAGGCTTTGCCCAAGCCACATCAGTCAGAGAACTGTGAGGAGTCCCAGCCCCCAGCATCAGAAAAGGGAAGCAATGGGAAAAGGAACTGGGCAGGTGTTTCCAGGCTAAACCCATTCCTTTTGGTTGGCACTGTCCCCTTCCAGCCTGGCTGGCCGCTCAGCAGAGCTGTTCCTGTTGTTGCCTGTGCTCTGTCTCATGGCTGCTTGCAGAGCTGGGCCCTCACTGTGACTGTCTCCTCCTCCTTCCTCCTCGCAGAGCGAGGCCGCCTGCTGACCTTCGGCTCCAACAAGTGTGGACAGCTTGGTGTTGGGGACTATAAGAAGCACCTGGGAATAAACCTGCTGGGAGGCCCCTTGGGGGGTAAGCAGGTGATCAGGGTTTCATGTGGAGATGAATTCACCATAGCTGCTACTGACGGTGAGTGGCTCTTTGCCAAGTTGCAGTGGGTTACTTTAAACTTAATCTGCAGAGGGGTTAACTGGCTCCTACTGATTGTTTCTTTTACCAGCCCCGCAGCACAGCCCTGAAATAAAGAAATCCTCCTGGCCTGGGGCTGTCTTGCCCTGTTAATCGCCCCTGTGCAGCCCAAGATATTGCTGTCCCTAAGGCTGCAGAGTACTGACTTGGTGGCTGCCTGTTAGGTTTGTTATTGGTTTGTTCTCCCACTGTCAAAATGGAGCTGGTGGATTAGATACTTTGGGATAGCAGCTACAGCAGAAAGACTGATCCTTACAGCAACTCAGGCTGAGAAGGAGGGAGGGAATTGAGCCCCTGAATTTCTCTCTCCTCAGACAACCACATCTTTGCTTGGGGTAATGGCGGGAACGGGCGTCTGGCAATGACCTCAACTGAGAGAACTCACGGCTCAGATATTTGTACCTCGTGGCCTCGGCCAATATTTGGATCATTGCATCATGTTCCAGACCTGTCATGCCGTGGCTGGCACACCATCATCATTGTTGGTAAGTGTAAATTTAGGATGTAGTTTTGGGATCTTGTTTATGATGATATATTCTTTTGCCAGGAGAGCATAAATCTTGCCTGAGAACAGGCCAAATTTCTGGGGGAAATGTGGCAAGCTGCTCTGAGCCATAGGCCTGCAACACTGGCTTTGTAGGAGTTATCCTGCTTTCTGTGTGGCACTCTGACTGAAAGCACGCTTCTCTCCTTGCAGAAAAGGTGTTGAACTCCAAAACAATACGATCCAACAGCAGTGGTCTGTCCATTGGTACTGGTAAGTAACATGCCCTGAGGAGCTCTGGTTTAAGTCCACTCAGTGGTTAGTTTGAGTGAAGGAAGTTTGGTCCTGCAGCATGGTTTCTCTGTGTTTGAAAGGCCTCACAGAAGAGCTCAAAGGGAAGAAATCTGGTTGGTGCCATGCACAGGAAGGGATGGCCTAAACCCGAGGAAGCAACAAGTGAAACAGGATAAACAACATGGGTGCAGAGAGGCCTTTGTTGTGGAGGAACTTCAATTTGACAAGGAAAAGCTGAGAGGAATTCACTGAAGGGAACTGATATGAGAAGGGGCTATAGTTGCTGGAGAGGTGGAGTCCAGTTTCTTGGACCTGTGGGAGGGCTGGGGCCAAGAAACTGCAAAAGACTGCTGCACACAAGCCCTTGTGGAGAGGCCTGCAGGCAGTGTTAGGAGCTAAACTGCTGAGGGGGATAATGCTAGCATGTGCTCTCACCATGGGCATACAGTACACATTTATGCATCTTCTCTGCTCCATCTGGGGTTTGCAACAGGAATAGCAGAGGTGGGAAAAGTATAAAGTTTTCCTTTTTGTTTGCTAGTGCCTCAGAGCTGCACAACTGGGGGAGGAGAGGAAGAGGATCATGAACAGGAAGCAGAAACTCCCAATCCCAGTGGAGGCTTTCGGGGAACCATGGAAGCAGATCGTGAGCTGGGGGGCTGGATCAGCACCACGGAAGCTACAGGAGGCAACAGTGCTGACAGCAGCTCCTGCCCTGGCTGGCTGCGGAAGGTAACGTGGCTTCTCAGAAATGCCTTAAAGGGGATCTAGGCTGGGAAAGCTGGGTGGCCCCTTCCACCTTTGAGGGATACTCTGATAGGTTCTTAGAGCCGTGTTGCACAGAGCCCTTAAGGCCTCGCTGCCATTTTAACCACAAGAGGGTGTTGGTGCATCGATTGAGATGAAATGACCTGTAGGAAGTTGGCAGGCCTGAGAGAGCTTCTTTTGTGTATCCAGGAGCTGGAGAATGCTGAATTCATCCCCATGCCTGACAGCCCCTTTCCTCTGAGCATGGCATCTTCAGAGCCTGAGAAGGAGACTCTTCCTTACCAGAAACTTCAAGGACTCAAAGTGGCCTCTGAGGAACCCGTTGGATTAAACAAGCCCAAAACAGAGCCCTGGGTAATGTTATCAAAGTGAATGCTTGGCTAAAAGCTCTTGGGGACCATAAATGGCAATGTTTGAATTATGGGGAGAGCTGAGAAGAGACTGTTGGATAGGCCTAATTCATCTGGATGAGGAAGAGAGGGCTGGTAATAATCAGAGATGATGCTGCAAAGAGAAAAATTCTCAAGGATTTTTTGGGAGTACAAAGCTGATTCTTGGTCAGATTTAAAGTAATGAGATCAGTTCTGTGGGAAAATGTGTATAATGCAATTGGAAAAAAAGAGAAGCTGAGGGCTCAGAAGCCTAGCAGAAAACAGAAATTTAGAAAGCAGAGATAGAAGAAGAATTGATACAGAAAATCAATGAGAAATTACAACCTGTGAGACTACCTAACTTCAGGAGTTTTCTGTCCCAAGGGAGGCATGGATCCTACACTTAGGGAAAGGGGGGTAAACTGTATGGATTTTGGTGCTAGGAGGATAGGAATGGCCTTCCCAGGAAAAGAAGGAAGCTAGTGACTTTGTACAGAGGACAGAAGGAGAAGCATCTTGTTGACCCTGCCTGCTAGAAAGTTGGCAAGTCAGGGAACAAGCTGGATAACACTCTGGGCGTGTTTTTTTTCTTGTGGCATATACAGCTCCTGGCCTTGCACTCAAACCTGGCCTGACTTCCTTCTATGTCTCTGCAGCCTACTTGCCTGAGTCCAGCCTTACCATGTGGTGAAGGGAAGGATGCATCTCCTGGTGCAGGCTGCATGTGCAGTGCTCTGCAAGTGGAGGTGACACACCTGCGAGGCCTGGTTTTACAGTGTCTGGATGATCAGAAGAAGCTGCAGCAGGAAACCATTCATCTGAGTGCCCAACTCCAGCGGTTCTGCAGGAGAATGGAGGAAATGCAGCAGGTGAGAATCCGTCATTTGGGTGCACATCCGTGCTCAGGGCTCACCATGCTCCTGCAGATTGTGGAGGCTGTGCAGAAGAGAGCAACTCTTAACAGCCATCTCTATCAGAACAGAATTTGGTGGGACTAAGAAAGATGCCTGTTTCTTTTATAAGCTGCTGATGCAGGCTCTGATAGTAGCAAAACAGGAATGAAGCCAAAAGAGTTTCCTCTGAGGACAGCCCACTCTTTTGAGGACCTGGGATTTCCCTTTATTTCTCTTGATGAGAAGTGATGGTCAGTCATACGTTGCAAAGAGTAACTAATGGCTGTGGAGAACACAAACTGGGCCTTGTGCAGCTTCTAGCTTTTGTGCAGCTTGTCCTGGCACTGTTTGGGTAACTGCTGTGTGTTTTGGCAGGTGAAGGTTCATTCCAAAGGAACACAGACAACCAAAGAGGAGATGGAAGTGGATCCAAAACCTGATGTGGATTCAGATTCCTGGTGTCTCCTGGGAACGGACTCGTGCCGCTCCAACCTCTAGTCTCCTGAGCCCACTGGGATCCATCTAACTTCACAGCACACTAACCGAATGCAGAGAGCGGCTTTTCTGGCGTCAGGTCACTCGCGGACAAGGAGCGAGGCCGGAGGCTCCAGAGCAGCACCCATGTACGTTTGATATGAACTAGGAGTGAGTTTGAGAGGGGGAGGGCCCTTGAGCTCTAGGCCAGCTCAGTGATTGAAGCAGCAGCAGCTCCTCTTTGTACCTTACCTGTCAGTTCTGCATGTGAGGCAGAACGGCCCCATTATGGCGATGGCTCCAGTAGCAGCTTGTGGCCCTTTCATTGTTTCACTGTTTCCTGGGAGCTGCCTTTGGGACCCCAGTATTCATCACTGCATCTCTAGATGAGAGGAGGAAACATGTTCTGTACTGAAGCTGGCTGAGCCCTAAGACTTGCCACCTTCACTTCAGAGGGGTGAAGGACTAGGATCCTCTCCTTACCACGTGGTAAGGCCCCAGCAGTGAGGCTGCTTCCCTCTGCTCAGGCGCAGAGGGACCAGCGAATGTGTCATTCTGGAGGCAGTGGAGTTGTTCCTCTTAGGGAGATCATGATGGTAGACAGCATGTCCCTGGCCTCGAAGCATAGCTTATGGCCATATGGCTGAGTCCACTGGTCTGTATAGACAGAGTTTGAAGGCTTTATTCTGGGTGCTGAGGGCTTTCCAACTTCCAGGCGATGCACCAAGATGAGTGAATCGGGTGTTTCCCATAGCAGTAGTGGGGACTGTCTGAGATTGGATCTGTATTTCTTGGTTTCAGACCACATGTCTCCCAACCAGATGCCAAGCATCTGGGCCTCAGACTAAGTTACCTGTTTCTTGCTCCAGCTGCTTAACTTGGTTTGGGTGCCAGAGTTTCTGGTTTCTTGGCATAAGCCTGTAGCTGCTCCCTGCTTGGCTTCTCTTCTGCTCAGTCCCTGTGCCTACACTCTGTGTGGGTGTGGGAAAAATCCGTGTTTTTCCACTCAGTGTTCTGATGAAGCTGGAATGCCATTTCCTACCCAGAATAGGTCACTACTGCTGTGGTCTCAGGATGCAGCCTTCTCCAAAGACCATGAATGATCAAATCTTAGTCCGGAATTCACCTTCTTTCAAGAAGTGAGACGTTTTCCCAAGAAAATTGGAGATGGGAAGAGGCATGGTCTGATGCTCAAGATTTATTCATTTTCTGTTAGAGAACAAGGTTAATTTTATTCCCCTTAAATTTATTAGCAAACTGACTTTGAAGTAAAGCTTGTGGGATTGGTAGGATCCCCGGGAGCAGCTAGCCTCCCCTGCCTTGGTGCCTCCAAGGAGTCCTAAGTTCCTCTCACCTTTGCTGTGAGAGTGGGATTATGATTTCATCCGGTTTAAATGATCCCCATTGATGGCATGTTACTAGAATTGCCTTAGGTCTACTGGAGGTGAATATCATATCACCTCTGACAGGCTTCTTTTGAGAGTCTATTCTGGGGAATCCAGCATTCCCCATTTGTCTCTAGAGGTGGATGCCAAACCATTTGCTCGTAACATAATGCTCCTTAAATACTTCTTTGGTGCCTATTGCTAGTATCTGGGAGCTGAATCAAGTGCTGTCTTCCCAATGCAGTGTCCAGGGCAAGAATCGTTCCAGAGTGCCTGTCCACTGCTACCAGAAGCAGGGCAGGAGGAGAGCCCTCCTGGGAGGCAGTGAGAATCAGGTGCCCTGGTACAGCCAGGCTTGTTTGCCCTTGTGGCTCTGCTCTCCTTTCCCCCCCCCGTGCATTGGAGCCAGTTCTCAGGTTAGGGTCCCGGCTTGAGGGTCGTTGTTCAAGTGCAACAGTGCCTTTGAGGACTGAAACGTTGAGCCTGAGCCATGTCCAATAAGCAAGCACCAAGCTGATGAGAGTCGCTCTCCTGCAGTGCACTGCTATCCTCATTTCTCAATGCTCTGCAGTTGGGAAGCTAGGTGCACAGACTGGATTCCCCTTGGATCTAGTGGAGGATTAGGGCTCCTGACAGAGGATGCCCTGTGCTCCACAATCTCATATGTGCCTTAGAGGATTCACGCTATCCAGGTTGTGCCTGTTACAGAACACAGATTTCACACCAGCCAGCTATGCAACAAAAAAAAAGCAGTTTAAAGGTAGCACCTTTGTCTTGGGCTGAAAATGGAAAGGCAGGCAGGCAGAAGTGCCTTTGAGCAGTTTCAAACCCTTTTTACTTCTCCCCTTCTTGCAGTGCTAGCTCCATATGTGTTGGTCTCCTGCTAGTATTGCTACTGAGTTGTTGTAGTGGAACACAACTTATGCCTGCTCTGACACTCTGGCTGAAAACTAGTTTGTCATTGTCTTTCTTTGAAAGGTTAAAGGGTGGAGTGGTTTGGAATTTCTGTTTAAATAAATGTTTAAACTCATAGTCCTGTGTTTGAACTCCTTTTCTTGTCTTTTTTTTTTTTCCCAAGAAAGAAAGGGAAATATTCATACAGTCATCTGTTTTTTTGGCGTTCTGGTTTTGGTTATTTTCTTTTGCTTATAGAAAGAGGGTGAAAGGGCTTTTAGATTCTTTGCTCTGGTTAAAAAAAAAAGTCAGTTTCTGTGTCCCTTCATTAAAAGAAACCAACAACAACCAAACAAAAAACCCATTCTTTTCTCATACTGCTACATCTCCTCCTAGTGACGTCAGGAGCTTGTGTGTGTGTGTTTATTTCTACAGTTTGAATGCCAAGTGGGGAAATGAGTAATGGGAAGAGAGGCTTAAAGGGAAAAGAAGTACCTGTTTTTCTCAGAATATCTTCACTGATCATTAAGGCCTAGAGAAGGGAAAACCTGCCTGACACCTGCTCAGCCAACTGTTCCTGCACACTGTCACTTTCATCAGAAATGGTATTAAATTGTGAAGTATCTTGACAGGCAGAGCAGAGTTAAAGATTTAAAATCCACTAGAGATTTGGATGCTGAAAATGCAGCATGTCTCTGAGAGGGGGATTGTACTGCAGGAGCAAAAGAGGAAGCTGAGCTGTCATGAGTAACACAGCTTGAGTAGTGTCAGGGTAACTAACCATGATAGCAAAGCAGCACCCTAAATCTCTGTGCTGACCCTGATACTTGGTCTGACATGTTACTAAGTTTTAAACCAGTTATCAGAGACTTTCTGGATACTGAAACAATAGCAAGGAGGGGTGAACTGCCTATCTTAGCTCCAAAACATGTAACAATGAAGCCTGGTGATTTAATTTTAATAACTTTTATTTAATCTACAGTGTCAATCTTTTCAATCTCAGCCATTTGCCTGTCAGTTATGAGGAGTCCCCAAAACATGGGTTTATTTTACAGCATCGATGCTTTTTAGTGTGTATCCACATGTCACCATTTACACTGCTGACCTTTAGGGTCCACTAAATATAGTCAATAAAACACAGTGCAAGGGAAACAGAGTTAATATTAGAAGACAGGCAGTGGTGCTGAATTTTTTAACTAGTGTGTTCAAATCACTTGTTCCTTTCATGAATTCAAGGAGGCTGGCATAAAGGTTTCAATTTACCCCTTTCCTACCTCTTGCTATCCTGTTTTTCAAAACTCTCAAGTTAAAGCATTGGTCTTGCTTCTCCAATCAGTTTGGATACAGTAAATTATTTTCCCTTCTTTTGAGTCTGCTTTTTCTCTCAGGTTTGTACACGGGTTGTTGGCTAGCACAGTGCTGCAATGATCCTTTCTGGGACTTTCATGCTTTTCCAGGGTGTGCCAAGGGACTGAGATTTTTGCTCACATATCCATAGGACAGAAGCTCTCCAACCTCTTTCAGGAGTCAGGTTCAGTCATTGTGGCTGGATCACTCATTGAAAGCTGGAGTATTTCTTCATATTCAACTTCTGACTATTCCAGCTTAATCTAGTTGCTTTAGATCTTTCCCTAGGCTCCCATGAGCTGCTGCTGTTGCTACCAGAGGACTTGCAAAAGGAGTTTCTGGAGCTTTTTTATTCCTTGTTCGCTTCTTGTTGCAACTTTCTCGTACAAAGTAGTCATTCTTACTGTGAGAACACAGACCACTCTGTGACCATTTAAAATAACTTTTACACAAGAGAACTAGTTTAATATATTTAATAATCAGAATCTAGAAAAACAGCATCTCGAGAAGAAAACAAGGGATATATTTTTGTCATAATTCCCTCCCATTGCAGCAACCAAGATGAAATAAGCAGATGACTTCAGGAAGGGTGAAAGCTTTGCTTTTAGAGGTTCCTAGCAACTTGGCCTGCAGGAAGAAAACTCCATTTTTTAAAATCTGTTTGTTATGGTTGTTCTGTTGCCTCAAGGGCCTGGCTGATTCACAGTATCCTTGTTCTATGCACATGAATTGACATAAGGATTTAAACAGCAAGTGCCTGCTATTGCTAGCTTTTCTAACCCCTGGAATTTCTGATCCTGAGCTTCTTATGCTGAGGAAAGGGGCATCTTTTGTGGGGCAACCTAGGGTGCAGGTCAAAGTATACAATTTCTGTTTTTCAGCTGATTCATCCTGAGCTGTTCACTGGCTGTGCATAGAAGCTTGCAGCCAGTGTTGAGACTACAGCAAACACAAATGTGCATAACTGTGAATCTGGCAAAAACCAGGCAGGGAATCACAGCAGCAGATACAGCTGGCACTGCCTCATCAGCGCCTCCTCTGCGGTGGAGGTGGGGGCCTATTTCTTATGTTTTCGCATTTGGGAATGTGCCTCTCAGCTACTCGGGGAGCAAACTTTCGTCCGCAGTAGGTGCAGGCAACATAGTCTGGATTGTCGATGGGAGGCAGTGGGGGCAGGCCAGAGACCTTCCTCCCCTTAGCGAGGGTTTGCTCCACCTGGCAGGCCTGTGACATGATGTGGATGAGGGCCTCGTGCTTCTGTTTCCAGTTGTTCTTTCTGGGTGGTGTTTTACTCTGTGGAAGGGAAAGGCAGTCAGGGCAACTGGGACCACCATCAGCCTCCATCCTCAAACTTACACTCAGAGCCCAACCCATGTCGCCTGTCCTGTGCATTCCCTGTTGACATAAAACCCAGCCTGAGAGGGAGTCAGAAAGACCAGCACAAAGGAGGATGTAAAGGAAATACTGATGGAAACATCAGTATATAGAAAGAGCTTCAGGATAACCAGAAAAGCAAGCAGTAGGGCCAAGGAACTAAAGAGGGTTGCTACATCTCCTTTGCAGGAACAGAGCTGCCTGTTTCCACTGCCTTCATTAACAGACTGTGCTATTATCTGGATTTTCAGTCAGCTCCCTGCAGCCCCTGGTGTCACTGAGCTTTACTGCAGCAGAACCACTCTGCATCCTAACTACAGCAAGGAAGTGAGCCTTCTCCAGTAGTACACCCTTAACATGTTATAAAGCCAAGTCAGGAGTCCTGCCTCCACCTATGAGATTTTAAATGGATCTATTTATCCATTTGGCAAGAACCTTTCAGAGACAATAGCTGCATTGTATCCCTTGGCCCCATGCACATGGGAGGGTGCTTGCACCTCAGTCAGAGGTTGAAGTGGAAGGAGTGGGAACAGTAGATGTGGATCCAGGGAGGCAAAGGGACTGCACTTTACCTGAGGACTCCTTGAGCTCTTCTGCTGCTGATACTGTTCCAGTTCTGTTCCCCTAGCTCTGGCCTTGCTAGAGTCAAACACTTTCCTCTTGGAGTCTTGGTTCTTGCCACAGATACTCATGTGTTTCTCAAGCCTTGTGCAGAGAAACTTACGTTTGCAGAAGCTGCACTGTCCAAAGCCCTCTTGCTCCACAGCACTGGCAGCCTGCATGTGAAGCATCTCTGCAGATGGGTGGTCGTCAGAATCTTGGTCTGAGAGGGCAGAGACAGAAGGGCTCTGTTTGGGGACCAGTTTTGAACAAGAAGCTAAATGCTCCATGGGGATGTTGTCTTGTATTTTGCTGTTGTTTGTTTTGTTGTGTTTTGCAGCCCCCAGCCACTCCTTGAGGTTCCCCACAGCCAGCTCTTGGGGGTGGGGAGCAGTGCCAGACTTGGGGATGGAGTCCTCTGCAGACTGTGTCCCGCTGAAGATCCCAACACCTGGCATGTCTGCAGCTCTGAAAGTTTTCTCTTCAGGGTGCCTCGTGGCCTTTTGCTCATGGGTCCTCTCCACTTCACTTTCTCTTCTCTCCTCTACCTTGATAAGCTCCTTCTCTCTTTGAATCCTCCTAAGTGTCTCCTCTGTCCTCTTTAGCTTCTCTCCAAGAAGGGCCTTTTTCTTTTGAATTGCCTCTTCTAGGTCCCTTCTATCTTCCTCCAGCTTTAGGATGTAGGCCAGCTCTCTCCTGTAGCGATAGAGAGCTGATGGTTCAGGCTCTCGTGTCCAAGGGCAGAGCACTGCAGCTAACTGAGATCTCCCAGCTGGAACCATCTTTTTGCTTATTGAGCTTGATTTACTATTTGGAGCTTCCTGCACGTGGGGGGAACTTCCAGTGCTGAGCAGTGGATCGCTTGCACTCTTGTGGTGAGAAATTGGTTGCAGGGGATATGCACGGTCCACTCCTTCTTTATTTCTGCCTAAGGATTTAGCTGACAGAGTACAGGTCTGGTTGATGAGATACTTGCTCTCTAGTCCACCTGACTGAAAGCCTCCATGCCTGGGCTTGTCCTGAGTGCTTTCTGCAGACATAGAGTAGGAATATCTTTGGTTCTTTTGTGCATAGAGATCTTTTAAACTTTCCTCTTTGTCAAGTATGAATCCACGCTGAAAGTTGTCCTTCTGGTATTTCAGTTGGGAACCAGGAGAAAACTTAGTAGCTGCCACCACAGGAGCCACCGGAGGAAAAAATTCCATTCAGTGCCTGAGAAAGAGCCTGAGGTTAGAAGCAAAGCCATTACAAACAATTTTATCCAAAACTGGACAAATCTTGTCCTAACAGTTTATGCATGGACACTGCAGACAGAGGTTATAAGTATTAGTAAAGGTTTTGTAACTTTCCTGCTTTCTATAAATCTTTACATTCCTTCCATCTAGGGAGTTTCCATGCTGCCTCTTCTAGTCTCAACCGTTTATGCAGGCAGAAATAAGACACACTTTTATTTCTCTTTCTGTCTGAGCCCTTCCTTACCATGGTAGCAGCAGAAATATACTGCAATGACAGAGGAATTGTTATAGTACCCAGCCTGTTTCCCATAACGTGTCCCTTCACTCTGTCACACACATCGGACACGCAGGAGTCCGACCAAGCTCGGCACGATCTTCCTGTGGCTCGTTCCACCACATCCCCCGAGGCGCGGCGGGGCGAGCGGGGTTACCTGCGGGGCTGCGGCCGGCGCTCCGCCGGCCGCCCTCCTCGGCAAGCTGCGCGCCGCACGCTGCGCTCACGGCCCGAGAGACCCGACCCCTTCTGCCGCTGCCGCTGCCCGCGGCTCCCGGGGCCCCGGCGCGGAGCTGTGCCCGCCGCGAGGCCGTGCCCGCCGCGCCGCCCTCGCGCTGCCGGCGGCTGTTGCCGGGAGACCGGTGCCGCCCCGGCCGGCGCGCGCCCCTGGATCGCTCCCGGCCGCGCGGCCGTTCCACCGCTGCACGAGCGCGGCGCCTGTGGGCGGCCCTGATGCATTATTCATGAGGTGGTCCGAGATGCATTATTCGTGAGGCGACCCGATATGCATTATTCATGAGGCGGTCCTATATGTATTATTCGTGAGGGGATCCGATACACATTATTCGTGAGGCGATCCGATATGCATTATTCGTGAGGCGGTCGGATGCGCATTATTCATGAGGCGGCGAATGAGGAACCGGCCCGACCCCTCTACGGCTCTTCATTGGCCGAGGGAGGGAGGCCACGCCCCCGGCGGCCGGCGCGCGGCGCAGGCGCAGCGGGGCGCGCGGCGGCTGCGGTAGCCGGAGAAGCGGGAGGCGGCGGCGGTGCTGCCGCCATGGCGGACGGCGAGGGCTTGGTGTCCGTGGACTACGAGGTGCACGGCAAGGTGCAAGGCGTGTTCTTCCGCAAGTACACCCAGGTGCGTGCCGCGGTCCCGGGGGCGTGCCCCTTAGAGGGGCCGAGCCCGCGGCCGAGGGCTGCGCTCCGGCTGCTGCTGAAGGGGGCCGGCGTCGCGGGGCTGCTGGCAGCCCGGCCGGGTTATGTAAGCATGACTGAAGAGAGAGTTTCAGCCCCAGTTTTTCGCGTGAAAGAATATATTGAGTAGTGGAGTGAGTCCTCTGCTGCTTTCCTGTTGCCTGAGCCACAGGAGCTTCCTTGGAGGTCTGTATCTTGCCAACAAAATTGCCTCCTGTATGCGAATGCTGTTCTATTGCTCTCTTACAGTTTGGATTAACCTCATTTTGCTCTGCATTGTCTTCTCAGGGAGAGGCTAAAAGGCTGGGGCTTGTTGGCTGGGTCCAGAATACCAGCCACGGCACTGTTCAAGGACAAATCCAGGGTCCAACTGCCAGGGTGCGGGAGCTGCAGGAATGGCTCAAGAAGATAGGAAGTCCCCAGTCCCGTATCAGCCGAGCAGAGTTCAGCAATGAGAAGAAGATCCAGGCGCTGGAGCACAAGGAATTCCAGATTTTGAAGTGACTTTGTCCAGGAAGAAGCAAATTCTGGAGCTTGAGCTGTGCTCACGGAACACTGCCCCTCTTCCTCACTCGTTCAGTCAGCCAATGTTCAGCTCTAGAGAACTTTATTTTATTAAATTTCTAATTTATTGTTTTGTTAGTTTGATGCTCAGCTTTTCGCAGAATTCCTGTGGATAGAGGAAGAGCTATGTTGTCTCTGTTAAAAGGGCTGTTCAGGGCCAGAACCTCTGTTTCCAAGTGTATGTGGTTTCGGGAGCTGTATATGAGATAAAACTGAAACTTGTAGTGTGGTGCTCATGTGAAGAAAATCACAGGGTCAGTGCCGCTAGAAAACATCACTAAAAACATTATTTCTGTGTGCTAAATGTCTCAGAAACAATTTATTTTATCCCAGAACTTCATATTTGCTGTAGAATAAAATTGCTTGGATTTCACCTTCTCTGTGGAATGGATGTCGGATGGAGGGGCTGAGTGGATGACGGCCCTCGGAGCGGGATCTGGTTGCCAAATCTGCCCCTCTGTCTCCCCGCTCGGTGCCGCTGTGCGGGAATAGCCAGGGGGAAGCCGCGCCGAGCTCCCGCCTTCCCCGGCCTCCTTGGGCCCAGTCGGGGGGGAACTACAACTCCCGGCGTGCTCTTAGCCGGGCCCCGCCCGCTCGCGGCTGCGCACGCGCCGTCGGCCCGCGCGAGGAGCTCGGGGGTCCGGCCCCGGCGGTCTCGCGCCGCGGCCGTTGCGGGCCCGCCCCGGTCCGGTGGGTGCTGAGGGGCCAGGGCGGGAGGCGGGAACGGGGCCCGGGGCGGCCGGGGAGAGGAAGTAGAGGGCGCTCCGCCCGTGAGGGGAGGGCACGAACAGCGTGTGCTGGCGAGCTGAGCCGCGGGTCCGCGCTGCCCTCCTCAGCCCCCGCGGCCAGGGAGCATCGGCAGACCTGTCCCAGTGGCCGCACCGGGTCCCCAGGCACGGCTAGCAGGCCCCTTGAATGCCACTAGGAAACCACTAGGCGCCAAGGGCTTGAAAACAGTGGGTTCCCTTTCGCATAAACAGCTTTCTCTTTGTGCCTGACACCCATTGCTAAGCTTGCTTTACTCCTTTCCTGCGTAAGTAGCAGCAGATGCTATTTGACCAGGACTGTCAATTTTTGTGGGGATGTAAAAACAGGATAAAAGCATCTTTCTGCCCAGGTCTTGGTGATATTTACTCTATAATTCTGATGAAAATTGCAGTAGAAGCCTTTTGCTTGCAGGTTCTTTGAGTTTTGTATCACACGGTAGGAGTGTGATTTGGATATGTTAAGTTTGAGAACACAGCATGTTGTTAGTAAGGAGCTTAGGCTCAGGCTCTGGCCGTCTACCCTGAAGGCGCTGACAATGTGTAGTCAGAGCACGAGCATGAAAGTAATCACAGAAAAGCCTCTGAATGCCAAGAAAACTAAGAAAAGTGTATCTATGAGGGTGAATGAAATAAATCAAAGCCTTTTCAGGTCTTTAATTTGTATTTATTTAATTTTCCCCCCTTTATCTCTCCGTGTTTTAAGGAATATGGAGCAGTGAGCTCCCTGCAGTTTCTTGTGGCTCTCATCTATCAGATTTTGACATGATCAAACGTTTGGTGGAAGATGTGCGAGCCAGGCTGCGTTCTGGAGTCACTGTCAACTCACTCGGACACTGTGTTGAGGAGCTTGTCCTCAATAGCATCGATGCCAAAGCAACATGTGTAGCTATCAGGGTGGATTTAGAAGCTTTCAAGATCCAGGTGGTGGACAATGGCTCCGGGATGGGGAAGGAGGACCTAAAAGCTGTTGGAAAGCGCTACTTCACCAGCAAGTGCAGCTCAGTAAGAGACTTGGAGAACCTGACTTTCTATGGCTTCAGAGGAGAGGCTTTGGCAAGTATAGCCAACATGGCCAGTGTAGTGGAAATTTCATCTAAGACCAGCAGGACAGCAAAAACATTTATGAAACTGTTTCACAATGGGCAAGCACTGGAAGTATGTGAAGCTGAGTTGAACAGACCAAGTGGCGGAACTACAGTCACCGTGTGCAATCTGTTCCATCAGTTACCAGTGAGGAGAAAGTGTATGGATCCTGTACTGGAAATTGAGAGAGTGAGACAGAAGGTAGAGGCTGTTTCGCTAATGCATCCTTCTGTTTCTCTTTCTTTAAGAAACGATGTTTCTTGTTCCATGGTGCTTCAGCTCCCTAAGACAAGAGATGTGTACTCTCGGTTTTGTCAAATTTATGGACTGGGCAGATCCCAGAAGTTGCGAGAAATAAATCACAAGTCTGGGGGATTTGAGATAAGTGGTTTTATCAGTACTGAGGGACATTACAATAAGAATATGCAGTTCTTGTATGTGAATAGAAGGCTTGTTTTAAAGACAAGACTACATAAACTAATTGATTTTTTATTAAGAAAAGAAAGTGTAATTTGCAAGGCAAAGAGTGTCCCTGCAAGCCGACAGGCTAATTCAAGTCCCGGTCGCCATCGCTGTGGGCCAGAGTTGTATGGGATCTTTATTCTCAATGTAACCTGTGCATACAGTGACTACGATGTGTGCCTGGAACCTGCAAAGACTCTGATTGAGTTCCAGAACTGGGATGTTCTTCTAACTTGCATAGAGGAAGGAGTGAAAATATTTTTGAAACGAGAGCATTTATTTATTGAACCATGTAGTGAGGACATCAGAGAATTTAATGAACACAATGACTTTCGTTTACATAATGCTCCAGTTCTGAAGCCTTCAATTCTTGATGAGACGAGCATCCAGGAAAACTTTAAGAAAGCATGTAATGAAATTGTGGATTCTTATGAAATATGTAGCTTGCAATCAAAAGATGTCAAGAGGAAATCCATTACTGGGAAAAAAAGTTCAAGTCTTACGGAGTCAAGTAAAAATGTACAGGAAACTAAAAATGCCCCAGTTCAAAACACTGCTGAATCATCTGATCCATGTAGAAACAATAAAGCAGATATTCCATTGTCAAGCAAAGATGACACAGTTTCTGATTTAATTAAATCAAATACCTCAGAACAGAAGTCAAAATACACTAAGAGTTCCCAAAAAGTATCTGATACTCATCTGAAACCTTCAGAACATCTTTGTTCCTCTTTCAGTGGAGGAGCCAGATCAGAAATAAGGGAAATAGATGGTTGTGGTGACCTAGGGGATTGTGCAGAGAATAATATAAAAGATGGGGGCAGCCATCAAGGTCAAGTAATGCAGGAAAGTGGTAAGGTTCTTGTCTTAAATAAGGATGTTATTCAGTCACTGCTTGAGAGAGAAGACCCCACTGAAACAGCAGTGGGACCTGAAACTGTCTCTGGAAGTTCATTAATAAGACTGTGTAATGCAAGAAGAAACAGGGGAACAGCTGAAGTGATAGATGATGCCAGAGGAGGGGCTGTTAGTTCAATACCATTAAAGTTGTGCCTTACAAGCCTCATAAAAAGTGTTATGCAAAATGAGTCCCCACATGACTGTGAACAGACAGAAACAAATCTTGCATCAAACACACAGTGTAGGCCAGGCCCTGTCAGTGCCAAGGATATTTTTGACCATAAAGTGAATGTTGTGATTCAGTCTTCAAGTGCTAAGGGTATTTCCAGTAATGCTAATAAAGAATATACAACTTCTCTTACCAGAGAAGTATGCAAGACTGATGGTGATGAGAACAAAGCTTTATCACATCGGGTGAGGGATGAGAGAGCTTTGCCTGCTGCTACCAATAAACGACCTTATGAAATATCAAACAGTGCAGAATTGCCACTGGCAACTTCTTCAGGTATTCCTCACAAGAAAATTGTTATCAAAAACACTAGAAGGCAGATAGCTGTGCCAAGATCACAGCCCTCTAAGAAACTGAGCTTGTCCACACAGCTGGGATCATTAGAAAAGTTCAGGAGGTATTATGGGAGAGTTAAGTCTACACTGCCAACACCCACATCAGAGCAAAATGAATGTGGTCTCCCAGTTCTTAATTCAGAAACTAACTGTGACTTTTCAAAGGATGGGAATGGCAATCATAACTTTGGCAGTTATGAAACTCCACCTGCAGAAGATGATTCTAATAATATTAGCCAAGGTTTTGGTTCCTTGGAAAAGACTTTATTTTGCAGCGGAGAAATGTCACAGGACAAACGAGCCCTTTGTCAGAGTCCTTTGACATTGTCTGATTACTCTCTGGTCAGTAACAAAACTACAAGTTGTAGAAGATCTCCAGGATCATTATCATCCAAACTGTCCAGAATGAAAACTGATCACAAAGAAGTAGAACAACTTGGTGAACAGTTCCAAACAGACTCAAATAGAAGAAATGTCCAATCTTTTGACTGTGAATCCTCAAATAATAATTTTTTGTATAATGTTTGTCAAACATATAAATCCTCAGTGGAAAAAATGGAGTGTAAGTCCAGCATTTCTAAGGAGGCTGTGTGCTCGCAATCAGATGGTGTGATAGCAGAGGCTGTGAAGAGTCCTGTCAGCTCCTCACCACTCAGCAGTATAGAAGGAGAGTACACAGTCTCTTCAGTTTTAGCATTACCTGCTAAAAATGATTGTACTGACATCATCTGTAAAGACAAAAGTACGTTAGGTGAATCCTCAGAACAAAATATGAAAGATACTGAAGTTCCCCATGTGACCTTACAAAGGAACTTGGAATTCTCTGATGACAACACAAGCACAGGCAATCCCAGGAATGATTCATGTTCTGTCTGGCTCCAAGATTTTGATGCTTTAACCGGTAAGACAGTGTACATCAATAAAGCAACTGGACTCAGCACCTACGGCACTCCTCGTGAAGGATTTCAGACTGCCTGCGTTCAAGATATAACAACAATGGCTGTGAATGTTGTTTCAGAGAATGGTAAGAGGGGTGGTGGTTGTAAAAATGGGATGAGGAAAACTGTTCTTCTAGGTGCATAAAATAATCTTGCTAGCAGTACCTGAGAGCTTTTACTGCATTAGTCACTACCTTATAGCTAATAGCTGCATGGAAAACAAGAAAGTGTTGGGAACTATGGAGACAGTAAAACATTAACAGTAAAGATATTAAAAGATCTTTTTAAATAAAATGATAAAAAGAAATGTCAGCAGCATGACAATTAACTGATAGCTGCCTACTTTTCATGGGCATCATGACATTATCTGTGATAACAGTTGCATATAACTGTTGTCACATATAAAATGAGGAACATACTTCAAAGGAAGTGTACCAGAAAAATACCGTGTTTTTTACCATTTTGTCCTAAACAGTTATGTTTCTAAGAATGTGTAGTCAAAGAGAACCTTATATTAAAATGATCTTTTTTTAAACTGCATACAAAATTTAAAGCAACCCTTGAAAGATGAATAAAAAATCTAACTTCATTGAGAATGTGTAGTCTCCGGTCCATGGATTTTAGAAGGCAGGCTGTTCTTTCACACTTCATAGCAGATGTTGTACAGCATTGTTGCTGTTTTGATGATGGACCTTTTCCACTAGTGAAAGAATCCTGCATTGTATTATTTTTTCAGGGGCACAGTGTTCATGAGTCTTTGCAGATCTGTCTGTTTGGTTTTGACTCTATATTCCTGATCTAGTTTATCTGTCTGGTACTGTCTTTGATAATTTTCCCTTCTAGGGATATATCTGTGTTCTCGTTGTTGCTCATTCTGTATGTAGGTAGATTTTATGAGTGAAGATGCAGCCATTCTTGGTGTAGACTTTATTTTCTACTACATAAATTATTTTGAAAAAGTAGTTTGGACTTCCTTCTAGTTATCATGTTAAAAGTTTGTGTAATCAGTTGTCATGGCTTTTGGTTTGTTCCATTTTTGTCTGTTACTTCCTCGTTTGTCACTGGTGCAGTAGGTGTTTCAGCTGTTGAGCTATTCCCCCTTATGTACAATAATTGATGCCAGAAGCTTTTAATATCTATCTAATTATCTGAAGAAAATTTGATTCAAGTTTTTATTAAGCGAAACTACTTGCAAGCACAAATATACGCTTTTTGACTAACATTTTAGTTTCTGTGGTATACTAATTTTGTTGCTCACAGTACTCTTTAGTAACCAGCCAAAGCCCTGAGATGCAGAACTTGACCTTCTATCCAAAATGTTGGATAGTGCATTCATGGTTATAGACATAATACCTCATGTACTCTTATGCTTTCAGATGATGTACTGTCTGTAGGCTTTGAAGACATGTATTGTATTGCATCTTTTTACCTCCCTTGGCATGGTTCTTAGCCTTAGCATTGGTGTTACTCTCCGTTGTATCAGTGGTGCCAGTCTTTCTAACTCTGCCAGGTCTTTGGCAACATGTCTGATTTTATTCTTTACTTAGGTTAAGAGCTGGACCTCCCAAATCTTCACAAGGTATTTGAACTGTGGCTAGATCCTGTAGGTCTTAGGTTTTCAAAGTTCAACAAACACATTCTTTCATATGTTTTTGAAGCAAAGGATGTTTGCTCCTTTCAGCCATAGGAATAAACATAACTGTGTCCTAACACAGCATTCATGTCTCTTAATGTTGAGCACTGTTTTGGACTGCTGTTACGACCCGGGAGCAAAATAATTTCCTCACTTGTATGCTTTCATTTTGGTTTTTAGAGTAGTGTCAGTAACCCCATGGTGTTGACTTAGAATTTCATAGCCTCTAAAAATAGCATCTTGTACACAATTCTAGGGAAGTTACACTGCTTAGCAATAGGTGGAAGTAGGTAAGAATAATCCATACCCTCTTTTTCATGACAGCAGTGGCTGTCTGACATCTTTTCCAGCCACAAGCCACATGCTCAACAGAGATGTTGGATTTTGTAGGCCAGACCCAGGCATCTTCATACTGATTAAACTGATTGCTACAGGAAAATTCATCAAACTTAATTTCACCATTGGATACCTTTTTTAACAATGCATTTGTAGTAGGAAACTATCCTAGCTCAACCTGGTCTTTGTTGTTATGCCAGCTATATTTGCAATTTTTGTTCCTTACATTATGCTGTGTCATTACACTGGAATATCTTCATGATCTAACTGAGGCAAGTGAAAATGAATGCTCAAGTGTGGTAATTGTATGGGGTTTGCCTACATGAAGTGTATACCTTACTATCCTCACCACCTTTTTTGATGTTACTTGCCAGAAGAATCAATATTAATAATATCTCTGCCAAGTCTGAAGTCTCACCAGCCTTGGAGCAAGTAAATCCTAACTTTCTGAGCAATATGTATCTTGAACAAGGATTTTTCTTTCAAGAAAAAACAGGGAGATGGCTCTTTGTCTATTACATGTATAAAGTACTGGACTTGGGTTGTTACAGATGGTAGATTCTTCTGTGAACTTGAGAGATATTGTTTTTTCATGACAATAGTTATAAAAGTTCTGCCAAAGTCTGAAATAGGCAGCATTCTTCAATTTGCCACAGTTTAGCAGGAGCTACACCAGGCCATTTTGTCCTTTCCTCTGGGTTTTGTGACAATGGGATGCTGAGGTACTCTCCAGTGCTGGACTGCCCATTTGGATTCTTGAAAGGATTCTCAGTCCCCAGGGTCACTAGTCCTCACTGGAATGGAGCCAACAGTCAGGAGTCTATGGACTGGCCTAAGATTTTATAGAGCCTTTTCACACTGAGCTTATCAGCACACAGCTCGTTTTCTTTGGCATTATCACTCTGCCTCTTTTCCTGAATGCACACCCTTAATTTCTTGGTAGAAAGGAACTTTATTAATTCATTATTATTTCTCAAAGAATGGAAGACTGAGTTGTACCAAAGGAAGGGTGAAATGTTTACCAATGTGCTGGAAATCTGAGCCACTTTTCTTAATATTCTTGATAACAATACAAGTTTGTAATATTAAATCATTTCTGGGTGGGTGAGAACATATTGTTGGACTAACTCTGTTACCTCATGTGGGCTCACTGACTTGTAGTTTGCAGTTTTAAAAATTCCTGATAACTGTATTAAGTGTTGCTAGGAATGGTGATAGACTGACAGTTTTGCTGCTCCTTAACAGAGGGAATTCAACAATGTTTTGATCTCTGATAGACTACTATATGCATCCTTTCTCTTTGGGGAAAACACTTCTGGTTGCACTAATTCTGGAAATAATTATTACAAGTTTAAGGCAGCAGCCAATTTTTAAATACAGTCCTGCAGAAACCATGGTAATATGTTTACATTTCCCAAGGTGTGTATGTCTGATACTTCTCAGCTTTTTACATATGTGTTGTTATTTCTCAATATTAGGTTGCAAAATCTGCATGATACCAAAATTTTCCAGGGCAAAGCACATGCTCCTTTATAAGAATATAATAGATGTATAGCTTTTACTAATTTTGCATGCTGCTTATTATGCAGCAGTAAATTTATTTCTTTGTTTAGGGTTTCAGTTCAGATGCCATCCCTTTAGAAGTGAGATTGTGCTTCCCTTCCTTCCTAGACCTCAAAAAGAGAAGACACAGACAAGCCAGAATCTGAGAGGTAGGGCCAGCTTTCCAGGACACAGTGTTCTGTGGTAAAAACAAATCAAAAAATTCTCCCAGATGTCCCAACAGGAACCAGAATTACTCAAGGTCTGTTAACAATGGGACTGTGTGAGTCATCTCAGATCTAGAACTGGAAAAAAAATTTTTGGGTTGAAGGCAGGTTAAAGAATACTTATTTACAGGATGAAATACCCAGTTCTTTGTTGAATTATGTCATGAGTTTAAAGAATAATTACCTACTCCCTTCTTTGTACTTATTCCAGCCTTGGAATGTGAAAAATAGCTTCAATCCTCACACTTTTTTTTTTTTTTTTTGCGGTGGAAAGGATGAAATAATCTTTTTGGTATGTAACTTTGTCCAGAGGGAATGGGTAGCTAAACAAGTCTTTCTTTCCCTACCATCCCTCCACCCCTTAGACAGGCCTATTGAATAGTGCTGCAGCATTTTTAGGAGTCAGAAGGATGCACACTGCCCTACCTGGTTAAAGTAAACAGTACAGAAGCCTAGTGCCATGTTCCATTATTTATTTGTACACTCTCCCCTTTTTGTGAAGGAAAAAAAAGAAATAATACTTGTGTGAGGTTGAGGTCCCCAGTGAACAGTCTATTGACAGATGGTGGTAGTTCCTCTATTATCTATGTGTTTGTTCCTAGATGCTGAAGGGGAGTCCCTCCAGTCTTTGCTTTTGGAATGGGATAATCCTGTTTTTGTTCCCTGCCCAGAGGTAAGTATTACCTTGCATCTCATGCTGAAGTAGGAATAATTTTAGATTTTTGTTATTTTCTGACATTGGGTCCAAAATTGCAAATATAATGATTGTTGCATATAAGTTATCCAAGGGTATATTACACTATGGACCTGGAAGTTTTGGTTTTTACAGACTGTTTAGATGCAAGTCATTGTTGTGGTTTTATTCAAAGAGAGGCAGGTATCAGGCTAATCTTTCATTTTACATAATTCCAAAACCAAAACATTGTAAACTGTCTTTCCCTCTACAGAGATAGTCATCTCAAAATTAAAAGTTATCAAATGGCAAAATTGTAATATAGTGTCTGTCTGCTTTGTGGACAGAGATAAAATAACCCAGCTTTGAACAGGTCTTAAAAATGTATTTTACCATAGCTGTTTTTAAAGCCTGGCAGGATTACAGCATGCAAGAGGGAAACAATGTTGGAGCTTTTAGAAAAACTTCCTTTGCTGTCATGAGGCAGCATTATCTTTAATCCTCATGTTGTGTGTGTGTAAACATATGTATGTAACCATTTCCACCTGCAAACAATAGGCATGGAGCTGCAAACCACCTGCTGGTGAGTTTCTGGAAGGGAACACTTCTGTTCAGCCTTGCAGTGACGTGTGCTCTGACTCATCCTGGGGTCATGCATCCTTTGTAATACCATCCCCTGAGAGCTCACGTAGGCTGATCATTAACTTCAGCTTTTGATAGGTACTTGGAATTAGCTGGATGCATTGAAATTAGCAGGTAATAGCCAGATGGGAAAGATACGCGGGGGTAAAAGCACAGGTATTGCCAGATGGTTTTTGAGTTGCTGTTATTCTTGTATGGAAAGCTGCATTTGTGAAATGCAGAGTTATTTCTAGTTTTTTGTTAAAACTGGTTCATTGGGAGTATTTGCTCTGTGTGTTTGGGGTTTTTTGCTGCATTGTTGAGCCTTTCCTTGACATGGAATCCTGTTTTTACAGATTGCAGTTGATGTGACCAGTGGTCAGGCTGACAGTCTGGCTGTGAAAATTCACAATATCTTGTATCCTTATCGTTTCACCAAAGACATGGTTCATTCAATGCAGGTACAATATAATCTATTACTTGCTTTCATCCCTGAAATCCTACGCAGCAGATGGGATTTGCTGATGTTTCTACCTGGTAGGAAAGAAATATCCAGGAAAACAGTTCACATTCCTAATTTTCACAAGCACTAACAGAATTCTTGGTCACGTGTGATACCAGCAGACATGTGTGTCATCCATATCCTAGTATCATCTCATGGTAAACCAGCTATCTGCAAGTGACTCTAAAATTACTTGACTAGTATGATTAGATCAAAATCAAGAGATAGCCCTGTTACTGCTGCTTAGAAACATTATTAACTAAATGATAGTTCAAAGTACAGTTTTTATATTTGTTGTTTAGCATTTTCTTAGTTCATATTTCTATTAAATCTGTGCCCTTATCTTAATTTTTTATTTACCTTAGAAATTCAATTCCTTAGTAGAGAGATTTCAAAATCAAATCCAAGATTTAATGGAAAACTTGAAATTTCACCCTAAAATTTATGTCTGCACTTAAAAGTGATTTTTAATAGTGGCATAATAACATCAAGTTTTATTATTTCACTGGTTTTTTTTCAATCAAATGTTTTTGAGTGTTAGCTTAAAAGCTAATGTAAATATAAGTCTTCAGCTTACATATATGATAGTTTGCTTGGGTAGAAATGCCAGAGTGGATTATCTTCCTCTCCTGCATCCCAGTGACAAAAGGCCTACAGGTCCAGCTGGCACTACTCTTATGCAGTCAGGTTGCTCACTTTGAGATTGCAGGTTCTGGCTGTGTGAGGCATGGTAATGTTCATCTCCAGAGTGGACAAGGATTCAAATGATTCCCTTACTTATGTTGTGAGTGCATAAATAATAGGAGTAAATAAAGTTACTGTTGTGAACAGGTTATGTTTCACAAAGCCAAGAGAGGAAAGATGGAGAATGGAAGGTACCATTTGTCTGTTTTCTCATAATAAGAACTGTTCATTAAAACTTACTGAATGTTTCTGTGATTACCTGTATCATGTTTTCCTTTCTATGTTTTTAAGAAGGCAATACTAGAGGAAATTACTACTTCCTATCTCTGAAAAAACGAAATACTGCCTTCAGTACCCTATAGCAATTTTGAGAATCTCTACAAAAGATTAAAAGCAGAAAATGTTGTATCATGCAACAGGAAAAGAATAAAAAGGATCATTAGTCTTGTATCCCTGCAAAGAAATAGAGTCATCCATTAATTTTTACCTACCAGGTGAACAATGCACATGTTGTGAAACAGAGAATTGAGGGTGAGCTGTCTATGTAACATTGGGAGAAATTCCTCCATAACACCATATCTGTATATTTGAAATCTAACAATAAGATACTGAAAGCATTGTGCACCTCATCTCAGTATTGCATGTTGCTCTGGTTGATTTCTGATGCTTGAGGGGAAAGTGGAATCAAGTCACAGAGGCAAATTCTACATCAAAAAATGAAGGGAAAAACTGCTTCCTTTCTTCTGCAGATGATTAGCAAGTTAAACAAAAGTTGTTTACATTCTCTTTTGCTGATAGCAACAGATCAATTACTCAGAGTCACTGTGCACAACTTTCATTCCTAACTCAAGGAGGTTTCTACATGGCCATTTCATTCACCTTAGAACAGTTAGTACTCATGCCCTTATTATTATCTTTGAAAAAGTTTATCCAGATTTTTAAAAATATATTTTGAAACTTTCTCTTAGATCCAGACAAAACTGTTTCATGACCATTTAATGGTCATTTGACCTTCTGCCAATATTATCTTTTAGCTTAAATAATGTCTGCTTTTTCCATATTTAGTTCCCCACTGTATTGATAAAGAATAACTATCTAGCTTCTCAGTCCAGTTTTGCTAGGCCTTTTGGGTTAGGAAAGATGTGGCTTCCAGTCCTCTAGTCATCATACTAGCTATTTGTTGGTCTTGATCCATTTTGATTGTTGTTTCTTTTGTTTGCCTTCATTTTAAAAATAATCGTACTGCCCTATAATGAGTTTTATGAGTATCTTACAGGTTCTTCAGCAAGTGGACAATAAATTTATCGCTTGTTTAATTAACACTAGGAATGGAATGGAAAAAAAGGCAGGTAAGACTGGTTAATAGCATGAAGTTGAGGTGGCTGTCAAGTGGACTGCAGAGGGAGCACTGTCCTATTTGTAATCTCTTCTTGCCTTGGGCTGATATTGTTAGTAGAGGAAAACCTTAGTCTTTGCTTGAAATTTCTTGGATCTTCTTTATCTTTATTTTGGACATTGTTGAGTGTTCCTACTGCCTTCAGATTAATGTTATAAAAATAGATGTACTCAAATTGCTAATATCTTTCAGTCTCTGTTCACAGTGTCTGGACATATTCATTGTTGAAGCTTTCTGAAGCTGTACAAAAAAGGCATTCAAAATCAGTAGGTTTTGTAACATTTTAAAAGACAGTGTCAAGCAGAACAGTTTATAGGTGATCTCAGCTCTATTATGAAGTTAGATGAAGATGTCAATAGACAAGAGTTTCTGACTCAATTTAGTTACCTAATTTAACCACCATTTTGGACCACTGAATTTCTGTTCTGTGGTAACTTTATGTTCTGCCAACACAGCCTCCTCCTCACTTTGTTTCTGTGAAACAAGCTGATACTTATCTTCTAAATGTGGCCTCTGGGAAGTGGTTATTCTTTCTGACCCCTGCAGTTGTCTGGTACAAAGTTGCCTATTTCTCATCTGTTGTGGTACATTTTTAGATGGAAACCTCTTGATTTTGGTGGACCAACATGCAGCTCATGAACGGATCCGCTTGGAGCAGCTGATTGCAGGTGAGGATTCAGGTGGTCTAAGAAACAGATCATCACTGCACAGAAAAGTACAAATGAGCTCTCTGGGATGTACAGAACCAATAGGATATCTATCCATTTAACATCTTTATCCTGATCCCTAGAAGAGTGCAGACATTCAGTATCTGTAGCAATCATAATATTGGCAGCTGAAAATTCTTGCAGCCTTTCCAAAAATAAAAGATATGCTCCCTACCCACAGAACTATTGAACTAAAATAGTCCTGACATAATGAAAGAGCAGGAAGACTGATAGGAAAAACAATGAAGAGGAAATAAAACAACATCAATAAGTTTGTGTGGTTATACTGTGAAGAATAAGACATAGGATGCTGAATAAAGACTCTAGTTCATTTGGTTCATTTTTAGCTAAATACTGTGCTTAAAGCCTAAAATTTCCACAGTCTGACTATTTGCAAAGGGATAATAGTCTTCTGTGTAAGCTCATTAGCCATTGGTTTCAGTGTTAAAAAGCACAATAACCATCCATCAAGCACTTAAAAATCATTGACCTTCTCTTACATCAACAAACACTGCTCAGTTCCTGCCGAGTGTTCCAGGAACTCTGCTCCTTTTGGTCAGGTACTGAAAAAAGGTAAAGACTGAAGGAAGAAATGCTTAATGAATAGTATTTTAACTCCATTTATATCTGACTTTCTGTGGAAAAATTGTTCTCTCTGAGTTGAACCAAATATATCAGTAGGTTGTTTTGCTATTTAGGGTGACTCTTTTTTGGAACTGGTGGGAAAAAACAAAGTGGCATTAACCAACCCTTCCCCAGAGACTGGATGTCTGGTTTGTGACATTCCCAGTCCTCCACAAGTTTCAAGAGAAGGCATTCTGTGGTCATTTTTTAATCCAAGCAGGGGATTACATGCCAAACCAGAGGGTCATTAAGGGTAATGCCTCCGTAAATATTTTAAGAGGGTTACTTCTAAATGTTTCATTCACAGATTCCTATGAGAAGGAAGCTGCAGCATGTGGCAAGAAGAAAATACTGTCATCCTCCATCTCTCCCCCTTTGGAGATTGAAGTTACTGAAGAACAAAGAAGATTTCTACGGTTAGTAGTGACAAATAGCTCTCAATTTTGGGGGATGGCTCTGTTGATCAGGAAGATACCTATATATTGTGACCATGAAACTCAGGAGAAAAATTGTTGATTCTTTCCTGAGCAGAGCCCAGTTGGCTCTGTCTGTACTGAGGGAAACAGATACACTTCTTAGGCACGTTCTTACAACATCTCAAGACAAAACCCTGGGGTGTGCCATTTTAGTGCCTTTGCAATGTGCTCTGATTTCCCTGGGAAAGTAAACCTTCATGTGTGGGCCAGAAGACTGCCAAAGCAGCTTCCAACAGTTCCTCCTGTCTGGGGCTCAGGACCTGGGAGTGCACAAAAGACTGCAGTGCCCAGACTGTCAACCTAGGTACTGACTTTACAGACACTTTTGAGAAGAGGAGGATGGGGTATGGAAAGTCTGTATTGTGAATCCTTCAAAAACACATTCCTTTTTCCTAGGTGACTGCCAAGAGTAACTAATGAACACTGTTTCCCAAATGTTTCAGAATGGTGACCTAGCTACAATTAGGATATTTAACTTTTGTTCTTCAAGAGTTTAGATACAGATTTCTTGTTGGACTATTGCAGACCTATTGGACACTCATCAAACTTTCTTTCCCCCCACATCCCTGTCTGTCGCCTGCCACATTAATTTTTGAGGTTTTTTTAGTGCATTGTTCTGAATTTTTAGATGAAGTTCTGTCAGTATTACTTCATTACTGTTCTTTTTTCTTTTTTGTGATTCCTGTGGCAAGCTCAACAGCTGCTGATTCAGTCCTTATTAAGATTGTTGCCTAGTACAGGGATACACTTGCTCAGTATTGTTCATATTTCAGTAATATTTGGATTTTTTTTTGTTCCCACCT
Source organism: Molothrus ater (assembly GCF_012460135.2). Lineage (NCBI taxonomy): Eukaryota > Metazoa > Chordata > Aves > Passeriformes > Icteridae > Molothrus > Molothrus ater. The sequence continues at coordinate 39,723,180 of NC_050483.2, read as the reverse complement.
CTCAACGATGTTGTTGCTAACATCACAATATTTGTAATGCCTCTTGTTCAACTTTGATTTATTTTTGCTCTCATCTATGAATGTCTCTCATTTCTAATAGATCTACTTTAGAGAATGGACGGCTAAAATTGAATACAATATTCCAAGTGGGAGGATCCCATTGATTTGTACAGTAGATTTGCAGCTGTGCCCATGTTTTCTGTTTATTATATCCACACCTGATATTTTGTCTCCTTATTTGTCTGCTGCTGCTTGCATAAGCTGCTTCTATGTGGATGGTCAAGGCAAAGAAACAGAGTAATGGAGGTTAATTTTTGAATTTCTGTTGTTTATGTAGAAGCCAGCCAAAAGTAGAAATAGATTAAATTACTTCTGATAATTTGTATTTATTTGTCTTTAGGTGGAGTAAATTCTGGTTTTCTGCCCATTTTTCATTCATCCTACTGATTTCAAATCTATTTTTCTTCTATTTTTCTACTTGTTTTAAATTCTGATTGAGTTCAACTTTGTCTCTATCTAATCTCAGCTGACCGAAATAATTTTGTGCTTTCTACAAATTTGCTTGCTTGACCATGCTTCTTCTTTTCCACATCATTAATAAACAATCACAAAGATACAGATCAGGACTCGTGTTGAACACTGACCATCTGTTGCCAGCACACCTTGCTTCCGTAGTCTCTAAATCATAATAGATGTTCCTTCTCTATCCATAACAACCTTTTGCATTTCCTCTTTTATCTACTTTTAAGTGGTGACATGACTTTTTGAAAGAGCTAATAAATTATGAGAGCTACTATTTTCATCAGGTAAATCACAAACATTCTACAAAACTGAGTAAGGAAGTAACTCAAAAAGGCATATGTTTCTTCTAAGGACACTGGTTGAATATTCAGCACAGAGGGATGCCAGTTGTGATTTTCAGGCAAGAAGCTCACTAGTGCTAGCTTACTAGTACTTTTATTGTGTGACTTAATAATTTTTCAGTATGTATTAGCAGTTCATCCCTTGGCCATTGCTCTGTGAGACTATCATTACTAAAAAGTTAGGATTAAAAGTATTTTGTGGAAATCTAAATTCTATTGTTATTGTTACTCTCAGACTGCGACTGTATTCTGTGGTAAGGTTTGGTGTAATACAATAAAATAACTTGTCTAAAAGACCTTTCACTTCAGCTATGCTTGCAGTTTAATTGTTCAGCTGGACTTCTGGTTCACCTGCAGCTTTGGTTCTGTTATTTATCTACTAGGCATTGTAGTAATGCATTGTTCTGTTGACTCTCTTGAACTTCCTTCTTTATTTTTTCTTTTAATAATAATTAAAAAAAATAGAAAAGGCCAGTTGATTTCAATAGCTGCTTGGATTTTGTAATTTCATTCACAATAGGCTTTTTGTCTTTCTTTCTGTATAGCCTGCTGAAGGCTATACATGTCTTCTTTTTTTTTAAAATAGAATTTCATAAGCCATGTTCATATGGAGGCTAATAATTGTACTATTCTCCTTATTGATTTAGGAAGTTTAGATTTGCTTCTTTCTATTTTTTGCTCAAAGAATTTCTTTTCTAGAACTAACCTTTACCACCTTTGTTTTAAGTGAATACTCCCTGAATTAATAAAGTATATATTGTTACAGTTGTTTTCATTTTGGAGATAAGCTCTCATCTGTCTGTGAAGTCTCATTTTTGTGTGTATTTTTCCATCCACAAGCTGACATATGTCATAATTAACTAGAGGTTGTTCTTTCCTGTATTCTCTTTGCTTAACAGGATATAAAGTTCATTAAACCATCCTAAATTTCTTAAAATATTTTTTCCACTTTAAGAATTTGCTAATATGTGTTAATTGAAATCACAGTTCTTTTAGATTAGACTTAAAATAGTCTTAATGCTGTGTAATTTCAATATTTGGAATGTTTGTATGTTGAACCAGACATCTTCAGAAAAGGCAGATTTATAGATTTAGAAATAAAGCCTCTCATCACATAACACAGGAACTCTTAGATCTTGTAGTTGTGGACCATGAAAAATGCATGGTTATTGGAGTGAAAAAACCATGTCTGAATGTAAGCTGAAAAGGCAAAATTACTTGGAATCTCATGAGGCATGGATTTTGAGATGGGAAACTGTTACAGGAAGTGATATGAGAAACCATGTATGTGGACAGAAATACAGAAATGTTTACATGTACTGTGGAGTCATAGATACAGTGGTTGATGTCTTATTTCTGTTGGGTTTTTTTCCTCAGATGCTGCTACAAAAATTTGGAGGACTTGGGTCTTGAATTATCATTTCCTGAGACAAACAACTCCTTGATTCTCGTGAGAAAGTGCCAATGTGTTTTATAGAAAGAGAAGCCAACGAATTACGGCGGAAAAGACAACCTATCACTAAAAGTATTGTGGAGGTCAGCTGTGCATATGGTGAAGTTATGATAGTGGGTCTTGTTCTGTATTCATGGCCCAAGGTATGACAAGTTCTCTGTTATGAAGGAGACACATGTGGCAAATGTGAATGCCATCCCTTTTAGTAGCTAAATAGTCCCCAAACTGAAATCACTGAACTATAACTGAAATGATAGAAGACTGTTTCAGATTCGGACTAGAGGAGAAGCTAAGAAAAACTGTATATAGCAAAGATATTTTAACAGTTTAGTGCACATGGATGCTTGAATAAACAGTAAATGCTTGAAGGAACAGAAAAAATATTAAATGAAGGAACAGTAAAATGAATAAGTCATAACAAATAATATTTATGTATCAGTAACATTAAAGTTGCTTCCATGAAATCTCTACATGGTCAGTAGGGCTTTCTAAAAACCACTGTTTCAGATGTTCTGCAGTTTGAGGGAGAAATTTCTGAAGTGATTACTTGCAGTGGGAGGTCAGGACTTCCACCTAGATCTTCCACACTGTGGTCAGTGTACTACAAACCATATGACTTTTTCTTATTCAGGCAGTCCACAGTAAATTACACACAGATGTAAACAAAGTAGGGTAGGAGGATGGAAGGGAAAAATAGCAACTGATGACATTACCTTTTTTCTTCTAGGAGCTTATTCAAGAACAAGTTGAGGTGAGTTGCTGTCTACTTCTAGAGTTGACTGGAACATCCAATGCTTACTGTGTGAATCAAAGGGAGCCTGCTGAGCTTCAAATGAGAGTGGACTAAATAATCCCCTAGCTTTTCCTCATTTTTAGTTTCGTTTGTGTTACAGTTCTTTTTTCTCATATTAAATGGAAAGTAACATGACGTTCCTTTACTGCCTTTAGCTATTGCAGACCACAAGAGGAGGAGCGCGAGGGACACTGCCTCTGACGTTTCTGAAGGTGTTAGCTTCCCAGGCCTGTCATGGTAGGGAAACTGTACTTTTCTTTCATTCTGTCTCTTTTTGGCTTTTTTTCCTCCCCCAAACCTTTGTATATACGCATCATCCTCCCTGGGGCAGTGTTTGGATGTGTTTGCAGCTATTGTAGGGTTAAAGATTATTTCTTAGGGATGAGGAGGTAATGCTCATGGACAGCACTAAGGGATAAGCAATACTCCCCCAGTTTATTCATGTATGGGCCTAACATACTTCCCAGCCTTCAAGTGAAACACACAGTTCTGAGATGCATTCATCTGTGTGTGCTCTAAACCATTCAAATAACAGCTCTATGATGGGCCAAGGGGGAAGGTGCTAGAATCTGCTTGAAAGCATGCAGGAAAGAACATTTAGCCACTGTTTCCAAATTTTTAATTTCTTTTAAGTATCCCAAGTGGTAGTTTAAGTGTGCCTGCAACATTTCAAGTACTTTTGGAAGGAGTGTGGTAAAAATTTCCATCTCAGGGAACTGTTGCTTTCCAGCACCTGGCAATGAGCAGGCCTTCTTGGTCTTGACTGCAGTAGCTCCAGCATCTTGTTGCAATTCCTGTGTCATATACAGTATCAACAAGATCACACTGAAAGGGCAAATGTGAACCAGAAGTATCTGTTTTCTCAACAGTGTCTCAGTTTTCAATTGGCAGTCAATAGGTTTTGGGTTTTTGTGTCTAAAAAAGTCTCAAGGCTGAAAGCATATTGCAGATGGTCTTTTGCATCTGTGAAGGCTGAAGTTTGCAAACACCTCTGGAATAACTCCCTAATATTCTGCTTGAATTTCCTCTGGACGCCTTTAAGTGCTCACTTGTGAGAATGGACTCAGTGGCAGGGCTAGCACTTGGTTTCAGAAGTGATACCTGTCCCTCGCAGCCACGGAGAGCCACTCAAGCCTGTGAAACTGTTATTAACTGTTGTCTTGGTTTAATATTTCTTGATTTGTGAACTGTTTCCAATTTCAGCTGTTTCCAATTTCAGTAACACACACACACACAAAGCCCATTTGCCTCTTGCAACATTACCTGGAATGCCAAAATGTAATAATCTTACCGTCCATCAGACTTGGACTATGTTAAAGTTTAAGCCATGAAAAGCTGATCTCCTTATACAGCAGACTCTTTAACTGAGCCAAGCCTCAAGTCTGCCACACTGCAGGCTCTGGGTTGCCTTTGCAGCCTCTCAGCTAATCTCAGGCAAAGTTTTCACTGAAAACCACAGCTGTTGAAGGAAGTGGAGTCCTCTTTGGCAGCAGGGGCAAGAATGTGTCTCTCTTTTTCAGGAGCTATTAAGTTTAATGAGCATTTGACTTTGGAGGAGAGCTGCAGGCTTATTGAAGCTTTATCATCTTGTAAGCTACCCTTCCAGTGTGCTCATGGAAGACCTTCAATGCTGCCTCTTGCAGACATAGACCATCTACAGCAGGAAAAACAGGTACTGTGTGGGACACACCTCTGCTAATCCGTGCTCTAGGTTATCAGAGGCGCATCACGTATGTGTGCTAGAACTAAGATCATCCCATTTGAAACCACCACCACTGGCCTTCTATTACTTGTTACATATTGTTAGCAATAAAATGAAACTTCAGGACAAAAGCCATCTGTCCTGTAAATACTTTAGCAAGGATCGTACCATATAGTATTTGAATAGTCACACTGACTTGAATAGTGTCCTTAAGGTTAAGCATACATTTAAAGTGCTTGCAGTTTTTTTGAAGCGTAAAATTTTGAAAACATGGAAATTCTGAAATTCTGCTAGTGGCAAAGATGCTAATTAAACTAATGCTTACTTTTCCAAAGTTTAAGGTGCTATAAAATGGGGATAAAGCACAGGAATAGCAACGTTTATTAGAAAAATCATAGAATGGTTTGGGTTGAAAGGGACCTCAAAGATCATCTTGTTGCCATGACTACAAACACCTTCCATTAAATAAGGTTACATTCAAATTATATTTAAATCAGGTTACATTTAAAACAAAATCATTATTCCTCCCTTTTGCTATTACTGTACTTTATTGTTATTAAATTGGATTCTGTTGAAAGTCAGGTGGGACTTTGAATTAGATATTAACTTAGGAATGACTGTATTAAGGCAAAGAGTGTGAAAACACTGAAACTTATTTACTTAGTTATGACTTGTGCTTAATTTTTCTCCCTCCAGCCTAAACCTAATTTGACTAGACTTAGGAAGATGGCAAGAGCATGGCAGCTATTTGGAAAAAAAAAAGAACGTATTTAAAAAAATTTAAAGTGCAACCACTAGAAGCATTGGTATGATCCATGATCCTGTGGTTAGACTACCCTGTGTGGAGCCAAGTTCTGAGCCACTGCAGTCACCAAAGCTCTCCTCTGACTACTGACCGAAGAAGCAGAGACCAGCCAGGAGAACATGGCAGGATGAGCCCACCCTTGGAGCCTGGAGAAGCATCTTCAACATTAAGGAATAGCACTGGAAGTCTGGGCGCTATGTCAGTGCTGCACTGCTGGGTATAAGGAGTTGCAGCCACTTGCAGCTACTGAAGCAAAGCACTTCTTTTCTGCAAGCACACCATAATTCTGCATAATAGAGATGAGAATTTTAACTAGTGTATTTTATAGTACTTTGAAAACTTAATAAAGTTCACACTCAACTCACTCCTTGGGCTCATGGCAGTGGTTGGAATGAGGATCGACCAGCTTCATAGTATATATATGCCAACTTAGACTCAAGAAACACTTAACTTGGCAATGAATGACACACACAGCTGCCTTCTCCAACTCCTTGCAGTTTGTGTTCTTGAGTGAGAGATTCTAAATCCCCACCTAGCCCCACAGAAATAACTGAATAGCTAAATATCCATTTTGAAGACAACTGTTGATGGGTTTCTACTCCTACCACATTTACATGTGAAAGCACACTGTAAAGCCAGCTACTGCATCATGCAGTGAGTGCAGGCAACTGACTACACTGGTAAAACTCCTGCTAGTTAAATAAACAAAACAACTGCATATGGAAAATGTGCTTAACAGTGAGATCACTGTAAACAGCCTTTATTGCAGCATACTTTGAAGTAACAGCTTAGCTGCCCCAGAGTTACACATATGCCTTGCTATTTCAAAATCAAAGTGTGTTAGCAGCTCCACATGGTCTCTGACACAGCATGTGATATAAACCTGTACAAGAACTCGGCCTTCTTATGCTTTTGGGCAGAAAAGACATTGCTGAGCAAATTCCCACTGGCTCCCCACAGCAACTTATCTTTGCAACATATACTTTAATTAGCTGTTGTATCTCTCTAAAGAGACAGATAAAAGAGTCTGAACAGTGATGTGCTTCACAGTATTAGAGTTCATAGTCATCGGGATGGTAGAGCTCGCTCATCAGGCGGTAGATGTAGGAAGGTGCGTTACCCCCAATGTTAGAAATGAAGAGAGTAATGAGCTCTGGAGGGACGTAGTCAAACACTGGGCAGTGAACATTGATCTTTGCCAGGATCTCCCCTGTGAAGTGAATAGCAGCAATATCAGTCAAAGCAACTCAAAGTACAGTTAGTCTTTTGCACACCTTCTGGAGTACCTAAACAAACTGGATATGCACATGCCACCCTGAAATCAGTACCTGAACATCCTGAATACTTTCCAACTTCTTCACTGATGTCATCAAACTACAGCTATACAGCAATCTTCAATGAATGGCAATACTCTGTTTCTGGTCATTTTTGCTGGTAGAAACCCCAGATCCCCTCTGATGTAGACTGTAGTAGACTGACTAACTGCCAAAAAACCCTACCAATATGTAAGACAAGAATCCTGATACTGCCAAAGTTATTATTTAAAGAAATGCTCAGAAGGACAAAACTAAAATCTGCTGCCACGCGTGCTGTCTTGCTTCTTTGTCACATAGAAATGGGGCTTTGAAAGAGACTTTGCTAACTGAAAATGGGCTTGGGCACTGATGCCTTTCTAAAGATGGTGCTTGTGGGAAGCCCATGGCAGAGACACTGATGTTTCAATGGCTGTATCATGTTACAAAGTTTCAAGGAGTTACAGGAAAGAATGGAAGCTGCCCTCGGTGTTGGGCATCTGCCCTGTCCCACAGGAAACTGCTGCCTACCTGGCATCATTATCACCATCCTATAATAAAACAGTTTCAAAGCAGAAGCAAAACTGCCAAGACAGTGTTCAAAATAAATACTTTTTCTCTACTTAACATAATATACAGTTATAAAACTGAATGGTTCACAGCACTCTTTTCTGTCAAAGACAGTAAAAAAGGATTTTCTGTCTTGGGTTATAACATGGTCTGATGTTTAATTTTTTGTATGAGTTACAAAAAAAAAAAAAAGTCTGAACCAGCTTGACCAGATGTATAAAGAATAACCAGTACCTTCTGTGAATGGCAGCACTTCCTGTGGTGACACAAACTTGTGGAATGAATCTTCTTCATTAGGGAACTAAATGAGAAAGAGGACAGGAAGATCAGGAAAAAAGCCCTACCTGTTTATCCTTGTGAAAACAGATCCTGGCACTGGAAGGAATTAATGCAGAGGAAGATGACTTGCCAGGTGATATTAACTCCTTTTACAAAAACTACATAGTGCTTGTGTCTACAACCTCTCTAACATTTATGGGTAGAAGGTCTTCCTCAAAGCTTTCAGAGCCTTCTATGATGTGGCTGCCCTTACCAAAGCCTAGTGAACTGGAGGAGTGACTTCCTCAGTCTGCAACTTCACGCTGACAATATTGAAAAAGTACTGAGTGTAAGAGAGTCTCATTCTGCATTCTCTGCCTTTCAACACTAATGGTATAAACTGAGATCTGTCCTGGTTGAAGAAAAATAAGTGTGGCAATGCCAGTCTCATCAGTCTAGGCAGTGGTCTACATCCTGATATCCAATGTACTGCTTTGCAGAGGTGCTTCACGGAGATCCTGAGGTGTGCCAGATTTGGGTAAGGATCTCCTCTCTGAAGTAACAGTGCTAGATGGGGGAGATGGCTCATTTACTGACCTTGCCTTGGGACAGATGGTGTTCTCCACCCTAAGCTCCTACAAGCAAAAGCCCCTGCAGGTGTAGTCCTGAAGAGCTGCTGTACTTACCTGTGGTGAAAGCTTGAACATGGGGGCACACACGATGAGTGGAGTGGAGTGGTGTTTAGCTGCCAGTGCCAGAGTGTGAGTCCCACTCACAGCAATCAGGGCGCCATTGGCCAGGATTGTCTTTGTACCAATGATGACCTTAAAAGGGCAAATCAGAATTGGATAGCATGTTCCACAGCAAACTAGGGAAGAAACACTTCCTGGCTCAGACCCTGACAGATGAGCTGGAGGAAGACTGTGTCAGTAGAGCCAGCCAGCAGCTGGAGTTCTAGGGCAGCTGAATGCCTGATCTGTTTCATCTGGCACTGGCTCTGCACTGAGACGTTCCTCACTAACAAGAGCATGACTCCAGCCCGGAGAACTTCAGAAGAAATGTATGTTCTACTGCAAGGAACACCAAGCAGAAACTGGGCTGTGGTCCCTTTTCTACAAACCTACAAAGTGAGCTTTGTACAAGTAACTTGACTACTCACTGCAAAAATTCCCTTGCGTTATGCTTGAGGGAGTAACATAAAGCAGCTCAAAATATATAGATAAGAACTAATGTGGCTGCATTTTAATATGTTACAAGTACTTTTTTTTCTCCCCATTTTGGGGTGCCAAGTTTTCATCTCTAAAAATACAGAACACGTCTGTTTAACAAGACAAATCTTAATTATTCCCTTCAACAGTCATCTTCTGTTTCAGGCAAAGGGGTGTTTCTTCCCTTTAGAAATGCTGCTTTTTATTCCATCTCCTTTGAAAACTGAGGCTAATCCTTTGAGGCTCTCTTGTAAGTGTAGCCACTAAGCCAGAAAAACCTGTCACCATTCAGTCAGTCATCATACTGACTTGGAGCTCCTACTGAATCCCCACCCCAGCAGTGAACAGGGACAATTACAATTCTGAGTCTTCAGTGAAGAGACACATCCATCACTGCTGGGACTTGCAGCTGATTTGAGAGGCCTAAGCACCCAATCTGCCATGAAATCCCTCCCCCCAATGGAGCCCTCCTTACCTTGTTGACTCGAGACATGACAGCAAAAATAGCTGCATCACTCATGACAGTAGTTTCAATACCCTCTTTAGACAGTCGGACAGCCATTTCATGACCCTAAAAAGAGGAAGAATCCAATTGGTTCCTGTGACATAGCTCCTGCAGTATAACTGTAAAGGTATCAGCACTCAATTCTTGTCTGAACTGCAAAAATACCAAGTGATGAAACCTGAACACGGCCCTTCAACTCAAGGATGCTGGGGTAGGAAAATGAGCTATCTCCAATCTCTCAACTGCAGAGGAATTTCCATAATGTTCACCTTGATTCCAGACACAAGACTTCAGTAAGAACATGTGGGACATAGGGTCCAGCCAGCCTGGGGCTTACCTGGCAGAAGGGCGCACACTCTGCCACGATGACCTGGAACTTGCGCTTGCGAGCAGCTTCCTTCAGGAAGGCCTCGACTGTGCGCGAGTAGCCAATGGTCATGATCACCTCATTGGAGTGGATGTGCTCCAGGGCCTGCATTGCTATGTTATCAGTCGTGCCCTCTGGAACACAAGCAACATGTGGGTGTAGAGGCAGCCAGCAAAAGCAACACTTGTGCTGCTAGGACTGTCCTACAAGAGATTTTTCACTAAAGCAATGTTATTAGCACTGGTAGAGCAGGAGCAGTGTTTCTATCCATTCTTTTTGCCAGTGGAGTGGAACCAAGAAGCTGGCCCTTGAATGCCCCATGCTCCCTAGCTATACCCTCATTATATATAACAACAGCTGTACTGAAAACTCCATTGTGAGGGGAGTGGATTGTGTCAGCACTGCTCCAGATAACCACGAGACCCACAAAACTTCAACATTTTTGTAGTTCAATAGTGGGGCAACTTGGGCCTCAGAAGGTGGGCCGGGTGCCTGATTTGTCACAAGAATCACAGAAAAAGAAAATTGTATCACGGTTCTTTGTGACAAGGGTCAGGTTATATGTGCACAGGGATTTTACACTCTTCTTCACAGGACTCAAGACTTCCCAGAAGACCAAGAGCATAGCCTACAGCCCCCCATATTGCTCCTTCCACAATCTACCCATCTCCCCATAAGCCAAAGAGGACTTAAAACTAATTCATGGGAGCAGCAGGGCTTCAGTCCCTTGGTTCCTTCAGATTAAGCCTCCCAGATCCTTATTGTTTTATTTCACATAGAGAAGGGGGAAGCATCAGTCCCATCCCATAAGAATTTTCACTCAGGTGCAATTCAGACCCATCTGTACCTAGCTCAATTAGCATCTCATTAATAGCTTCAATAACATTAGCTCTGAGGGAGGGATAAGGGGTTCTGAAATCTTCGCTCAGTCCTCCAGAAGTCAGGAGTTTGTGCAGGGATTCTTGCTGGTCACTTTCCTCACTGCGCCCGTGAAGCCTGTGGAGAGAAGTGGCCTCTTTAGCCTCAGGAAAGAGCACAGGGCCACAGCCAGGCTGAGCTGGCACACCTGGATGTGAAGAGACAGGAAGGAAAACCACCCACAGGAGGCACACCATGCCACACCAAAGGGTCTCCATAGCTGTCTTGGCAGAAAAACCTCCAAATCTCTGCCAGAAAGTGCCTTCTTAAGACAAATGCAAACACTGCTGTCCACAGACAAGGAGCAGGCTCGAGTCTACTGCTCCAGTGGGATGGATCCCCCTAGGTACAGAGAGAGAGAACAACCCAAGGCCAGGGCACAGACTTGTCATGCACTCACAACACATACACCAAGGGGTTTCTAAAGAAGAAATGTGACCACCTACAGTGGAAACAACAGGGTTTCCTTTGGCGTTAAACTCCCTGAATCCCTCTCTAGGAGAAGTGGAAAAAGGGGGTGATGGAAGCTTAAGGAGTTTTACAGAAGCAGCTTAAAAGAGCAGTTCTGGGTTTTCAGAGAGATACAGGGAGCAAGCGGGCGCTTTACCGGCCATATTCCTCACGAATGACCTTCAATACCCGTCGCACCATGTTGCCCACTGTTGTCTCCGACGGCTCAGCTGCTATCATCCTCTGGCCCTCTGTCCGGATCAGATCCATGAGCTCCCCTAAAAGAGGGGAGGGCCTTGGTTAGCGCTGCCCAGAGCAAGCCCATGTGAGCATCAAACCAGTGCACCCCCTCAATATCCCAGGGCCAGCAGCTGCTCCAGCACAAGGACCACAGCACCAAGAAACACCAGGAAGGGGCGAGCAGAGAGCCCTCACGAAGCACCCGGTTCCACTGGTGGGTTTTGTAGTCTGAAACGCTTGGACACAACACAGAGCTAAGAGAAGGCCATCAGCAGTGCATTTGGCCTTTCCTTTGAAAGAGGAAACGGCGTGCTGCTGGAAAGGCCCGTGCGCGGACTGCCGCCGCGGAGGGGAGAGCACGGCTGGAGCAGGGCAGCTCCGCAGGTACCGCGGCCGTGCGCACGGCAGGCCCGGGAAGGGCTCCGCCGCGCCAGGGCAGCCACTGCGAACGCGCTGGGCGCTGACAGCGAGGCCCCAGCGCCAACGGCGCCGCCTCGGGCCCGCCCCGGCTCTGCGGATCCCTCCGCGCCCGACAGCTGCGACCGGGGCGCAGCTGCCCTCCCGCGGCTCACCCCGCCGCCGCCTCGCTCCCGGAGCTGGGGGAGCCGCAATCGCCCGGGGAAAGCCCTGCGTCCGCCCGCCGCCGCCCGGCCCTCACCGGCCCGGCTCCATCGCCCGTGCCCGACGATCTTCCGCAGTAGCGAGAGCGTCTGCCGCGCCGTATCCTCGGAGCGCGGCCGCTCCCCACCGCGCCGCAGCCGCGCCGCGAAGGCCTCAATCTGCTCGGAGAGCTCCGAGCCGCGCTCGGCGGCGCCCGGCATGGCGGCAGTACTTCCGCTTCCTCCGCCCTCCCGCCGTTCCATTGGCGGAGATCGCGGAGCTGTGCCCGCCCCCCGGTGGCGGCTCGGCCAATGAGAGGCGCGTCCGGCGGTGGGCGGTGCCGCGGCCGGGGACGGGCGGTGCCTGGGGTGGCGGGAGCGCGCACGGGCGGCTCTGCTCTGCGGCGCGCACGGGCGGGTTCGCTTTGGAGCGCGCACGGAAGAGTTTGGTTTGGAGCGCGCCGTGCCGGCCTCTGAAGGGCCAAATCAAACGGGCTGGGAAAGGCGCAGTTCCTGGCAGCCCAATTGTTCTTGCTGGCAGAGCCAGAACCGGCCCTGGATAAGGCAGGAATGTAGCTCCTTTGTGTCTAGTTCCTGGAGCCATGGAATAATTCTCATTGCTGTACTGCTTTACTCTATCGCTCTGGTCTGTGTCCTGTTGTTTGAGATTAGGAAATAAAAGCAAACAGGTTTATGCTGGAAGCTTTCAGTGATTGCTTCATGGCGAGGCCGGTAGGGCCTTGGATGTTCATGACATCTTCTTTGCATTCGTCTGGTTAGCTTAGGACTCACCCTACAGCCAGCTCCTGTTCAAGGGCTGCTGGGTCCCCAGCAAAACACCAACAGCTGGTGTGCTGGCTCCAAGACCTTAATGCAGGTGATTTGTCACCCAAAGCCTGTAGGGGACTGAGAGTCCTTCCATGCCTCTCTTTTCCTCCTGCTTCTTCAAGTGCCCTTGTGTGCCTGGAAGCCAGAGAGACCAGCAGCCTGGGGCAGGGAGCTCGCTGCATGCCTCCAATGCCTGGCAAAAGGCCTGCGCATCTGAGTTTGGCTGGATGTGCTTGGGGGAGTGCAGCCCTGGGTAGAAGTCAGAGCTTCACTCCATGATGAGCTTGTGCCATTCTTTGCCTCTGGAGAAAGTCAGTAGAGGGTGACAGGGTTTGCCCAGCTATTGGCTCCACTGTGCTGGGCCCCACTGTCCCAGATGGACACATCCTGGTTCCCACTGCATTGTCTCCTCCTTCTCCCCAGATTTAGGTGTATGTTTTCTTCCACAGTGTGTAAATCAGAGGCTCGCAAGGTCTGCCCAGCTCTGCATTTGTGCAGGGAAACCCCGTTCCCCCTTTGCCCCTCTGCACAGCCACTTACTGGCATGCACTGTGCCCATCAGCTGCCTGCTGCTGGTCCTGCAGGGCTGTGTGCCAGCTGCCTTGGTGTGCAGAAACAGCTCCCACATGTGCACCCAGGGACTGGGACCTGTGGATTGGCCAGAAAAATAAAAATCACTGTGTTGGAACTTTCTTTTGTTTGTTTACTTATCTTGCTAGTAAACAGAGCAGCTCTTGGAGATTAGGCAGGATGAAGAAGAGGAAGGGAAACAGGGCTCTGAGGTTATGACCTCCTTGTGGATGCTGGGCTGTTTACATTCCCTGCTTTGGTCCCAGTAACTACTGCAGGACAGTTTTTTCCCAGTGCTTTGCCAGGCTGAAGAGTTTTTCCCATTTGTGCTGTTTCTGTTCTTTCCCCTGTAGCACTTTCTGCTGGGCACTGCTGCCACAGCCAGTTTAGGCAGCTGGCAGTCTGGTGTCCCTTGAGGGACAGAGTCCTGTGCTTGGTCTGCTGCCCTGTGTTTCATGAATGAAAGCCTCTGAATGGGGATTTCAGAGCCATTAGCTCTGCAGAGTTGAGCTGAGCCAAAGCCTGGGGCTCTCTGGAGAGCTGCAGGCAAATCTCAGGCTGCTCACAGGGACCATGGCTACGAGACATCCAACTGTCAGCAGCCAGCTGCTGCTGCCAGGACCCAAGGAGTCAGACAGGGACTGCCCAGCAGGACTGAAAAGGAGGCATTGAGGAGGAGGATGGGCAGCAAAGACAGCACAGGGACTGTAGGGCAAGTGGGGAAGGAAAGATGCATGTTGGTGCCCTGGTGCAGTCTGCTAAAATCCCACTGCCTTGAGGCTGTGGCAGGGTGCAGAAGGGATGGGGGTGGGGAGGTGCAGCCCTGTACAGCTGGAAGGAGACTCACCTGCTGCTCCACAGCTGCTGGGTGTTATGGAACAGGACCCCCTCTGCTGCCACAGCCACAGAGAGCTGTCTCCTGCACAGCCCACCCTCCTTCCCTTCCCTTCCCTTCCCTTCCCTTCCCTTCCCTTCCCTTCCCTTCCCTTCCCTTCCCTTCCCTTCCCTTCCTTTCCCTTCCCTTCCCTTCCCTTCCCTTCCCTTCCCTTCCCTGGGCAGAGCTGGTGGCTGCAGCTCCCCAGCTGGTGCACAAGCAAGCGAGGAGGCTGGCACAGTGCAGACAGTGCTGGTCATGTGCACAAAAGAGCTGAGCAGGGAATGAGCTGGCCAGCCGAACATGGCAGCACGTTTTATGGGCCTGCAGGGGAGCTGAAAACTGTCTCACCTCCTTGGAGAGCTGCCAGCCTAGCCAGGATGGCATCCTGCTCTCTGCCATCAGGGCTGACTGCTGGAGACACTGCTTCCCTCTGCCCAGGGAATTCTGCATCCCTGGGGGCTGAATGTCATCCCCCAAGTGCTCATGTGAGAGAGGACAAGGCAGGACAGAGGCTGGGTAGAGCCTGGGAGGACTGGAACATCGTGTGCTGGGAGGCTGTTTGGATTAGAAACTCTTAGTGGATAAGTGGGCTGGATAAAATGCCAGGGAGGAGAATCAGTTTGCTGAACTCCAGTAATTGGACTCATCTGCAAAGTGAGCTGCTCACGCTCAGCACAGGCAAAGAGAAGGAGCCAGCAGGGGAGAGCCAGCTGAGCCATGGCCCAGCAGGAGCAGCAGGGCAGGCTGTCAGCTCAGCATGGACTGTGAAGGCTGGGTGGGTGACATGGGCAGAAGCAGCATTACTGCTGGGTGCCTAAGCCACTTGCTGAGCACAAGTGACTGAATTAAGGAGGTCAGAGTGCATGGGTGTGGGGAGAACACAAAGCACAGTCTAAAGGGAAGGATGCACTAAGGTATCTTTGGTGTGATTTGATTGCTCTTTAGAAAACCTGTACTCAAAGACCTGGGACAAAAACAAGGCAAGACCAAAGCTTTTGTAGTCACAGATGGAGAGGCAGGAATGAATCTGCTGAAGGGAGCCCAAACCAGTGTTTTCTGTGTGCTACAGAGGAGAAAGCAGGCCACTTAGTAAGTGAAGGGGATGGAAATGGTGAGCTGAACTGAGTGCAGAATGCATGTTTAAAACTCAAGCTTCCAGGGAAAGAAGACAAAAAGCCCAAACAAACAGCTGCTGATCCAATGCAGGTACGTGAGTAGCTGGAAGGCTGAGCTCTGTGGCTGTTCAGGCGCACGCACATTGTCTGAGTCATCGGCAGCTTTGGCATGCTTGAAATTCAGTCTGACACTGCAGGTACCAGGGCATGTGTTCTGCAGGTCCTCGCTGATCACTCTGTCTCCAAACTGGTCATCCTCAGAAAAGCCTGGCTGCCATGACTGCCTGGGTGGCCAAGGGGAAACAGGCAGGGATTGCTAAGGGGAATGACAGGATGGATTCAGTACCTCAGGTTAGCAAAGGATTTGGGGCAGCTCCTGGCTTGGCCGCCTGCATGTACGTGCGCTTGTCCCTGCCTGGAAAATGGCTGCTGTCTCATCCTCACGTCAGCACAGCACACACTGGCAGGCCAAGTCCATAGCCAGACCCTTGTGGTACCAATGGAGTCCACAATCCCTATGGAAAATGAGTAGGCGGTTCTGAATCCAGCCCAGGGACCGTCTCTCCTGCCAGCAAGTTTGTAATTTGCGCCCCCCTCCTTTTAGGAGCCTTAAAAATAGAGACCAAGGCTGGGAAGCATGAAGGTTTTTCTAGGGCTTGTTGTGGAACCAGAGCAGGCTGGGCTGCCTCTTGCTCTTCCCAGCCCCTGGGAGAGGCATGGGAAGCTGGCGTCCAAATGCCTGCCCTGGATGTGGAGCCTCACTCATCGGCTCATTCATCTATGGCAGTAGCCCAGGTCTCCCCTCGTGATACAGGCAGCTGGAGGCAGTTGGTTCAAAGGCCAGGCTGGTCAGGAAGAGGTGAGGGAAGTGTGGGAAGTCACGGCATGTCATGTAGGAAAACAAGCTCTAGCAAGGGATGAGAGAGCTGGCTGGGAGCTGTTGTCCTCAGCATTGCTATTAGTGTCCTGGACCTTCACACCCTGAAAAGGCATTGGCTTTTTTCGCTGCCACCAAAGGCACAAGTGCTCAAAAAACCCAGTGGCACCATGCAGGTGTTGGCTGTGGCCCTGCCACTACTTTGAGGGTGCATGGCACATGGCACTCTGCCTGGGCCACAGAGGAGATGCTGCTGGGGGCTCATCCCTCTGGGCTGGCTTCAGAGAAGCCCTGGAGCAAACCTGGTGTGGCTGCAGGAAGCCAGGCCCTTGGAGCGAGACAAAGTGCAG
This sequence comes from Molothrus ater, assembly GCF_012460135.2. Lineage (NCBI taxonomy): Eukaryota > Metazoa > Chordata > Aves > Passeriformes > Icteridae > Molothrus > Molothrus ater. Next base: position 39,706,540 of record NC_050483.2, on the reverse strand, counting down.
CCCGGACGCCGTGTGGTCACCAAGGGGTCTGTAACACCAGCAGTCTGGGCTGCTTCCTGGTCACCAGCCAGCTCCCCGCAGTTCCTCTGCTCCCGCGCTGCCGGCGCTGCAGCTGGCCCCGGGCTCCCTCTGCTCATTGTCTGCTGCGGGTGATGGCAGCTATTCAGCAGCTGCCAGGTTTCGGGGAAAGGGAGAGATGAGCCACTCCTCCACCCACATTCTAGGAAAGCCTCTGAGATGAAGCCCTGCCGATACACACGTCCACTCTCCTCAGCAGGGAGGGTGTGCTGTGGAGCTTATATTCCCCCTCCGCCCGCATCCCACATCCCCTCTTATCAGCAGGAGTGATGCTGAGGAGCAGAGCTGGGAAGCAGCCCTGGCTGCTGCCCTGTCCCACACAATAGCGGAGTCTGCTACTCCCCGTCTCCTTGCCTGTTTGCCTTCCAGAGCCAGGCAGAGTCTCGCCATCACTATTATTTTGCTTTGTGTCAATATTATGACAACTAAAAGCAGGAGAACTGCATCCACATGATAAGCGGCCAGAGGCTCTGGGCTGGGTGTGGGTTGGGTTCCAGTTTGGCAGGGGAGAAAAGCGCCTGGCAGCCCCTGCCCACCGACAGGCTGGGCTGGGAAAGCTGGAGAGCAGGGGCAGCAGCAGCAGAGCAGCAGTCGGTTTGTGCCTGTGTGCCTCTCCCCTTGTTCAGTGTTCACTGCCTTTTCCCCAGGGTAGATGAAATGTGATTAATGTGCAGAATATGCTTGGTTCTCTGGTGGAAAAGTAACCTCTGTGTCTTTCCTGAGGAGAGGGCTGCTCAGCTCCTGCTGGGAGAATCTCACCCCTCCCACGGTTGCCATTCCCTGTGCCTCCGGCCGGTGCGAGCCCAGGGTGTTCTGTCTCTGCCGGTGGCAGAAGGTCATGCACACTGCTGCACTAGTCTGTCCTGCTCTCAGCCTTGTTTTTCCCAAGCACAGCACTCTACAGCTGCTGGAGAGAAATTCCTGCAGGCTTTCTGGGACTTGAAGCTGCACCCAGGGCTTCAGGAGAGGAGCTTGGGCAGAGCAGGGTGAGCTGTGCTGTGATTACTGTCTCTGCTTCCTACTCTGGTCTCTCAGGCACTTGGTGTGCATGGGGCTGCTGTTTTGGCACGGTGACTGTGCTCGCTGTCAGGGCTGCTGACTGAACGCTTACCTGTAGGTGCCCACGTATGCTTGGGGCTGTGGTGTGGCTCTCCAGTGCCTCATCCTGCTCCAGGGCTGTGCTTTTCTGCAAACACCCGTGGCCTGGCCAGTCCCCACAGCATGGGGCTGCCCAGCCACTGCCACTGAGCACTGAGCCGAGTGGCACTAGGTCTGCCAACGCTGATCTGTTCCTGGAATGCTGGCTGGACGAGGGCCGCACACACCCAACCCAGGGCTTGGGTCTGGCAGTCTCAGGGACACCCTTCTTGGTAGCATCGTCCCCACAAGGGATTAGTGTCTGAAAGCAGGACCCAGGCTTGCCAAGGATTCCCCTTGCCTGGGTTCTTTGCCTGGAGTGCTCTCAGGCAGTCCTGGTGCTCATCCCATGTCCCTCCAAAACTCACGTCTGACCTAGGCCAGCCTGCAGTGCCCGTGACCCGTGGGGAACAGACCCTGCTGTCCCCAGGCATGGAGCTGGACTGTCAGGTGCCTGCAGGTTTGGTTGTGGGTCCCCAGGGAGGCTGAGCTCCCCTCCCCAGGAACCAAAACAAACAGCAGAGTTCCTGCCACGTGCGGCCGGCACTGACTAAGGCCGGACGCTTCCGCGGGCCGCGGGCCGGGGCTGGGGGCCGCCACCATCGGGGTGCACAGCCCGGCCCATTTCCCCCTATTGTCAGTCTCCCCCTCGGCAAACACATCCCCCTGCACACCTGGGCTGGGACAGGCGCTGACGCCACCGCAGCAGCCGCCAGGGACAGGGGATGTGCTGCCGAGGGCATCTCGGAGTTGGAGCGGCTGCAGCACAGCTCTGAGGAGTCCTTCGGGGCCCAGGTGCCCAGGCAGGTTGTTTGCAAGCTGTTTCCTTGAGGAGCAGCCCTGATTGTTCAGGGGTCATTGGTGCAGCTCTGCTTGCCTGCAAGGGCATTGGAGATCCCTGCATTTCTCAGAAGTCAGCAGCAGTCGGCTGAGAGAGAGGCCTGGGTTACCTGTGCCAAGAGGCTGGAGCTGGGGATGCCCCAGCCAGCCCATTCCCATCCTCATTCTCACTGCGGAGATACAAACTGCGGATGATTGACCTGGTTTATCTCAGCGCTAGCATGGACTGACTCTGTGCTAGTGGAGCTTAGGAGACTCTCAGAGAAGAGATCACAGAAGCAGAGAAAGCAATCAAACAGCGAGGGTGAGATCTGGGGGCTCTGGGATGATGGGCAGGTGTGAGGAGCCCAGTGCCCTACATCCTCCTGCTGCTTTGACCTCAGGAGTCCTGTCACAATGCAGGATATAGGGAGCTAATGGTGGGGTTCTTGCCTACTGGGGTCAAACACAAGAGTGTGACTGTGCTGGGCACTGGATCATGGATGGACTGGCCCTTCCCTTGGTAGAAGCCTATAGCTTTGACGAGACTGAGTTATCTGTCCTAAATAGCAGCAGAACAAAAATAATGCCCTGAGGATTTCAGAGGTGTTCTCCGAGGGCTTCAGGGGTGACACAGGAGGTCCTGGCTGCAGTCAGTTTAAGAATGATGCAGGGACAAGTTTTTATTGGGTTCTTTCCATGTGAGATGCCAAAGGTGGGATTTTGCAGAGCATAAGATGCCCGTGAGAGAACTCTGATGCTGACATGGGGCTGTTTTATGGAAAAGATTACTTAGGAGGGACCTTCCAGCAATGAGCAGGGTGGGGTTTGCAGGGAAGAGCAGCTGCTTGCTCTGGGCTCCTTCAATGCCCCTGGGCAGCCAGGGCCCCTGCTCTTGCCCCTCACCCTGAAGGTGTAGGAGGCATGGAGGTGACCCTGTTCCCTGGCAGGGCTGTGCCATGGCATGCTTGCAGCTGAGTGCCAGGGCTGGCCTTCCCCACCTGACAGCCAGGGCTCACCCACAGCAAGGACACTCCATCATTCCCCACCCACCTCCTTCCTCAGCTCGGTGAGCAGGGCAGGGGAGGTGGCACCAACAGTGCCATATTCGAGGTGATGCTCCCAGTCAGCAGCCACTGCGTGGGGCTCACTGCAGGGAGGCATTTGCTCTTTAAGGAAATGTCTCTGTTTGCCTCATGTCCCTGGCTGGTTCCCTGAGCTTCCTCTGTCCCTTGCTCCCAAATGCGTAACTCTGCTCCCCAGAGCCGAGTGGGAGGCGGCGTAAGGGACATGCTCGTGCATTTATAGCATCGACCTCCAGCCCTGTCCTGCAGCTGGGGAAGGGCACATTTGGCCCCCCAGGGAGGAGCATGGCAGAGGGGAAAGCCAGCAGCTGTGACCCCAGCCAGCTTGATGTTTCTCCCATATGCAGGAGGATGTTGCTGATCACAGGTTACCGGTGTCCAAATATTATTCCTCTTCTCCTGTCTCTGTTCCACATTGCCTAGAAAGTGGATGCTCATCCCAGGAATGTAAACTCTGCCCAAGGCCTCTGAGGAAATAGCTTCAGACTAGGAACAGGACTGCACTCAGCAATTAAGGGCTGGTCTCCCCAGCCACACAGCTCCTGGGGGAGAGCCCTTTGCTCCAGCGCCAGAGGCTGGCCTTGTGTCTGAGAGGTGGCCCCAAGGGACCTTCCTGCAAGGACAGGCATGAGGCCCCGTGTGGTCACAGTCTTTGCAATAACAGGATTCTGTCTGTCCAGTGAGTTGGCAGCAGCTGCTGCTCAGGGTGGCCTCTGCTCTCGGGTGGGAGGAAATGCTCTCTTCACCCCATCTCACAACCATCCCTGGGGAAGTGGGAAGGGGGTCCCCTTGGCCCAGGAGGGTCTGTAGGGTGGCAGAGGGAGACCACAGGCACGCTCCAGTGACCACTTTGAGGATGTTACCTGCTTTTTGCTGCCCGGCCAGGAGAAGGAGCATGAACAGGCACTGACACTGCCACAGCAGCCCCAGCAGCTGCTGAGTTGGTGCTGAGTGATGAACTGCAGCACACCCTCCCCGCGGTGGGGCTGGGAATTCTCTGTGCTTATCTCTGCAGCATCTCCATGCTAATTTGCCAGGCCTTGCTCCAGCAGCTTTGTGACACACTCAGTGGTACCAATGCCTAGAAGCTCCTGACTGAGCCCAGCTCCTGCTGATGCCTGAGTCACCGCCACTTGCATGGCCCAGTGGGGCTGAGGACAGGCAGCTGGCATGTCCTGCATCCCCTGGGGACAGATCCCACAGGGTTGGGAGCAGATCGCTGGCATCCTCATGCTGCAGGGACAGACCTCACATGGTGTTGGGTAGGGAAGCCCTGAAGCAGCCTCCCCACTCTCCCAGGAGGACGTGAATCCTGGCACGGACACAGAGCTCGTTATTTCCCTGGGACCTGCAGCCGTTGGGGATCGTGTTGCCTGTCGGCATCTCATCACACCTCCCATAGTTCCAGCTTCCCTGGCCTCTGGGGCTTAAAAATAGAACAGAAAAGGCCAACAGAGCTCCTTTGGGTTGGCAGAAGGGTTTGACCCAAGACCTGCTGTGCCCCCTTCCCTTCCAAGCTGTAGACCAGAACCAGGATGCTGTCCCTGAGGCTGGGGAGGCTGGAAACCCTTTGGCAGGGGTCCAACGGCAGGGGCTGATGGAACAGGCACAGGGCAGCTTAAGGGGGAAGAGGGTGGGTGGACAGGCATGGGAAGTTTGGGTGGGAACAGAGCATCAGTAGAGGAATGAAGAGGATGGTGGGATAGGGGCTGTTGTATGGGGGCAGGAGCCAGGTGGGCACACGGGTGGATGGGCATGGGGCAGCGAAAACAGCAAGCCGAGAAGCCCAGCACAGCCCCGGTGGTTCCCGCCGGCCGGGGATTCATCGGGCACGGGACGGTGAATGGAAGCGCCGGGAGAGCCCGATGGAGCGGTGACCGGAGGCGGTGCGGGGGCGCTGGAGGAGAGGGCTCCGCCGCGTCCGGGAGCACCGGCCGTGCCCGCGGCCGCCGGGGCCGGGCACCTGCTCCCGCCCCGCGGCGGGGCCGGGGCGGGGCGGCGGCGGGGCGGTGGCGGTGAAATACGGCGGCGGAGCGGGGCGCGCTCCCATGGCCCGGCGGCGGCGGAGGCGGCACGGCGGGGCCGGCGGCCCGGCGGCGGGGGCGGCATGCCGGGGGCGGCAGGGCGGTAGTGGCGGCGCCGAGTCTGTACCGGGCGGCGGGAGCGGCGATGCGGCTGCTCGGCGCCTTCCTGCGGCTGCTGGTGGCCGGGACGCTGGGGGCACCGCCCGCCCCGGTGAGAGCCGAGGGGCGGGAGGGGGGTCGGAGCACGGGGCGGCCGCCCGGGGCGGCCGCGAAGGCCGGGACGGCTCCTCCCGGCGCTGGGCGGGGGGCGGCAGCGGATCACCCCGTGCTGCCCCCCCAGAGCTCGCCTTTCCCTCCTGCAGGCCCCGGAGGAACGGGGGACCGTCAGCACGGAGTCTCCCGGTGAGTTGGTAATGGGCGGCCGCCGGTGCCCCGGCTGGGAGGGGGCAGCAACCCAGGGAAGGCTTCGCGCAGGGCCGGGGCGCGTTGGGTACTACCCGGGTCTGTGTTACCTCTGGAGCCCCGTGGTGACAGCCGGGAAGGTAGCCGGGAGCTGTGCCGAGGCTCGGAGCAACCTGACGCCCCCAGCCGTCCTCGGGCACCGGGTACCGCCGCGGGCCGGAGCGGAGCGCAGCCCAGTCCCTAAAGTGCAGCCCCTCCGGTGCCGGCATGCGGGGTGCCGGGCGAGAGAGCTCCACTTCAGCTCTCCCTGCTGGAAAGCCCCAGGGGACGGCTGTCCGGCCGGGCGAGGTGCGGGGGAGCCCCTTCGCGGCGGAGATCGGGGGTGAGCAGAGAGCCTGGGCAGGAGACGGAGCTGGCGGATAGAGGGAGAAAGAGCCTGTCGGGACGGCTGTGTGAGCCCCCGCACAGTGATGTGCACAGTACAGTGACGGACTTACTGGGAGCACAAAGTGGTCCTTTGCTTCCCTGTGCTCCGTGGTGGCTGCAGGACCCCCCCGCGGCTGCTGCACCTGCCCGGCAGCGGCCCGGCTGGGCTCTGCCTCCCTGGGCGCCTCCTGACAGTCCCTGTCCCTGTCCCTTGCAGTCCTTACCTTTCGGGAGATCTGGAATCGTAGTTTCTGCCGGCCTCTGGAGCAGCTGGTGGACGTCATTACTGAATTCCCCAACGAGGTGGAGTACATTTTCAGACCCTCCTGCGTCTCCCTGCAGCGCTGCGGAGGCTGTTGTGGGGACGAGGGTCTTCGCTGCGTGCCCGTGGAGACGAGCACGGTCACCATGCAGGTACGAGCTGCTGCTGCTGCTGCGGGGCCGGGCCACACGGCTGGAGGGGGGCTCACTGAGCGCCGGGAAGTGAACTTGCAGCTTTGCATCCTCTAGGCATTGTAGCAGTGTGGCTAGCAAGGGAGAGGGCTTACAACTGCTGAAATGCAAGCCAAGCCAGTAGGGTCCCTCTGCCTGCTCTTTGGGCTTGGCCCAGAGGTCAGGTGTCACCCCTGGTGGTACTGGCCTCACTCCCTCCTCCCCTGACTTCTCTCTGTGTGGTCTGTCTGACTCATTGCTGTCATTTTTCCAGACCTTTCCTGTCCTGTGGTGGGGCTGGGGGGGTGTTTCAGTTAGCTGTGGCTGCCTGTTGGGACAAAGCAGGTACTACCCTTGAATCAAGGGAGGAGTGAGGCTCTCCTCTGTCAGGTGATGCTCGGGGTGGTGCTGACATGGATGCCCCCACACTGGGGCATGGTGAGCATGAAGGGCTGAGCCAACCGAGTTTTCAGTCACCCCTGTGTGAGCTGTGAGATGCGGGGTGGGAGGTCCTGGGATGTTCAACTCTTCCCCATGTACCAGGCAGCAGCTGTCCTCACACTGCAGCCCCTGCACTGAGCTGCCAGAGATCAACCTGCTGATGCTGCAGGGACCAGGGAAATGCTCTGCTTTGCCATGGATTATGGACTAGGGAATGCCTGCAATAAACCACCAGTGATTTTGGTCTCTGAGGCTGAAAGTGTGTTGGAAGGCAAGATGGCAAAAAGCTCTTGGCTGGGGTGGATCAAAAGCCTGGTGTGAACAGGAGGCAGCTCCCCAAGCACAGGTCTCCCTCTGTGGGAGGGATCCTGCTGCTGTGTGCAGAGTGGAAATGCCAGACACTTCCGCAGGGGCTAGTGTGGATCACAGCAATGATGAATGTATCCTGTAAGGCCCTTGGATGTCCAACCTAAACTTCAGGCTGGGCTGTGACATGTAACGGTGCAAATCCTGTACCCCTGGGCTGGGGAGGCACTGTGGTACTGACTCCAGTCAATTCCAACTCAGTGCTGTAGGAAAAGTGTCCAGGAGGAGGCAGCAGCAGTGGGATTGGCCTGAAAAACACAACTGGAAGGATATTTCTGTCAGAGAAGGGAGGTGTGCAAAGGGGTCAGATATGTGAAAATTATCCAGAAAGGTAGAGACTGAAAAATCTTTTCTAAGTCTGGGAACTCCCAGGACCATGGGACTTAAATTAAAGCCCTGAAGACAAGGGGTGGCACTGGCAGAGCCTCCCAAGCTGCCGGGGCAGCTGGGCCTGGCCAGTGCTGCCTACGTGTAGAGGTGGACTCTGTTGTTGGAGGTCTCGAGGAACAGGTTAGACATGCATCTTCCCAAGAACCTAGGGTGGCAAGGCAGTGGCTCAGGAGTCTTTCCAGCCCCCTCCTGCCACTGCCTGAGAAGTAACCTTTGCTCTTCTTTCAGCTCCTGAAGATAAAGCCAAACGGGGAGGCACCCTATGTGGAGATGGCGTTCACCGAGCACAAGCAGTGCGAGTGCAGGTAGGGACTCCTGGGTTCCAGCACGAGCAAGCCTGCCAGCTCACCCTGTGTGTGGAGCAGGGGCACTCTCTGGGCACCCTGGCTGGGCTGGCACCCCTCTTGCTGTCTTTGCACTAGGGCTTGCTGGTGCTTGTGGCCCTTGTCCAGCTGCAGGCTGCAGCACATCTCTGCACCTGCTCCCTGCAGACAACAGGGCGTGTGCCATTGTGAACACAGGTCAGGCTCCATGCACTGTCTGCAGGGCTGTGCTCCCCAAGCCTGCAGCTACCTTGGCATGCCTGGTCTATGCTCCTTTAGCCAGAGGATCTGCCTGTGGGTAATGGAGCAAGGCTGGTGGCTCTGTGGCAGCAGTTTGGTGTGTGATAGCATGTCCAAGGTGGTGGCTCTGCAGGGAGCTCCATGGCTTGGCATGCCTGGATGTGACTGTGGCCCAAAGAGAAAGCTCAATAGCTGAGTCTTGGGGCCACCATTTAAGGGAGACTACCCCATACAGACCTGGGGATACAGCAAAGGTTTACATCCAAGCCAACAAATGAAAGCTTAAAACACACAGTGCCAGCCTGGCCTGGATATGCAGTGCTGGCCTGGAATGGATGCACAGCACCTGCCTGCCGCAGGCTTCTGGCACCTGTCAACCCCCTGGGGTGCTCACTGTGTCCCAAAAGTGGTGAAAGCCTGGGCAGGATGGGGCCTCTGCAGTGCTGTGGGAGCAGCTCTGGTGCTGCCTGCAGCTGGTCCTTGCTGTAGAGACTCCAGCACTGCCTGCATGGGGGGCCCTGGTCATCACTCTTCATCGTGATCCAAGGGTGATTTAGTATTGTGAAAACTGGGGGATGAGTGTCCTGCTGGGCAGCCATTAGACATGATCCTTTCCTGGAAGAAGATCCTGAGGATTCCCAGATTGGTATTCCCCTGCAGCTTTATGAGCAGCTGTACTGGAGCAAACCCAGCTTCACATGGTCTCTGTCAGTAGATGCAGAAGGGAGAATGGGAAGAAGCAGATATATTAATTGCCTCCTTCTCTGCTTCCAGCTATTTCCCATGCAGGGAATTTCCTAAGCCTTTTGTGCTTTTCCTCCCTAGGGTAACTTTCAGGGGATCTCCTATGAGCACTTGTGCAGGCTGCCCTCTGAAGCAGTTTTTGGCTTCTTCCTAATCTGCTTTCCACACCTGTACATCACTGGCTTTTGTAGTTAGTGTAGGTGTGGCAGATGTCCTGGCTGTGACCCCCACAGGGGAGGTAGGTCATGGCTGAGAACCCGCTACCAGAACTTTGCAGCAAATCCCCCATGTTTGTCACTCAGGATGCTCCACCTTGTTTCACTATGGGATGTGAAACCTGCCACTGGGAGCAGCTAAGGCTGAGCTTGCCCTCCCCAGACTCACTGGCAAAATGTCACATCCCAAGCCAACCAGCCCCTTTGCTGTCTCTGCCTGCTCTCTGCCTGCTGCAACCAGCTCCTGACTGAGGGCTTGATAAGGTCAAGAGAAGAGATATTTTGTCTGTTTTAAACATGAATGATGACAGGTAGATTGTGCAGTGTATTGGGGCATGTCCTGGGGCCAGCTCATGCAGCTCAACATGCAGCACTGCCCAATAACCACTTCTCTCTGTCATTTTCCCACTCTGCAGGCCCCGGCAGGACCTGATGAGGCTGGGAAGGTAAGTGACACCAGGGGCTTTGTTACTGGCTGGGATTGTGGGTCTCATCTCCCACTCATCAGCTCTTCTTGTGGTACTTTCCTTCTGAAGGAGGAGGTCCAAGGGCCGAGGTAAGAGAAGACAAGACAAGAAGGGACGGAAAGACTGTGAACTGTAAGTGAGCAGGGGCAGGTATGAGTGGTGTCTTCTGGGTTAATTTTCTTGGGATGTGTCTTCATTAAGCATTTAGATCTTTACTGACACTGTGAGCAGTGAAGGGTTTGTGCAGAGCAGACACAGAAGTAAGCAGGAGGGGACAGTGGCTGTGGGGAAACAGGCCTCCTGCCGAAGACTCAGGAGGTACCTGGTAGTCTCCAGGCTCAGCAGCTCGAAGCTGGGCAGAATGGGGATGGATGGGCTTGGTGACTTGATGGTGTTTTGCTCTATTGCCATCACAGACCGTGCTGGATTTCATGGATCCATGAATTTCCAGTTTCAGCCTCATCTTGCTGCCAGTTGTGTCCTTACTGCTGTCCTTGACTGATTGTTGTTTGGGTTACTCTACTCTTTCCATCCTTTATCTCACTTTCTCAAACTCCTTGCTGTAACAGCACAGGCTGGACTCATTGTGGGCACTTTTGAGGTGTGACACCTGTGGCCAGCAGTTTGCTCTAGCATTTCCCCCTTTTGTCTGAAGGCTGCTGTTGGGGGCTCAGCAGTGCCAGCCCCACCATCCTCACTGCTCCCCACGAAGAGGCTGCCTGCAGGCCCTACCCCTGCAGTTGTGTGTCCCAGGCACAAAGAGGGGGGGCCCAGGGCAGAGCAGGTGAGGCTCCCGTGCTGGCAGTGCTCACCCCGTGCCCTGCTCTCTTTGCAGATGTGGCACACCCCGCAGGTAGCCCCTGCCCTGCCCCAGCCCCGCTCCCACCACTGGGCTGAGCCAGCTGCCCTTGTCCCCAGCGCGGGCACCTGTGGAGTCGTGTCCCTCCAAGCTGCAGCGGGAGCAGGACTCCAGCACGGAAGAGCTGACTGTTACTCTGCTTGGCCCTGGTGGGAGCACAGCCTGGCACCAAGGACTCCCTTGCCCCATCTGCC